>NC_143476.1:55353656-55672520 GCF_987193195.1 Phasianus colchicus
TAAGAAAACAAATAGTGCCAACTACTGTACAGGCTGCCTGGCAGTTCAGTTTGATTAGTCGTCAGCAGCTTGGTAAAATAATTAGTAAAAATGCCAGTGTGCTGCTTGTCAGTTTACAGCTTTAAAGAGGTGTTAGCTCATACTGATAGACAGCGCTGCTCTTTCCCAGTATAGCAAAAAAGAAGAGTACAGTAAAGCAAAACTATAAATATTAATATGTATCATCAGGTTTACCACTTAGGGAATGTCACCTTGTGATTAATGGACTGATACTGAGAGATATAAAGCAAATCAGAGCTGAACAAGACTTGCTTCTAGGTTAAAATATAATCCTAATTGTACATTTCAGCATATTGACAATATTTAAATATAATAAGTATTAATCATAACATAGAGAATAATAAACTGTTTCATACTAGAACAGAGAAAAATACACTCAATAAGTTTCAGGCAGTTCACTGTATGAGATCTTTCATGAACAGGTTTAACTCTTGTTTTCTCAGTGCTTACACTAAAATTGCAGTAACATTTTCAGCAAAAAAGAAACATTTGCCAAATTTTTCCAAAGGTACAACTTGTCTTTACTTATTGAGTGCCCCCACAACTGTTCTTGAACACTGGATCACTAAGTACATATTTATAAAATAGTGGTAGCATCTTATATGCACAGGCAGACTTGAAAACGGTGACACATTCAAACTTTGGGAGATTTGCAGAACTTTCTGGAGTCCTGAATGTATGCCAGAGGGTGAAGAGCTACTTTATATAATATGCTTTATGTAAGACACTCTTTATGAGTCAGTCTTCTCACAATATAGCCATTGTGTGTACCAGCACCCTGCAGAGGGTTCAGCATCATGTCTGATCTAATTCATGTTAAGGTTTTGCTCTTTAAATGGTTGAATCTTAGAGTCTTCATGGCCTATTATGAGAGAGCTTTAGTTCCACTGACTACACCTCTATAAAGTTTCTAATGTCATATAAAATAAACACTTTGCTGAAACACTGTACTATCTTTTAAATTAATATTTATTTATTCATGAAAAACTTATCTGACTAAATTTTGTATTCCTTTTTTTTTTTTTTTTTTTTTGTTAATGTAGGATGTATACTACTTGATATAGAAGAGTCTTGTTTAGAACAAGGCTTACTGAAAAAAAAAAAAATACAGTATACTCTTGTAATCACTCACACCATATTATTTGTGAGAGAAAAACTAAAACCTTTCTAGGCAAGGACAAATGCAGACGAGCAAGCAGTGATACCAGTGAACCATGGATTCCAATTCTTGTTGACAATTAGGAATAGGGCTTTATACAGTATGAGCAAGCTGACTGCATTTCTTTCTTAAAAACCAAAGAATCACATATGTTTACTGAAGATGAGTAAAGTAATTGCAAACCTATTGGCAAAATTTGTTCTCTTGTCTTATGCCATGCTTTTCCCACTGGACAATATAATAAAATTTATTTTAATCTCTTTTTTCTGGTCGGTGATTTACTACCTGCCTGTCATCCTATAATACATGTTTCAGTGTTAGCTAGTAACAGCCATACCACATTCACAATAGCTTATGTGCTAGCTGAAACAATCCAATTATTTACAACAATAATGTGAGTAGCGTCTCAGCTGAAACTTTTATTCTGACACATTCCTCTACCAATTAAGAACTGTAAAATTCCCTTAGTTTATAGAAGACTGTAAGAGATCTGGAGAAATAATGTGCTAAAACTCCTTCCCATAGATTTTTCCACGGAATCCCTCAGTATCTGGCTAAAGCACTGTTTACATCCCAGCCCTACCCCCAGAAATGAAGAATGAAACAACAAAAAAAACTTGTTTTAAAATAGGACTGAAAATAATTACTACTGCAAGCTCCTGTGAGTTACCTTATTGCTTTGCCATATGGTAGTCTGATTTAGAAGCAAACGTTGTTTTCTGTTCTGCAGTTGCAAGATGTATATGTGTCTGTGCATGATGGAGGAGAGCTCAAACCTCGATTTATATGCCCAGACACTGAAACTCAGTACCTCATCCATCTTCTCCTATGTAAAGGTGTCAGGTACACAAAACCACATGTGCCTTAACCTGTTAGCTGTGCATTTGAAATTTAGGGTCTGTGCAACAGTTTAGAAATATCTCAGTATTATCCTAGGTCTGTCCTAGCAATCTGTTAATCAGAGGCAGCCTTTATTTGGTTTTACCATCAGCACAGTCAAAACAATCATAATGGAGGTTTGTGATATATTTTTTTTGATGCTAGAAAAACCTTATTCAACTTTGAGTATCAAATAAATCTAATCCCTGCCTTTTCCTTTTCCATGCCACCAAATGTAGGGGCTATTGATGAATCATTGGTGTGAATTAGCCATCTTGTCTTTTATCATGTTATGCAGGGCTCCTCTGTAGTCAGGCTCTTTTGTCATTGCTGGAAGTGCTGTCCCGATAGAAAGGCTCTGTGAAAACATTTCCACAAAGAATTCACTTTAAATGCATCTTGAAAAGTTGCATAAACTTTTGGTACAAGCCTGCAAATGCAAGCATAGATCTCACAAAAAAACTCACAAAAACTCTTCTGGATCTCAGTTTTCCTTACTTCATGAATTAGTAGGCAGTAAATAATTATTCATTTCTCTCTGAAATATTTTTATATCAATGAAATATTATAGAAAACATAAGAATCTGGTTTGTATTTAAGAGAAGGTTATAGAATCATTTAATTTTGTCATATAGTCTCACTTTAATGAATAACAATGAGCAGCACATATTTTCAGAAGGATTTCTTAATCTTCCTACTTCCCCTCAAGCATTTATTTTGTTGCTGTTCTGTGATCTTTTTCTTTCAGCAATTTCCATCTTTCAAACTATACTTATCATTGTTTTCCATTAATTCTTCACTTGCTGTTCTGAGTTCTACTCCTCCTAGAGGCTCTTGACGTCAAAATACTGTCAAGCTGTCAAAATACTTCTTTCAGCTTCTTCTCCCAACTTCAATATCATCTTGAATCCTTTGCACTTGAGTTCTACTTGCATGGAAATGCCAAATCACAAGAATTTACTATAGAATTAAATACCAAGAACAACATTTTTAGCGCAGATTCAGTCATGAAATACACACTAGAACGACAAAATAAGTGTAGTCTCACTGATTAGTAATGTCAGAGATTATTACACAGCATCATTTTAAATATTCCATATTTTCCCCCGCAGTAAGGATGGGGAAGCTTTTGTTATATGAAATAATATTTAAAAAAAACGGAAACAGTTAATTTATTTAATGATCAATTGGAAATGTTTTGAGCATGTTCAGTGCTAATGCATTGGCATAGGTAAAGCATTATAATATATTCAGAATTACAAATATTTAATATCATAATATTCACTTTGGAAACTGGCCATGTTTTGCATTTTCAAGTATCTTTTTTTTTTCATTGATATTATAAATTTCCATCCTAGTGTTACATACATATGAAAATCCCTGAACATTAGGGCAAGAATATAATCTTTATTATAAATGTTTCACATGCACTGCACGTGGTCTACACATACAGTAAATTTTCTATTCTATACTAGATTACTGAATTCATTGAGAATACTTTTGAAGGATAAAATACAATGTACAATCAGATCCAGAGGAAACCAAATTGCTCCTGTTTGTTTGCCAAAACAAGTTCAGCTACTGAATTACATTAGATGCTATAGGATAAGACTAATCTCAGTAACCTGAAGAACAGTGCTTTTCCGAAAACAGGAGCAGTTGAGAAACGATAGGCATGCACCCAGTGTACAAGCTTATAGCTCCTTTCCTTAATGAATGGTCAAAGTCCAAGGACACATTCCATGTGAAATACGTAAATAGGAAACAATATTTAAACACATGTCAGCAAGGTCACCGGAGGTTTTGTTTCTCTTTTTCATTTAGATTCTTCTTAAAATTCATCTGACATCAGCTGTTCAGCAGCTGAGTGCAACCCACAAGAAGATTTCAGTTGGGGAAGAAAAATGTCAATGTGGAGAGCTGATATCCCCCTGATAATTTCCCCTGTGTTCAGAAGATATATGAGATGAGTTCCATGTAGAACAGGAATTTTACTTAAATGTGGATTTGCATCAATGATTGCACATGACCAGCAAACTTCCTCTAAGACCTCTGGTAGTCAGTATTTCATTATGTTGCTTTATTTCTCATTTAGTTCTCATTCCTCCTCTACCCGGCCTTTGGGGATCCACAGGATTTAAGCCCTTTATCCCACCCAGCCAAGACCAGCAGTAGGCATGGGATGTAAGTCCCATTTTCCATGGAATCTTAGGCAGTTGGTTCAATGTAAATTAAAAGTCTCTAGTCATATAAATAAGCTACATAACAGAAACATTTTTGCACAGACTTTGAACCTAGCTTCTCATTATAGATAAGTAAGGTGGGGACCTGGGGTAATGGGGCCAGAAATGGATGCAAAAATTGGGCCCTTTTGCTTTTTCATTTGCCCCAGCGTGTTATAAAATAATAATAAAAAAATGTATTTATTTATTCATAACTGCCAGATTTCCTGTTATATGAACTGCAATGCCTGGAGTAAAGTTCAGTAAGTGTCTCAAAAGAGCTGTTCTTTTATTCAAAGGGAAGTCAAACAATATCTGTTCAATTTTTAATGATAATCTCATTCATATAATAAAGTTACCAGAAAAATGCTCTCAGGAATATACAAGTATCAGAAATGAATTAAAAACTGGCAATAACAACACACACACATTTCTCCAAAAGAAGTTTTTGATATTTCTGAGGGCCTAGCAGGTTAGCAGTATAGGGTTTTTTTTTTTTGTTTGTTTGTTTGTTTTTTTTTTTTTTTAATTTAAGTAAGGCCTTGCTGCAATGGGAATGTATGCCTAATTCAAATACATAGTCAACATAGTTATAATTATAGAATCATAGAATCTTCTAATCTGGAAAGGACCTTTAATGCTCATCTAGTCCAACTCCTCTGCAATGAACAGGGACACAAGCAGGTAGATCAGGTTGCTCAGAGGACTGTCCAGCCTGGTCTTGAATGTCTCCAAGGACAGGGCTTTGAACACATCTGTGGGCAACCTGTTAAAGATCTCACCACTCTCATGGTGAAGAATTTCTTCATAATACCCAGTCTAAATCTACTGTCTTCCAGTTTAAAAACATTTCCCTCATCCTGTCACTTGTATTGGTGACCATTTTTGGTGCCAGAAAGGATCTGATGTCTCTCAAGACATAATTAAGAGATTAAGGAAACAACTATTCAGTTATTCAAGAGGTTATTATGCCAAAGCTAAATTTATAAGATCATCAGATAATACTGAAAAATGCTTGCTGACCCCTTCAGAAGCTCTGAGCAAGTACCACAAGTATCACTGTGGTACATTAAGTACCACAGTGGCAGGGCACAGAAACAACTTACATATCCCATGACTACATTCTCAATATATCATTTTGTACAGAAGAGCAATATATCGATGTAGATTGGTGTATATATATATCTATACATACGTGTGAATATTACAGATAGATATATAAATAAATTATTTGTCAGCGTGCTGATAAGAGGTTTTTTATGCCATGTGAATATATAAAAATATTTTCAGAAAATATATTTAAGAAGAAAAAAGATGCATCAATTCAATTTATTTCTGTATATTTCAAACCTTCTGCAAATATTTTGGCAAACAAATTTACTAACTTTTATTTAAAAAATTACATTAAATAAATATTTCAGAATGTTAATGAATGTTGAATGTCCTTACACTAGAATGACAATTGTTAGAATAGCCTTTGTTTGTTACAAAATATGAAGCATTTCATATGTCATATTTTGAGAATGATCATACTTACAATTTTAAACACCACATTTTTCCAACAAATTGTTTATAGACAGTATAAGTACTCAAGCTTATTTATGGGTCAAATTCAACAACTAAATGTTAATAATTGAAGAAAACAGCAGCATGATTTTTCACACTTGAGAACACATATGAAGAATATGATTGAAAAAGAATAGATTGCCTGCATTCTGTAGATTTAATTACCACCCATCTAGAAACAGCAAAACCTTCCCACTCCATGTTCCTAATATCAGAAGAAAAAAAATCTTGCATCACAGAATTGCAAAACTAAGGCTGTTCCCTTTTCTGCTAGTTTTCTTAAAAGAATTTCAGACCCATTACTACTTGCTGCCTCAAATTTTGAGTTGTAAGCAAACTCCTTAGCCTATTAAAAAAATCAGTATGCCGTCTAGTTTATGTCTGCTTTTTAACTCTCTTTCTGTGCAGAAATATTCCTTATTTTTGTCAGCATTTTTTCCAACTTTGTGAACAACATGATACCATTTCTGTAATTATGTTAAGCTGAGCTGATCTAAGCTTATGATTCTCCTCATTTAAAGATTATACACAATATTAAAAAATAAAAAATAAAAATCCCCACCTTGTGCATGTCTTAGGTTTCTCCTGAATTTACAAAAATAAATGTATTGATTATTTAGCGCTCATAGTTATGATGAGCATAATTAAAATTGTAAAATTAGTCAACTATTTGGATACAAGTAAACTCTGATAGAATCTAAACTCCCAAAGCAGAGCTTTGAAAATTATACTTTGAACTTTCTAACAAATGTTGTAATTTAAGAAAAGTCAATTATGAATTATCTCTAGTATTCTAGTTACAGAAGTAAGTGAAAATTTCCAGCTTTCTTACGGGATGAAGAAAAGCATCAGCTGAAAAGTTAAGAGATTTGCTTGCAAAAAAAAAGCAAATTTAGGTAAGTTTTAGAGTAAATTAATTCTACAACCTCCTTTTATTTCCACATTCTGGACAAAACAACCAAATCACTGCAAGTGAAACTGATAAAAAAGGCAAAAAATATAAAATCGGCTTCTAGCCTCCAGTTATATAAATCATTTTCCTTACATCAAATATCAAGAAGTATGGTAGGAAATATAAAAGAGGCCCACTTAATTTTATTGAATTTGATTCTTTATTTATTTGAGGTGGTATAATTCACCACAATGAATATTCTTCTCTGTCAGGGCAAATACTATAAAGCCACTGAAATTAAGAGAATAACTTAAATACATACAAATACTTAAGAAAAGCTACGGAATAGCATAGACAGATTGAATGTCTATGTAATGGAACACTGTATTTTTAGGATTACAATACTAATGCAATTATATATGCTAAGTTTAATATGAAAATAAGCTTAAAAAATCAACATAACTGGTTGAAATCCAAATATTTTAGCACCTTTCATACATGTTTCTCCTTTAAAATACTAGTGGTCTGCATTAGGTCTTTCCCAGAGCCTTACTGAAGGCAGAAAGACCAAATGTGACAAAAATACAGGGAAGTTCTCCAACAAGAAGTCCTTTTACATCTTAAGAGTCAATATGATTTTATTGAGTGTTTTCTGTTGTTGCTGTTGTCATTGTGTTTTGGTTTTGGTTTTTTTTTTTTTCACCAAAAGCTTTCTCACCTGGCAAATTCTGATTGCCACCATGCTAATTTTAGCATAATGTTTTTATCCTCTCTTTTTGTTTCCTCCTCTGTTTATAATCACTATTAATTTTTCATTAGTGTATAATATGGAGGAGGGTAAAAAATGGTGGCTGCATCCAATTTCAGCCATCGAATACCCTAAAATTGCTACCTAGAACTTAAAAAAATGCTCTGCCTTGGACATTAACAACATACAGAGCCTACAAGAATTAAGTTAACATCCAGATGTCCCAGGAGTGTAGCAATTGTTGACCCAGTAGAAAATAGCAAGTGCTACACTGCAGAAATAAAGTTTCATCAAGCTGAAATATAACAGGGAAGAGAGGCTGAGAAAGCCAACTCTGGTGCCTCATCTGAACACACTGTCCACCACCCCTCGTTTTGCAATAGAATTTTGGAGAAGAGCTAATGATTTAAATAAATATGTGAGCCATGATACAGGAAAAGATTCACACTTTATAGCTTGACCCCAGTTACCTGATCACTTCAGAATTATTACTCATTAGCTGTCATCATGTGTCAGGAACTGATTCGAAAAGTGAGCATGATTTGATCAAATAATATTAAATAATATACGACAAAAATATCACAGAGGACCACGTACATTGAAAAGTACTGGGAATTCAACTTTTTGTTGAAGAGAAAAGAGGTAGAAAGAGGTAGCTTTATAGTGGCTTACTTAGTGCAGTTTATTTAGCAATGTAAGTGAATGAAGGAAACTAAACTGATGTCAAACTGGCAGTGTAAAATTTAGAAATGAAAGCAAGGATGAAGTGGCAATAGAAGATGGATAAACTACTAGAATCCTGTAGAAAATTTATGCTTTGTATTTTTGGAGCTAGTATAAGGGCAATTGAAAAGAAACCTATCATTATCCAAAAGTTTCATGTTACCAGAGATACCATGATGTTATTATTTCATGTCATGACATTAGAATTTGTGAAATTTTTTATACATCTATGATCCAGTTGGGTAATGTGTATTTTCACTTTTTTTCTTTGACCCTGTTTTGATTTGTTTAGGCAGACCTCTTCAAGAGGTCTTTCTGTTGAAAGTTAACAGAAAGCACAGCCATTCTAAGTATGCTAAGACAGAACGCTAATATGGTACAAGCAGAAGACTTTAGAGAGATATTAAGGATTGAAGCAGAAAAAATAAAGAATATGTACACACTAATTCTACTCTGAACTATACTTTACTGCATTTCTGCACGCACTCTTCTGAGCATTAAAAAAAAAAAGAAGAAGATAAGTGAATGCTTAAGAAACCCAGGCTTTATTTTTTAATGAAATGGATTTTTTTGTTGTTGTTGTTAAAAAACACCTTCAGTTATCTGTGTTGAAGTCAGCTACACGAGCTCAAATGATCATTGTATCTTTGGAGATCCTGTCTTTGTCTTACAAATAGTGAGTGGAAAAAGATTGAGTGATTTTACTTCTCCAGCCAGGAGGATCAAGTTTGGCTTGTACAAAAGAATAAATTATTCAATTGGATATTTAATAGCTTAGGAGAACTCCAAGCAACCCCCACACTGAATTTCTGACAAATATTCTTATTGTGCAAGTGGGATGGAGTTGAGAGACAGACATAACAAATACCCTGAGTTGAAAATCATCCTTAGATCAGTAATTCTCACTCTATTCTATCCCCAGTGGAACCAAGGGCACTGTTTGAAGAACAATCTGCTATGCAGGGTGGTCCATAAACTTGTGTGCGTTAACGTGACTGGCAATTATATTCAACAATATTCTGATGCTATGGTAGAACAATAAATGACTGAGATACTGCTGCTCCTCCAGCCAAACCGCCACCCACAGCTGTGTCTGCTGCTGGTAGCAGTGACAGCACTTTCCAGTGCTAAGACTGTTGCTGGTCCACCCTGCTTATCTCACCACCTTTAAAAAGTCTGACTTTGTGAACTCATCATCTCATGAGTGTGGACACATAGTCAATATATAACTGGGAGCCAAGATGTGTTACTTACAATGTGGAAAAAACACTCCTAATGAAACAGACCATCCTTATACAGCTACATTCTTCAGGATTTCAATAATCCTTCAGAATCCTTGTTTACTGTTTGGCAACAGATATTGTTAATTTAAAAGGCAGCAACATCATTCCACTAAAAGTGAATGATGACTTCTTACTTTGACAGTGATCTCCTAATATGCTTCCAATTATGATTTTTGAAGACATTGATACAGATCATCCATTCATACAAATTATGAGCTAGAGTAAATTATCACAGCTTTAGCATTTTCAACAAAATGGTGATGATTTATACAAGTTGAAAATCAAAGCAGTTGCCTTTATTGCTTAGTGGTACAGCAACTAAGGTCTACATATGCAGAGGTGTAAAGATATCACAGTATTCATTTTCAGAGATTAGATGAGGTGTGGTGAATATTCTTAGTCTTCCCTCATGATGTTGAATTTTGGACATTCTTTAGAAACAGAGGCAAGTAAGGGGAATCTCCTGATCAATGGAAAATGAGACTGAGCATGTTGCCTTTAGCATTGTCAACAATTCATTTGGGGAAGAAGCTTCTGCTCTAATTTCTGACTAAATAATTTTTGTTTTTTTCATTTTCAAATTCAGAATAACAATCTGAGGTCAGAGTAGGAAATTTTGACAGTCAGACCTGCTCTATAGGTCTAATGAATAATGCTTGCATTTTTTTCTGAACCAGTAAACTAGGAGGAGCATCTTGTCTTACTACAAATTGCCAGCAGCAGTGTAGGGTATTTCTCTGAGCTGGGACATGACCACAGTTACAAAAGTCTGCATTTGTTTAGCTTGGAGAAGAGAAGTATCCAGGGTGACCTCATTGTGGCCTTCCAATACTTGAATTGGAGCATATAAACAGGAGGGGGAATGGCTGTTTACAAGAGTGGTCAGTGATAGGACAAGGGGAAATGATTTTAAAATGAGAGAGGGGAGGTTTAGGTTATATATTAGGAGAAAGTTTTTCACACAAAGGTTGGTGACACACTGGAACAGGTTGCCCAAGGAGGTTGTGGATGCCCCATCCCTGGAGGCATTCAAGGCCAGGCTGGATGTGGCTCTGGGCAGCCTGGTTGGAGACCGTGTACAAAGCAGGAGGTTTGAAACTTGAGAATCTTTGAGGCCCTTTTCAACCCAGGCCATTCTATGATTCTGTGATGCTATGAAATACTCCTAACTGGGTCCTAGCAATTAAAAAAAAAAAAAAGAAAGAAAGAAAGAAAAAAAGCTTTCATAATCTCCTTCTCCATTTGTGCTTTTTTTTTTTTTTTTTTTTTTTTTTTCAAACTTGCTCTGCTAGGTATATCCTTATGTGTTAATGGACTTGATTCTCAAAAGAACACAGGCAGAGAAGCACCCTTCAGATTATAATAAAGTATGGATGCGATATACAAACAAGGGAAAAAGAAAATAGGACCTTTTAATTCCTGAAGAACTTTAATGTAAAAATCAAATCATCTTATGAAGATTAAGTGTTCTGAAGATAAGGTGTAGCTTTGAAAGTCACAATTTTTGAGTTACACACCTATCACAGGTATTAAACTGCATTTGAAAGGATGTGGTGTGTTATGATGTAAGTTTTTATAGCATCAGAAAAATGCTAGGGTAATTTCAGCAACACAAAATTATCTTCAAAATCAGTGAAGACATTACAGAGAAGTCAATAATTTCTACAATATGTTTAACTTTCACTGATACACCATGAACTATTTCATCTTCTGAAAGAAGTAATGAATTGCCCAGAACAAGTACTAAATAATTCTGTACACCCTCATCAGGGAAAATATCAAGAAGAGACAACTTCATTTTACTAGGAAGCCAAAATTGCATCCATAACCTTTGGAGATTCAATGGCTTAGAGGAGACCACTTAACCCTTAAAAATTATGACTAAGTAAAATTTTTGATTTTTAGTTGTTAGTACTATTGATTCAAGCTCAGTGAAAGGATGTAACATTTTGACAATATGCAGTAAAAAATAACTGAAAACAGCAAAGAATGCAGAAAAGTCAGATGAAGGGAAAACAGTGGAAAAATACTGGTAAAAGTAGATGAATGCCAAAACATACAAAATATGTAAAAATATATAAAATACTAACAATAGAAACATATGTTGTTTTGACCTTTTCCAGTTTGAATAACTGTCACAAAAATATCACAAGATGGTAGTTGATTGTTACCAGAGTAAACTTAACTTGAATTTGAAATCATGAAAAATATTCAGGGAATTGTTACAGTGAAGACGTTCAGCATATAACAGAATATGATGTTTGCCAGTGTAGTTCCCTTTTGTATGAGTTCTAATTTTACTGTTTTAACTTGAGAAATGCTTGACTGATCTTCTGCTCATATGAAAACAAGACTCAAAACCAATGTTACCAGCTACAACAAGGTCAGCACTAGACTAGCATCTGTATCTGTCAGTACAGTTCTGACACACAGCACTTCTGCTATTCTCTAGTTGCCTCTAGTTTGTCAGAACATGTCTGTCCACCGTAGGATATTCTCTGAATTGCTTGTGACTATTTTTACCAAGACCCATTCAGTTTGTAGACTTAAGGAATATAAGATGCCAGTATGATGCAAAAAATATTAATTCTACACTATCATATGAGACAAAAATTCCTTAGTGCCCATGCTATCTTTACTTTGGGGTATACCTGAAAGCATCTTTTGATTAGCTTACCTGAGACTGTCAAGGAGCAACCTTGGGAGTGCTTACTGGAGACAGCGCTCCAGAGACATAGTGATCCCCAGAGGCATGTTCATCTCTGCCACAGCTTTCCTGCAATCAGTCTGCAACTTGTCATGCTTTTAATTCAGACAGAGTTATTCCTTAGATCTTGGCAATATAGCCTTCAATAAACATTACTCTAGCGTACCTAGTCTAGAGACAAGCTATACCTGCAGGCTGAGAGCACTGCAACAGTCACAAAGTCCTAACAACAGTTTATGTGAAATGAAAAGCACTCTTTTGGGGCACTATCCAGTGCTTTTTTATCCAAGTTCACAGTCTGGAAAGGAAACGCTCATATTTAAAACAGCAGTATGTCCATCTTCAATGATTGTCAGTGATTTTTCTGAAGGTCAAGTGCTGTGGACACAAAGATACAGTTAATTTAAATCTTCTTGTAGAAGGCTACAGAAGAAGATGTTTATTTTCATACTATCCATTCTTTTCATCTTGGTAGTTTCAAATTGCTTTCTAAACAAGTGTTTGAATTTCGTATCATTACACAGTGTGCCAAAAAAAGATTCCTTATTCAGTGTTTTAGACAGCTTTTGAAAAAAGAAAGAAAGAAAGAAAGAAAGAAAGAAAGAAAGAAAGAAAGAAAGAAAGAAAGAAAGAAAGAAAGAAAGAAAGAAAGAGAAAGAAAGAAAGAAAGGAAGGAAGGAAGGAAGGAAGGAAGGAAGAAAGGAAGAAAGACCAGAAAAGATTAAGGACAAGTAATGCTTTGTATAGCTTTCTTGAAGAGAAGAGGAGTTGTACTTGTTCTTTATCTACTGTCCGAATGAAGAGAAAAAAGTACCTAGTCTTTGTCAATAATAAGCTTTGCTAGTTCTTGTTGAGTGTTAAGTGCTTGCAGTATCTGGTAATTTCTGTCTCTTGACTCAATGTCCTGCAGAGAAGCCTCTTCAATTTTTCATTCTCTTCTATATGAATAAATTAACAAATATTTTAGCTTCCTGTCTACATTCCTCTGTGCAAAGTCCCTTTCGCGCTACTAAACTATACTGACCTCCAGTAGGTGCTGTGAAATCTGCATGGAACAACCAAGGAAATGATGGAGGACTACTAGGAGATGAATATGGCACCAGATGTAACATGGAAGATACACTATAAAGTAGGTCATGGGGCACTGTATGGAGCCTCTGGTTTTTTGTATGAAGGCAGGGATGGTCTGAGAACTCATGAATTAAGTATCCAGCTTGACTGTGCACTAGAGACCATCTCTGACAACTGGAAATACTGGAAGAGTGGAACAGACTTCAGGAATTATTTAGGAGGGCATGAACAATTGGACACAGTCCAAGAATCAAAAGATTACCTAAAAAGGGAAACATGAGCCTCTTTCGTTCTAAAGCATAGGAACATGTTATGTATTAGAATAGACCTTGGTGAAAAAGTCCCTAGACAACCTTAATAACAAAAAGTATTCTCTGAAGTAACACTTTGACAAATGAAACTACAGATTTGCATGCCTGGAACAGATACCAGAACAAAACTTGCAACACAATTCTCTGGGTTGCTGTGGAAAACTTTGTAGTGTGCACTGATCTCTGTATTTTCTTAGTGCTTCTTTAAGCAGTGCTTTTCCACATAAAGCCTAAAGACCAGATCATTCCTCTTTATTATTAGAAATTGGTTGAAAATGCAGCAACCATGAAACTTAAATTCAGTATAATTCTGAGCAGCAAGTTCTGGACCACTTTTGGTTTATGTTAATAAAATTTTGAGGGCTAAAACAAGAAAAATAAAACAAGAAATAAATGGTTAAAAAAACTCAATGGGCAAAAATGACATGCCAGTATTTTGTTAAGGAAAAATAGCCACATGACTACAAAAAAAAGGTTCTTCAATCTGTGCTTTAAACAGGCCTAAAAAAATTTACTTAAAATTTAATAAAGGATTGCATCTCAAGTTCTGCTATTTCTGCTTCCATTTCTCCAGCAAGAGCTCAACACACCAAGACACATTCCTCAAAAAGTTTCCTATTTTGAGACTTTTTTTGAGTTCCTGTATCGTCAACATACCCAAAGTGTTTTTACAAATGTAAAGTACTTAATTTAATGATTTAATATCAAATCTTCTTGCTGAAAATACAGTGTTTTCAAAACAAACATTTCTGAAAACTTCTCTATGCTTTCTTCTTCAGCAAAGAGTACCTTTGCACAGATTCATTCTTCTGAGGAATGCCTAATTACATTTTAGATAAAATGGAGGTTTTCTGTCAGTTCCTTTTCTCCTCAACACTCCATGAAGAGGATAAAATCTATTTGGAAAACAAAGGAAACAAATATAACTATAAGCTCTAATTTCCTGTTCAGACTGATTTATACACTAGAAAACAGAAACAGTGCATTTAGTTTTTTAATATTTTTGCTCATACTGAATTCAGTGTAGAAAACTTTAAGAGATCAAACATTTGTGCAGAACTGTTCTTAATGGCTTTCCTTTCAGTACCAAACTGACCAACTGAAGAAATCATTTACATTTTCAGACCTTTAATTGAAATCTGCTGCCAAAAAAACTATAAAATTCTACTGATCGGTGTAAACTCAGCTGCTTAGCAACAAGAGCAACAAGTTTCAGCTAAGTAATATGATATTCACTAGTGATTGCCTCTGTGGGCATGAGTTTATGGAAGTAGGATATGATATTTACTGGTGAGTGCTCTTCAGAGAAGAACAAGGAAGCCAGTCAAAATTAGATGATAAAGTATAAATATGACTTGCTTAAACTTATGCACTTTTAAGTGCATGCATTTGAGCTGACTCAAATCAGCTTTTCATATGTGTTGACAAGCTTATTTTTTATTTATCAAATACTCTTTGAAGGAAATGTTCAAGTAAAATGTGAATCTGTTGGAACACATGGATCAGCCAAAAAAAAAAAAACCAAACCAAAAAAAAACCTAATAAAACCTAAAGTTAAATTGACTAATGGGTGTTTTATTTCATTTCATCTCATTTATCTCATTTTAGCCCAAAATATATTTTCACAACTGCTCATAACACTGTATGTCAAAGCAACATTGTAATACAAAAGTAATACTTAAAAAGCACATCTGTAGTGTGGTAAAATAGGGCTTTGATGTCAAGACTCCACAGAAATTGTTCCTACTGACTAACATTCATGGAGTTATGTGAACACATGACACCACTCCATTCCGAATGAAAAGATAGCCTTGTAAAGCATAGGGGAAAATTTATCCAAACTCATCATGGTGGCTCCAAATTCGTGGGGATAAAGATGACCTTTACAAAATTACATGCTAGAAGAAAGCAAAGCCATTCAGAAATCTCAAAGGAAGTAAACTCATTCAAATGAAGAAATAACAAATGTTGTACATTAAGTTTTGAGACTTCAGAGAATGTTTTTATGATATTCTCCAAATAAGATCCAATATATGCTTCAAACAGTGTGACTTTATCAAAAGATGCATTTTCAAAAGCAAATTTAAATTAAGTTTTGATGCTTTTCTGCTTGACTCAATGGCTTTCTAGCTGTTATTTAAAAGTAACAAAACCCTACTGCCCAAGAACACACATTTTTACCATTCCTTCATTATCAAAGCTGAATAATGAAAAAATGTTCATTCCAAGTCCTCCTCTAGCAGAAAAACTAAGTCAGCATTTTCTAAGAGAACTTCTTTTGAAGGGTTTACAGAAGCAACATAAGTATCAATATTCACAACGCAAACTCATATCTTTGTTCTGGTCTCTCTTGTTCACTGTCTCTTTTTGAATTTCCTACAAAAGCTAAATTAGGTCTCAGAGGCACTGCACCACTAAACAACAATCTCTTCTAGTCCATCATAATGGAAGTAAATGTACTCAGAAGGGAGATGTACCTAGAGAAGAGACTAATGTGTCTCCATCCTCCAGTTCTTTCATCTCTAACACAGATATTTTCACCCCCTCCCTTCATGAAGTCCCTCACACTCATGCATTTGTCTTTCCTCCTCATGACCTTATCATCCTCTGTGTAGACAGTTGAATTTACTCAACTAGGATAAAAACCTTTTCTGGCATAATGTGCTAAAATTTAAGTAGGTAACTCCAAAAGCAATGACTGTTACTTTTTTCCATGGAAACTACAACGGGTACAAAGAGCACAATAATACTATTTTACAGAAAAAAAAAAGAAATCAGCTACAGAACACTATTTTTCAGTAGTCACCATCATTTGCTGTGCATTTTTCTCAGCAGTGAACAGAGCTTGCACTCCATGCCCATATAAATCCACAGCAACGGAGGTGACACTGATGCTGTTGCCACTGCTGCAACACACCGACTGCCTCAGTGCTTACATCCACTGATTCGTCTCCATTAACGTTCAGCAAGCAATGGTGAGTGTCAATTGGTGCCATTTTTTATTTTATTTTACTTTATTTTTATTTATTTATTTATTTTGTGGAGAATTTCGCACTTTTGCTTCAATATGCACTTCCATATCAGATCCAATTTTGTCAGACTGCTTCTCTGCTGCCATCTGTCACATAGCAACAAGATGTAGTGGAATACTGGCAGAGAGGTCCAACCTCTACTATCATGCCACCAGCATCCACCTCAGATACTGTGGGCAAATATAATAAAATAGGAGATGTTACTTTCAGAGCAGCCCTCATGATTCTTGCTACAGCAGAGATATATGTATATAAAATAAATAACTTTTTTCACTATCAGGACAGCTATTTTCAGAGTATACATGCGCAGTCCAATCTGCAGACTTATTATGAATTAATAACAAGCCTATTCTGCTCTCCTCGTGATTTCCAGTCTACTGTAATTAATAACAAAATTCTAACATTTACTTAACTTTAACATCACAGGATTAAAAGGTATAGACACTATTATAATAATGTCTCATTATTGGAGAACATAGATTTAAAGGATAGGGAAAGAAATAAATGAAAAATACCCCACAACAAATTAATTTGTATAATTTATTTTCTGCTCAGCTATAAAAATATATATATATACTTTAAAGGTTTAAAATATTAAATGTACTGTGAAACCATAAAAACAGGAATGTTGTATTCAGTTTCCAATTCTTATATACAGACACAAATATTTTACTTCAAATTTGCTATTACAGATTAAATGGAGATTTATGGTCACCATTTTGATTGGAATTTGAGAAAACAAACCTTGCTGCCATACATCTAAAAAGGATTCCTTTGAACTAACTTTATTGCTGACAGAAAAATACAGAATCATGTTTCGGAACAACTGATTTAATCCTAGGCTTCCTGCAATGCTTATGCACAACTGTATTTTTCAGCTCAATTTTCTATTACTGAAACCTTAAAAGTCTGGACTATGTCTGAATAGGTTTAAATAATTTTGATGGAAATGCCCCAGTAACTGGAAAATAAACAATGATTGCTTATGAGAAATCCATAGCACAGAGAGTCTCATGTTTGTATATTAGATTGCAAGGTTTATTGTAACACATGGGATTCTCTTTACGTGATACAAAATTCTAATGCTTCTTTCATTCCCGCTGTGTTCTCTTTCTGTGTCGGCAAATTCTTAAGAGTTATGATACAAATTTTTGAAGTTTGTAAAAGCAAACTAAAACTCTATTCACAAGAAGCAACTTGAACTATTTTTTGTATTTGCTACATATAATACTATGTTAACATACTGTACTTCAGAAAAAAACACCTTCTCTTATCAAGTGAAATGATTAAGAATTAATGACAGATACAGAGCCTATAAACAGATTACAGATGTAGGTTCAACACCAGGTCGGTTAGTGGCAGAACAAAATAAAAATGCCATGGCACTTGGTGGCCTGCTTGAAGTAAGCTGGTGGTCTCAATACAGGCCTCAATGGACTTTGTTCATAAAGCAGGAATACAAAACCCACCGCATAGCGCTAATTGGCACCCCTGTTGACACTGTCAGTAGCAAGGCCAAGGTTATAACGGCCACAGGAAAAGGGTCTTTCAAGGTCATTGTCGAGGCATAATAGTGAAATGACATGGGAGAGAGACTGCCTCGGTGCCGTGGCCAGTTTGGCTCCTGGGATCTCATCTGCACCTAACAAGATCAACCTGACAAAGACTTTTGTTATATCAGTAACCTCACCCATATACAGCCATTCAAATGAAAAAATAACCCTTCTAGAACAGTTTTAAATCTTTGCAACTTATGGAAGAAATATCTTCCTGGAAACCTTTGCTAGTCAAGAATACATTACATATGAAGGCAAAGATACACTCCCTGCCTTAGAAAAATCTTGCCAAATCTCAATTTAACTGATTGACAAAATTCCATCGCACTTTATTGTAAAAAGTAAAGTTATTTACTTTAAAGATTCTGACTGTCTCCACAACAGAAAGGGAACTATTACCTTCAAATAGGTAGAAATAGACATGTAGGGAAGAAAACAACACAAAATTACACCCCATATTGGCTGTCTTGTGCTTAGAGTTGATAAATATCACTACAAAAACCATTCATTCATAAGCATAATGATAGGTAACTCTGGTATGGACAGATACAAGCTCATCTTCAATCTGCCTTTCTAAGCAGCACAGTATAGAAGGATTTTCTTCCGGTTCTGTCCTTTATACTCATTCAATGGCCATTTTCTATTTAGTCTGCCACTAAAACACTGTTTGTGATAGAAGCAGCTCCTGAAGTGAAGCACCAAAACTACAAGAATGTGAGACATACTAAAGCAACCAATAACTCAATGGAGTTGGGGATTAATATTAATACTGCACATATAATTTAAAAACCTAAAAATACAACTTCAGTGAAAATCAAAACCCATAATCACACATTTAAATGTCTCTTAGAGCAGATAACACTGGAAAATGATATTTTATTTTCTCCTTTTCCACCTTACTGTAGACTGTAAAAATACATAAATGTTTAAAGTAAATTTATATGGTTATATGTGAATACATCTGCTGAAAATTGTTTTTCTAAATTCACAAAATGGTAAAATAGTATTTATTTTATATATTAGAATATACTTGAATTTATTCTTCAACATTTTTATTAAGGAGTTTTAGAACTATCTTATGCATAAACATACCAAAATGCCACATGTTCCCTCATAAAATATGAACCTATATACACATCTAAAATATAAAACTTTTCCACTCATCTTCCTAGAATAAAGTAAGTAAAAGTTAGTGATGGTTTAGTAGTCCATAGAATAACATAATTGTTGATCATTAGACAGTGGTCAGTATTTTCACAGAAATAACGTCATTACTTAAAAAAAAAATAATAATTCCTAAAGAATTTATATTATTCTTAATAGTAAAATAGAAGCATTTTGTTTGATACATTATGAAAAATTGCAATATGCATTTCCTCTTTTGAAATGATTTCATCCTGTTGTTCATTTCTGCCCAAAAGATAATGTAGGTTAACACTGGGTCAAAATCTGATGCATTCCCAAATATTTCAATAAGAGCATAAAAAGACTTTTCTCTGAGATATATAACCTCCTTTAACTCAGCTGATCCCGAGAATGGATGAAATAGATGTAAACGGATGACAGCTTGGCTCTCTGCCTGTTTTATGCTTAGGACTTAAAGAAAACTACAGGGGGGAGGTGGGAAAGCAGAGAATTCATGTAAATGAAACTCCTACGCTACCAGAGTAGTTTTCCGAAAATTCAGATTTCCTTTTCGTTTTGGTTATAGAGAATTCTGAGATTATTTCCTTCTGTAATGAACTCTGCAGGGTTGCTACAGAAGGGAAAGAAAATCAGGGGCAGATACTTAAAAGCCACCCTGGTCTTGGGAAAATTGAGAGCATCATAGCAGCATTCTTTGTTTCTCTTTATGGAGAAAGGATTTAAAGGAATTGTTTCTATTTAAATATAATTTAAAAATGTTTTGCTGTTACTAGGCAGGACATTATTTCTTCAGCATTACATGTTTACATTGTCTCAAAAAGCCTATAATATGAAGTAGGTGTAGTGGAATATTTTCTCAAACAAAAAACAACAACAACAACAAAAAAAAAACAAACAAGAACAAGAAAAACCCAAACAAACAAACAAAAAAACCAAACACACAACAACTCCAAAAAACACACAAAACCCAAAACCAACAAAGCTACAGGCACATTCTTTTACCATTCAAGAGAAAGAGCAGGTGCTGGCTACCAGGCTGTACACAAGGGAGTAGAGATTCACCTCTCTAGTCCCTCTTCTATCTCCAGGGCTACAAGCACACAAATGCAATAGAGATACATGATGGAGATGTACCCATGCTGAGTTTTAACAGGTTCTTTATTTCTTTCCTATAGCATATCCCCTCCAAATAAAAAACCTTTGTTTGAAGGGGAAAAACAAAACAAAACAAAACAACAACAACAACAACAAAAAAAAACAGTGAAAGGGGCAAAACATTTTGTAATACATGGACATATATCATGATCTGATGAACTGATTGACTGAATCTACATTTTCCAACACTTGAATGAAACTAAGTGTCAATCTGCTTTCTGCGTGTACTGCTCTTTAACTATCGTAGATGAAAAAGTAGAGTAAGAATAAGAGACAGAAAAATATATCTGAAAGCTTGGAAAAAAACCTCACAAAACCAACAAACCAATACATTTGCTTTGATCCAGAGTTTTAAAAGATCAATTTTGGATGTATTTTGTAAATGACATTTTAATTTTGCAAATGACTAACTTGGCTGAAACACAGTGAATGCCAAGCTCTTACAGACAGCTTACATAACTGCGTATGTGATGTTCCAACTTCTAACACTTTTGAGTAGCAGAGCTCTGGATATACATAGGGAAATGAATGGGAGCGGATTTCTAATGTTAGCATTTTGCTGAATGTCAAATAGATTGAAATCCTATTACAACAAATATAAATGCAACACCAAGTAGTTGCTATAAGGAATACATTCGTACTGTGTATTCCATTTCTTATTTCACTCTTTCTTTCTATTAGTCCCACTTCTCTGTTTACCTCTAAAACCATGCCCGCTGTAGTTAAGTCAGCCTCCAACAAGTAGAAATTGAAGAGACCAGTACTTTGAAGTATAGGACTGTTCTCACTGCATCTCGGTCCCCACAAAATAAGACAAGTCAAACCAACCCCCTCCATGTCCTTCCTTTTCATATACTTTTCCTTTACATTTCAAAATTTTTCTTCCAGGTCAATATACTTCTTTTGAAACAGCACAATTTAGAAGTTTTTGTTTTGTTTTTCTTTTCTTCTCTTTTTCCTTCCCATCTTGTCTTGCACTTGTTTAAATTTCCTCTTGAAATCATATATTTTTCTCCTTCAGTTTTACAATGTAACTGATATAGTATTTCTCCCCGGTATTCTGCTGAAGCTGGAAGATGCCGCTCTGCAAGAGGCCTTATTTAGTGGGAGTGTTTTGAAGGACAGAAAACTATAGATTGTAGCAATTGCTGATTTAGAACACATCTTGGTTCACATGCTCATTAAAAACGAAACAAAACACATTTGATTTTTCACAATATTAAATATTGGAATTTTGGCAAGCTCAAATCAAATAATTAACAGAGAAAAGAACTTCTGCATAGAGTCATGAAATAAGATGGTGTAAGTTCTCTTCCCTTTTATCCTCTGAACTCAAGGTGATATTGTTTAGTTCTATCATCTAAATCATTAGACTGTAAATAACCAATAAACCACATTAGATCATTAGTTTTAGAGCAAAATGCTTAAGCTGAGTCTACAGGGAATTCTGTTTCAAAATTAAAGACACAGCTTGGATCAACTGCAACTCAACTCTGCAGCGAGACTTCACTCTTCTGATGTGTATGTACAGCATAAAGCATATTTCCTTGAAACACACATATGAACAATTTCTGAGGAAATCTTTGTGTGATAATTGCTGCTTTTAAAAATGTTTCAGTAGATATTCCACACGAAGCCTTACAGAAGATTTTTTTATTAATTATGAATTAAGATACGGATAGTAGCTTCCAGTTACTTTTGACATTTCATCTTTGATATTGCAGCAGCTGCAGAAACACTGATAAAGACTTCATTTTCAATCCATAACAATAAAGAATTTAATTTCATAAACGTATAGTAGTGCAGAGAGATGTTAACATTCTTTAAGCTATTGAACAATTCACAGCTTGAATTATTTTGAATGGGTGTTAATGAACAATTCTTGATATGTATTGACATTGTTTTAATCTTCCTGCTTAATCATTTGACAGATTAATAGAATCAGAATTTTCCATAATCAGCTATGTTTAGGAAGCGTATATTAACAATAATGACTCCTCAATAAAGTTCATCCAATAAAATAAATGAAATCTGTTCTGTATGTAGTTTTAGCTGATACTATTTTACAATTCTAGGTGCAGCTTTAGGTTATTTAGAATACATAGGCATTTGTATGAGAAGATTAACAAAAATGTTGCTGCTTTTGAATTTTCCAATATATAGTAAAATTAATTTTAAATGCAAACTTCCCACAATTATAGTTGATACATATAATAAAGATTATTAAGATAATAATATAAAGATTAATAAGGATTGGAAGAGCAGCTAAGCTGATCTTTCCTGTAACACATTGCTACATGTACTGATATAAAGTGAATGGGTTGTGTCATAAGAGGGGAAGGGGAGTTTGCTGTCAGACTGCTAACAATGTGCTCTTGCAAATTTTTTTACAAATACATAAAAATAAAATAATGACAGCTTGAGTATCAATATCTAAGCAAACTTAAATAAGCCCTGCTTGATCATCATTGGAACCTTCTACAAAATAAAAGTTTCTTCTCTTCACAAAGGTTTGATGACTAAATGGTGCCTTATTAATACACTTCTCTATTGCCATTGCTTCTCTGTACCACTAGACTGTGCTACGTTTGTTCATTTCTGTGTTTCCACCCTATATGAATATTTGGACTCAATTTCTGTGCATGGTCTCTCCTTTCTTTCAGTTAATCCCAATTATATACTGACTCTAAATCTTCGTACAAATATTGAGCAAAATCCCCCAAACAATGCATGTTGGAGTAAGCAATACATTTTAATAGCCACTTTGCTGCTTCATTCTTCTTCCAGACAGACAAATATGAAAAGAAACAATAAAGCACCTGTTTCACTACTCAGTTGGGATCCGAAATGTAACATTTGCTTTCATTTTTTCCATCGTGCTTTCAGAAGCAAAAATCAGTACTGCACTGTTGAAGTATAAAAGTGATAAAGGAAAGAGTTGTTAGCAGCATGGCAAAAAGCAGTTTTCCAAAGGACACCTCTGGCAGGCTCTTAAATTAAGAAGTTCACAGGAAGCAGTTTATTACCTAGTAAAACAGTGTATTTGTCAAGAAGGAAAGAGTAGACAACACAGACAAATTTCTTTAAGAAAAGTTTTCACCAAACGCTTCTGTTGTTTTGGTTTTTTTTATATACAGTTCATCTATTAAGTTCATATATTAATATATTGATGATCTTCGCCAGGAAAGATTCTCATTATCAATAAATCTTTCAGAAAATGACCTGTTCCGTACTTTTCACTCATGTAGCTAACAGGAATCTGCCACTGACTCAAGGGCTGAGTCTGTATTTCTCAGATGTGTTACGTACACCAAATAGCTACCCTCCCCTTAACTACCCTATTGTACTTTACCTCCTTTACCTTAAATAGTAATTTAAGTTTTAAGTATTTATAAACAGCCTTGGCTTCACTTCTTACGCTTTACTTTAGGAGAACAATAATTTCATCTGAGACCAAAAGTATCCTGCTCCAAAACACAGTATGCTACCCTCTTGACAGCTCATTATTTTGACAGCACATTGAACTGCAATTTAACAATTTCTTTGTCTTCTTTTGATCTAATTTTTCTTCCACTACATGAACATCTACACTGAAAAAAACCTCATAAAGCATATTATTTGTAAAAAAGTAAAGACAGTCTAAAGGATTGCTTTAAAGAGTGTAAAAATTAAATGCAGTGAGAAAGTACGTCTTGTTTGGAAGCGTTATCCTGAAAAAGTCACTCTTGGATTAACAAAGCAGAGAGAAAAACCTTGAAGAGTAATTTTGGTGTGAAGATTTTCTTGTTTTGTTCAGGAAACCTTCCAAGTGATCATGTAAAACTAAGCAGAATGAATTAATTGGAATACTACCTCTTCCATAAGGAAAAAATGCATTAAAGACTGACTTTGTGATAGTCTTAAAAACTAATCTTATACCAGAGTGCTTTTTTAAGACATGCTAAAATGTTCGTTATCTCACATAGCACATTCATGCCTAACTATATTATGAATGTACGTATTCTCTTACACAGTTAAGCCTTTTTTTTTTTTTTTTTCTTTTTAAGCCAGCAGCGGTGCTGTATGCAGGATAAACATAGCAATTAAAGTGATTTATTAACAATTGATTAGAAAATGATGTTTTCAAATAGTTTTTTATACATCAGCATTAGCTTGGAGAACAAGTAGTATGTTTACTGACATCTCTTTCCAGCAAACAGGGATTTCCAGCCAAGCCAACAGACATATCTGAGCACCAGGGAGATTAAGGCAGTTAACAGCACAATTTCATTTTATGGAAATTCCAGGGAAACAATTACTAAATCTTTCTAATTTATTTTATTTTATTTTTTAACAATTACAAAACAATGGGTCTCAAAGGGACACAGAACAAATAGCCTCAAATTTAGCTTGCCTTCTTTATGTGACTGGGTCCCATCAAATCTTACTGAACTACTTGCATACACAAGGGTCATGATAGCAGAAAAACTTCTTCAAAATGAGTTTGTCTGTCAAGCAACAACAATTACTTGATGTTTACACTTTAATGAGTATGTGAGTTTTAGTTTTAAACGTATATGATTAAATTCCAGATAAACATATGATTTTTAAAATGTACTGCATTTTTGTGCAGTAGTAAAGGCGTTGATCTTCCTTAAAAATTCTATAGATGCATTGTAATTGCCAATTCATCAAAATAATTCATCATTAACATCATAATAACCACATTTATGTCAAACTGAATTAGCTTATATACTTGTATCAGAGGCAGAAACAGCTGTCATTCTGTTTGCATAAATTTCCAGCAAAATGTGTCTGGCAAAGTTAAGCATGAGTATTTCTTTAAAAATTACAGCTCCAGCATACACAGAGAGAGCAGAAATACAGAGGGCTGTACTTCCCATCCACAGGACCACTCAAATGAATGATCATTCTTCAGTTAAATGATAATCAGGCCATGCTCATAGCTGTGTTTATTCTCAATCCTGAGTATAAACATAGTTTTGAATTTACTTATGAAAGGAATATTAGAAACAAACAGGAAAATGGCACAATCCAAAAATGCACCTTCTGTCTGCCACCCTCAGTGACACTGCGTGATGGCTTATTCTCAAAGCTGCACTACAGACTTTGCCCAGACTGCAAACAGAATCTGAAGGAAAAACAGCATTGAACTTTATAAACATGAAGCACAAGGAACAACATTTTGACATCTATAGTTTGTCTATGAAAGTCATTATGGAAAGCCCCAACTGTGCTGAATGCTCAAAGCTGTTAAAATTACTCTTTAAAGAAACTGATTTTAAATGCAAATGTATCAGGTTCTATAAAATTTATACTCTGGTTGAAGTTAATTTAACAGGTTCATTACTAAGCTCAATATCAAGAGATTTAGGACTCAGAGTGTAAAACAATGCATAATACTAATGCAGTTATTTCCTGATTCTGCATAGTGCTTTATTTTTTAATCTACATACAGTTATTTACACAACTATACTGCTTAGCTTGATTTACCATAAATGTCGTTAAAACACCTGTGGCTTCCCTCATTAAGTGCCCAATAGATAGGGTCGTGGGTTGAAAGGGCAGCATATGGGCTACGAAAGGGCTAGTTAACATAACCCATTATAATGGTGCACTGGTAAAGCTCATTCCTATTCATCTGATGATTAGTTCAATCAATATTTACTCCTGTGTGCTTCTTTTGTCTTCAGCTACAAAGCACGCATTCTTCAATTTCATAGCACAGACCTTGTTTGTGAATTTGTCACATTATTTGAGAGGAAGGAAAACAATTTCCTGGATAGCTTGGGAATCACTCACTCCTTTGATTTTGTTTTCCTGTGTCAGGCGACCAGTGTCCGTACCACCGTGGATCCTACTTCCTAAAACTGCTTAATAACACACAGTGCTGTTGAAGTTATACTTCATCTACACATTTCTTAATACACGTATTGCAGTGTCCATGATAACACCCTGCAGGCATTTCACTAGATATTGCATTTTAATCACAAAATTCTGACATCCGATTCACTCAAAACATACGTATATTTTGTTTCTGACGTATTTTTCCTGTATTGCTGTATCTTAAATCACAAAAGACAAATTAAGTAATCTCTTAATGTAATCATGACTGCATTGTTAAAGGGGTAAATTATACCAAGTTATTGTTGATTGCTGCATTTATTTGTAAAAGGCCAATAGTGCATGTCAGACATTTTCTGTATCACAAAAGAGAAGTTATTTCCAGCTATTGCATACCATATCTTTATAGTTTTAAAATTTATCACCATACTTCAGTCACCAGATTTCTACTAATCAAAGCTCATATTTGCATAGGAAAATAGTTTTTTTTCTGATTTTTTTTTAAAGTAAAAATTCCTAAGATAATGAAACAGATAGAGGGTTGTAAATAAAGAAGATTCAATACACTCTCTTTCCCCCAACCAAACACTAGCATGATACAACAGTGAAATATAAACAAAGAAATACAAATGCACGACACCCTTTTGGAACATAAAGGTAGTGTAATTCAACATCAAGTATTACAGAAAGTATAAATAGACTCTCATGCTTCAGACTTGTTTATTCCAAACACAGATCTGCGCTTCTATACAAAGAATACACATTTGTATTTCGTACCATGTAACACAGTAGCAGCTTATAACTGACTTGCTACTTTCTAAGCATTTACTGACACTTATTAAAGATTGACCTGCAAAGGCCTAACACCAGAAACTTCTTTTCCATCACATTTCAAGGAGTCTCGATGAAGTCAAATAACGTTATTCAGGTAAGTATCAGTCAGGCGCACCATGCTGTGATGACAAATAGGTTTTGGTGTCATGGGGTAAGACTAAGTCTGTCAAAAATCAGCATTGCTTTCGTTTTACATTTGTTTTAAATAGTCAATGCATCTTCCTCTGTTCTTCATTGGTATTTTTTTAGGATAATAGTGCTAAGTGTTCCAAATTCAGTTGGATTTCTTATTCCTGGAATACCTTCTGAAGTAGATTTCATTTGCCTTAGTGATTATATCAAGATTTCCTGCACTCCTCTATTAAATTAAGGAGAACTCGCATATTTCTCAGTTATGCATTTTATCAGTATGTGTTACTTAATAACCCCTCTCAACAGTACCGTGAATAGGTTTTGTTTAATTCATGCTTTCCTAGTTGCTTGTAAATATCCCAAGGATGTTAAGAAAACAGAATAACTCTATAACATTATATAATCTGTATCACTGCTCAGTCCTAACACCAACATGAGCAAGATAAACAGAAAAACTTCTCAGAACACCTTGTTTTCAGGGTGTTGAGTCCTACTTTAAAATATAAAACAATTTTGCAAGATTCTGAAATGAAAGCTTGAATACTTCTTCAATAAAAGTGCTACTCCATGCAACTGCTTTATGTCACCTTCACAGATCAAATAATTGTGATCACATACTGTTTTTGTGCATATACATGTAACAAGTGCCCAGATTAGGCAATTTGACATAATTTTTAGCAACTTGTTAGCTCTGTGTTTGCATCTCAGCTGCATTATGTAAATCATTCACTAACTTAACAGCTTTAACTATGCAAATGACTTTAACAAAAATTAGACTAAAAGATACAATCCGTAAACCTTTTTTTTTTTTTTCTTTTTAGTTAGGCAGCAAGTTTATTTCAAAGCATTGAATAGCTGCCTTTTTCTAAAAAGATGTTTTTCATGGATTTTCTACAGTCTTAACCCCCTCACAAGATTTTGAGAGGCGTGGGAAGGATGGGAAAGCCATTGTGAATGTTGCTCCTTTTTATCTACATCCTACATTTTATAGAGGGAAAGCCACCAACTTCCTACGTCTCCATTCCTTGTTCAGAGGGAGAGATATGGACCTGCCCTGACCACAACAGCACCAACAGATTGAGCGCTCAGCCTCATTGTTTAGCTGTAAATCAGCATGGCTGAGCTTCCTCAGAAGAATTTAAGCCAGAGTTAGCAGAGAGAGTCGTCATTCTGAATATCTGAATAAGGCATGACCCACATGAACACAATGTCTGTGTTAGCAGTGCTATCAAGTGATGGGACAGCACCAGCCCCTGCCCAGTTCCTGGGGTGCAGCAGACAGCGGGTAGCACAGGGTGGACCTTTTCGGGCAGCTCTTCGGCCTCCATCTCTGATGGAGAGTAGATAAGCAACCACGGCAATGTCTGCACAACCCCCCAGCTTCTAGGGCTGGGAGCATCAGGCTGGCCAGGAAAGCCTGGGAGAAAAGCTCACGCATAGAAGAGGGCTTCTTTCTCCAAACCTAACAGCTAAACTCGTTAAACCTGTAGCTTGGATGTTTATGGCTGTCTAAAAAGCATTAATTCACAGAAACTCAGTATCTATTAATTGTGGTATTTATTTCATTTATTAGGCAAGCCATAAATGCAATGGACAGATATTCTACTGGAATACAGTATTCTCGTCCATTTGATAGAGTGTAAAACACTGCTCTCATCTTGATGCAAGAAGTGCTGAAGTAGTCAGTGCAAGACGTGACCAAAGAAGTGTTTTACAGCAGCTATTTCTGCACCAGGCTGAAAGTTGACTGCTTGCTCACTCTGCCCTGCACTACAATACCTTTTTCTCTCCCCACCCATGAATTCCCAAGAGTAAGCAAAATGCACAAGCAAACGCGCTACAGCACGCAGCTTCGAGCTACAGCATCGCCTTTCTGCACGGACAGCTGCGGACAGCGCAGCATAGCCCTGCGGGGAGGTGCCTCCAAGTGTGCCGCGGTCCCGCTCCCCGCTTCCTGCAAAAGAAAGCGTCAGAGGAGCGAGGACACAGCTCGGCTCACAGCACGGCGGGATGGAGGCCGAGGCAGCACGGGAAGCGGGGCTACTCCCGGGGAGAGCTGATGAGCATGTTTCGAAAGTAACCCTCGACCCACGAACTGGGTCTGCTCACACTGGAGGTACTTCATTTAAAAAAGAAAAAAAAAGCTGCGTGCGGGGGGGTAGGGGGGAGGTGTCCAGTATACAGGTTTGAGTGTTTTTCCCTCTTAGTTTTCTGTTGCTCCATGAAAGAATTACTGTTTAGCAAGTTCTTGCTAGATACTCCGGAGTGCACACCCTGTTTTCTTAGAAAAGAGGGAGAAAAAGCATTTTTGTTTCTCTGAGCTAACGTCAAAGTTACAGTTTCTATGAAGGAAAATCAGACACGCGTGGTTGTTAGTTTTGCCAGCGCACGCAGCTGAAGGAGCGGGTAGCCCGTACGAGGAAATTCTAGCTAGAAGTTGCTCCTAGCGTCTTCGCCCTCATTCATTACACAGACCGGAGATCTGGGAAACGTGCACGCTACGGGGCTGTCACTCGCGAGCGCGTTCTGCTCCTCGTGAGCAGTCCTCGTCCGTCCCAAACGCAGAGGAAGCTCACTTTGCACCTCATTATCGCCCGTGGGGCGAGGCGAAGAGGTGCGCAACTCCCGCGGGTACGCGGGGCTGCTCATCCCACCTCTGCTCGTTTGATCCATGAAAAAGGGCCGCGAAGGGCCTGTCCCCAAGGGGGAACAACACGCTCCTATGAAAGGACCGCAGTGGGAGACTCAGCACGCAGCCCCCCTGACTCCAGCACCCTTCCGCACGAGCTCCCCGTGCCTGGATGACCCCAGCTGAGCGGGCGCTTTTCGCTGCCCCGTGCAGAGGGCGAGGTCCTGGCTGCCTTCCGGGGAGGGACGGAGGAGAGCTGCGGACACGATGAGGAGGTCCTGGGAGGCGCTTCCACCCCGTCCCATCAGCAGTCCCCGAAGAGGTACCGCCTGGGGAGCCGCGCAAAGCCACGAAAAGTCCGCAGAACAACTTTTTTGGAAGAGGAGGGGGAACAGCTCCCCTTGCGAGCAGCGAACCGAGACTACGGGCAGGCGGACCCAGCGGTGCGGACTCCGCAGCGGGAGAATGAGCCCGCCGGCATCACGGGGACGGTTTGGGCGGGGGTGGGTGCTTCGAGGCACAGACATCGCCCATCACTTCCCTTCTTCCCTGCCCTCCACGGCCCAGGGCGGCGCCGCGCTTCTTCTCGCGCGGTGCCCTCGGAGAGCACTTGGGGCTGACTCCGCGGCTGCGCCCAGCGCACCCCCCGCAGCCACGCCGATAGGGTTACGCGACCCACCAACTTTCTGCCCCGGGCCTCCGCCTCTCACAAAGCCTCCTCCCCGGCCCCTTCCCAGCACAGACCCGCTCCCCCTCCGCCGGCCCGCTTACCTCGCATGGTGTTGGCGACTCCCCGCTCCGCGCAGTCATGAAGCTGGGAGCCCGGGAACCGCACCACGAAAATCCCGTCTCAGCACCCGCGGAGGCGACAGCCGCCGCGGCTCTGCTCTGTCGCGAAAACCATCCCTCCCAGGCGGCTCCGCGGGGCGCGGCTCCGCGGGCTGCCCGCCGCCGGGCGCGCTCCTCGCCCGCCCGCCCGCCGCGGAGCTCTGCGGGGGTCGGCGGGGCCGCGGCTGGCTGGCGACAGGCAGGGAAGGGGGAAGGAACTGAGTTACGTTAAAAATAAAGGAAAACACACAAACACAGACAGACAGGAAAAAGAGGAGGAAGAAAAGCGAGGAGGGCTGCAGGGCTGGCGGAGCATGTGCGCTTTCACATGACACCCGCGCCCCTCAGCAGCTCCCCGGTGCGGATTTCCACCGCGCAGCGACCGGGACTCAGCGCAGAGCGGGAGAAAGACCCAGGGAGGACGCGGCCGAGCGGCTTATAGCGGGGGGCGGGCGGTGCCGCCGGCACGGCCCCGCCCGCTGTCAGCGCCACCGCCAATCGCCGCCCGCACGGCACCGCGCCCGCGGGCGGCACCGCTCCGCCGCCTCCAGCCCCGGCCCGGCCCCGGCCACGCGGGGGGCTCCGCGCCGCGCCGCCCCGCGCCCGGCAACTTCTGCCGCTGCCGGCGGGTGCTGTCCGGCAGCCCGGGGCTGCGTACGGCGGCGGAGAGCTGAGTATTGTCCGCCGGAGCTGCGGAGGAAGGTAACCGCGCAGGAAGTCCCCTCGTGCCTTAATGTTATTGTATGCTGAGAGGGTGGAGCGGCGGGGCTGCTTTGGGATGGGAAGCGCTCGCCTCGGTGAGATTGGCGCTTGGGAACTGCCACCCCTTTCCCGATGAGAGCGAGAAAGTTTGGTGGTGAGTTATATACTCATGAAAGAGCGAATCTGGATGCCCAAACCAGCTTGCTTTCCCACTGTAGGACAGGCAGACAGAGGCGCAGGAGCGGAACTATTCCGCGGACAGCAGGATTTCTCCTGAGTTATATCACCCCTTCTGAGTTAACTCATGTTTTGCCCATGAGAAAATTGAATACAGGCTCTTCTCAGTGCTTTTATTTTTATTTTATTTTCTGTGTGGTAAATCATGGAACACAAGCACAAGGCATCTCAGTGGATCGTTTTAGAAATAAGTCCCCAATGCCAAGGATCGCTGTACTGAACTCTAACCATAAAATGAAAGAGAAGAAAAATAAAGCAAAAACAACAACAACAAAAATACAAAACAGATTTAACTCAAGTATGCCCATGCAAAACTATTCATATCAGCTCAATAATTCAAAATGGGATGCACTTAAAAAGAGGTTCTGTTCAGTTAAATGTGAACATGACAAAATGGATTTATTCTTTCCTACATGAATGATGAGATGAAATTCTATCAGAGAATCAGCAGAGCTAGTCAGTGCATCATATTTGCACTGAAAAGAAAGTTACATATCAGCATAGAAAAGAGGCACTGTGATGCTTTCAGTGGGCACAAGCTAGGAAAGCTTCAGTCCTGCGAGCAAGTGACTGGTTTGCAGAGAGCCTCTCTCCAAACACCTGTTTGAAAGGGAGCTGAGATGTGAAGAAAGCTCTGCCAGTGTTCAAACTGTTAAAATCTAACTGATCTTGTTAAATTTTGTTACAACTGGATTTAATGTGGAGAAGGTGGAGTCACTAACATATCATAGAGATGCAGCAGACAAATTTCCTCAGATATTGTATACTTTTCATATTCTCAACCATCTGATTTTATTTATTTATGCAATTTATGTACTGCAATTTATAGCTGCTTGTTAGCATTCATTTGGGGCATTAGAATCTTATTCACAAACCCTTAAAAACTGCTTATATTTGCTTATATCAACAGGCATTCCAATACCTGTAAGATGTTTTCCATCCTTTCCCTTCACAAGAACAGGAACTTGGTGTATTTTCTTTATAATGGAGACCCTGACAGATGTGAGTGGCTGCAGATGGGTCTGACTGAAAGGCTCTTCAGTGGATTTTCCCATCAGTCTTCTCCTGAACCAGTCCACAGTGAGCAAAACTTTCTGAGATAATTACAGTAAAACAATACTTGTACTTCAGTTTACAAAGCAGGTTAGAAAGCACAGGATATAAATATACATATAATCTTTCTATTGAGTATAATTTAACTAATATCTAATTTGGAGTTTGGGCGAAGCTTTAATTAGCTTCTGCCTTGTATCTGAGGGTTTAGGAAAACAGCCAGGAGAAAGAGATATTCCACCTGCTTCTCACTTGGTCTGCTGCAACCAAGACACTTTTATTTCTCCTGGATGCCCATGCAGCAGCCACAACAAAGGCTAGGTGAATTCAAAGAGGAGGCAACGACTCTTCTTTTATATTCTGAGTTTTGTTTTTATTGTCTATGCCAATATGACTTAATTATTGTAGAGCTTCATCTTAACACCAGTCAAAATTTTGATAGGTAAAAAACAAGCTGTCTGCTTGCTAAGCAGCACATTCAAGTACCTTACACTGCTGCAGCAAGAACCGATACACACTGATTTGGAATTTACAGGGTGCTTTTTGCAAGGAGTAAAAGCAAGAGAAACCAAAATTCCTCTATTTTATTTGATTTTGATTTTATTTTTGTTTACCTTAGTTTACCTGTATATTTTTTTTAAGTCTACAAAACTCAGACTTCAGCCTTAAATTTCACTTACTTTTCCCAGTAGCAATTTTTATGGCTTTTTTTTTTTTTTTTTTTTTCCAGAAGTTAAAGTTTTAGTTCGTTCCTCTGTCCTGATCCAGCAGTGTCTGTGTCTGAGCTTAGACATATCGATGCCTGAGTTAACTTCTACAGCAGCTCGAGCAAGTTCTTGCACTTGCAATTTACTCATTGATGTATTGTTTGCCAAACATTAGTGTTAGCAATAAAATTATACATACAGCAAACATACGTGAACATCAGTGAGAACCAGTGAATTATGAATACTGCTCTGCAAAATGTAGGGCTACTGAAATCATTGTGTACCCAAGCAGGTAGGCACAGTACAGGAACACGTCAAAACCTGAGCTCATGCAGGGAATTTATAGTACTTCTCAAAATTTACCTCTTATCTTCAGCAGTTTAAAATAAACCAAGTGGTACTCACAGCTCATTGTTCTTGTGAGATGGTAGCTGTCCTTGGTTTCAAAGAACTTCTCAAAGGATTTCTCATGAGTGCCTCAGAGAAAAAGTTGAGGAAAAGCAAGACATAAAGCATTAAAATTCAATAAATAAGTTGTTTTATTCAAAATGTTATCAGTTACTTTGTAGAAAAAGATGTAATTGCTGTCATACTTCCTCTGGAAATTAAATACTAAAAAATTGCCTTTCAGAACATTGGCTTGCATTGTTCCCATGTTTTTTTGGAGCCACCTCTTAGATAGCATTTATGGCCATATTGTTTTATCATTTTAACCATTTGCAATATATTCATCAGAACTGTATCACACTATGCCTAATTTAGCTTCTTCCCTAAAAATTACTGAATGCAAAATAGTCAAAACAACATCCAAATCCATTCCCTTGAATATCTGTGGCCAATTTCTGTTGGCATGAAAGGCAGACATATCTGTCCTGTAGCCATAATTAGTTTCTTAGTTGTGATCAGAGTAAGACTGGTCAGAGTTTTCCTGGTCTCATCTGTTTCCAGCAGATATAATTTCAGAGCCAGACATTCCTAACTGTATGTAAGTCATGAGACATAGTTTCTAATTTTGCATTTTATGACTTGAAATTCTTGGATTGAACAGAATTATTGAGAGACTCACAAATCTGAACTTCTCCCATAGATTCTTCACTTTTAATTCACTTTCTAAAGTCTTTCACATTTCATTATGCCTGCAATCTGAAGAAAAGATAGACAAAGTATGCACAAACTCTATATTGGGTTTATGTTCTCATAATTATTATGAAATTTCAAATTTTCTACAGAATTAAGTAAAATACAATTAAAGAATTGTATTTTTACTTTCTGAACTAGAAAAATGGTTTTAAAAGCAGCACTAAAAATTCTGACACATTCAGAAACAGTATTCAGCAACTGGAAATATTAAATTATGCCAGTTTAGTTTTAGAGGTTAGGGTTGTAACATATTATATGTTTGTTCTTGGTTTTTTTTTTTTGTTTTTTTTTGTTTTTTTTTTTTATTTAATCAAAATGGAAAAAAAGACACAAAACATACTTCATTTCTTTCCTCTGTATTGTTAGATGAAAAGCAATCCCTACCCATACAGATAGAATGTCAACTCTTGTAAATACTTCATGGCATGTAACATCTGATGTTTTATGCAATATCTCAAAAATTTATTTTAAAATGTGTACAGTTGAGGTTATTTTTCATACCAGTGTATTGTTTTTTAAGTGTTATGGAAGCCTCATTTCTTTCCTTATATTCTCCCTTGGCTCAATGGCTGAAGTTACACAGTGACTTACACCAGCTTTAGATGCAGTGTCAGTCACTGGACCATTGTATAGAATGTCTCAGTCAAATATACCTGTGAGCAAGGGTGGATAGCAGGTGGGAAAATGTTCTGTTTTGTTTTTATGATGTAATGGCTAGTAACTGAAAAATCTCTCTAAGAGTGCTGCTGCTGTTGCTGAGCTTGAAACATTAAAATGGTAGTTCAGCTCATAGCACTCAGACTGGGAAAAGGCTACATTTGATGGTAGCACCTAAGCCCAGATAACCCTGTGTTTGCTCTGGAGGAAGTACAGAATATCCGAATGCTTATGGAAAGAGGAGGCAGCTGTGAAAAAAGCTGCTGAGAGGTGATGACCTCCTGACATTTACATCCATATTCTCCTTTCTCTGCAGAGCCACTTGTTCCCCAGTTATTTTGAGGCAATCCAAGAGCAAGAATGGGTTTGATGAAAGGAGAAAGAGAGATAAGAGCTGGAAGGAATATAAAACTGCAAAATAAAACACACTAGCAAAGAAGCAGGAGACAGAAGACCAACATACAGATGAGTCTTTCCGACCTTCCTCCTGGGAGCCTCTGGGGGACCAGGCACTACAGACTGGCAACAAGGTGATTTTTCCATATGGATTAATGTCAGACAGTAAATTAAAAAGTAAGGATCTATTGCATCCAAAGAGTTTCCACTTCAAACGCTTGCTGATCTCTCAACTAAACACACTTTCTGCATCTGAGGACTTTTTTTTAATATATATTATTTTTAATGTTTTTTTCACTGGAAAGGCAGAATACAGATTTTTTGTTAATCAGTAAATTAACTTTTTGTTCTAGTTAAATCCCAGTATTGCTATTAATGCTTTTTTATATTTCAAAATTGAAGGAGGTAAAAAATGAATTTTAAAATATTGTTGGTTTGGTTTTTTTTTTTTTAATGTTAGTAGCTAATGTCTGTATAGAAAACCATCATTTTAGTTCCACCCATTTTGATGACCCAGCTATTTTCCTAATTGTACTAAAATGAATTCTTTATTCTAAGAAGGCTCAAACCCTGCATATTTCTTAGTAACTTCTCTTTTAAAGCAGGTAGAATTAAGGGAAAATGTAGCACTTTTTTTGCACTTCCATACCAATTATGACTGAAACTTGAATCTTGGATGCAAAAAAATTACATGATTGTGAAACATAAACATTTAGAAAAAATATTGCATAGGTTTAAAGATCTACAGATGGTAAACTCCTATTTTTATGATGAAACTAAAATTGCTTTCAGCATAATCACCTATAAAATTCATATCGTAAAATACACTGATTTTCAGATAGGTGAAAATATGTTCACTGTCAAAACAGTAAGGCCAGGGATGTTCAAAGTGCCCAGTGCTGGCCTAGTTTTTGAAGCAGATGAGAATAGATGCAGGCTTTTGAAAATATATGCTAAAAAGACAGATTTGCTCTTTTTTTTTTTTTTTTTTTTTTAAGTTAAAGCAGATATTTAAAGAGAATAAAAGAGCCTACAGATTGCTTACCCCTATTTTTGGCATGATCCATTTACAGGCCACCACAAGGCAAACGAGATAGTTACGTCAGATAACGAAAACAGTCTCTGAAAGCAGAAGTGAATATCCATGCTCTCCTTTCATTAAAAAAGCTCTCTTATAAAGCTATTAACATCACTTTAATTTGTGCAGTTAATTTTTCTTTCCAGTTCATAGGCGGGTCCCAGGAGATTGAAAAGCGTCCTCAGTTCAACCCCTTGTACGAGGCAGGCAGATTTAGCAAGTCTTGATCTGACAATGCATTAACGCAAATACTTCAGATTAAACCTGGTTATGTGTTTTTCTAAATTAAAATATGTGTAAGGATGCTTATTTTGATGTTCTCCTGTACTGATGGATCTAATAGAGAAAATGGCATTGTTTTGAATGTGCCTTTTATTTTATCTGTAAATTTTATCTGTAAGTTACGTATGATGTATAAATATTTTTACAGAAGATGTAAATTAACTAATAAAAAATGTCTGATTTCATTAACATTTTTTTTAAAAAAATATTCACTGCAATAAGATATAACTACTGCTAAGTACAGGATATATCTCCTAGAGATATAAAATTACTGAGCAATTCATATTTGTGGATACTGTGCAAAGAAAAGCTCTCATACGATATTTGAAAATAATAATTTCTGATGTAAAGTCAAATTCTTGGGATGTGTACCATGCCTTGTTAATGTCATCATATATCTTTCCAGCAGAGAAGAAGATAATGCTAAATATTTTTAGTATTAAATAGCCCAGCGAGTACTATCTTAGTATCTCCAGCATAACTAGTTCGTGGATGTATAAGTGAAAGACAGACCGAGAATCTTAAACCCCTTTAAATCTCTGGTTTCCAGGATGGCAAGTTTTACCTGACACACTGCAAATATTCTCTGCTGGTATTTTACCCTTAAATCCTGAGAATAGGAAAATGTTTTAAAAGCCCACTAGGACACAGTGGCATAAAGATGCCAGAGCTAGCTTTAAATGAATTATTTTGGGTACTGGCAACAGTCAAGCTGTGACAGCAGAGAGCTAACTTTGTGTAAGAAGTTTATTTTGCTGCATGGGCAAGTTTAGCACCCTGTCCTGCACTACATGCAGCTATTATAAGATGGCTGCAACATAACATTTTGCATAATACCTCTCAGGCAAATGTATCTAACACAGTGGAGGCACTTGGCAAAGGCAGCTAGCTAGGTTAGACTTGCACTGCACTGCACTGTAACATACACATATTATTCTAATGGTTTTTAATTCTATTATCTAGTGATAACACTTCACTCCCTCTGAACTTTCCCAAGCGAAATGTGGCCAGTTTTAAGATGCATAGTCTCTCCATACATTAAATATTCATTGAACATGAAATAGAAGAGATATTTCTGAAGGAAGACTACTTCAGTATTTATAAATGTACAAATCAAGAGTCAGTCTCCACTCATATATAATTATTGCAAGAATCTCAAATGAAACAAACTGCTTCCAGACAGCTGCTGCTAATAGGACACAGCAGAAATGTGAGTATCTCTCTTTCCTGTGAATGTCAGTCACAAGGAACAAGATCCCAGACCCTCAGACCCATTTGGTTTGTGTGTCAGTGAAGTGGCTCATGCATCAAAAACACATTAAGTTTCTTAATGGCTGGACAAGGAACAACTGTCCGAAGAGGTATGAAAGCCAATAATGAAGGCTATGGAAACACAATAGTTATTTGAATTAACAGACAAAACATAGAATCAGTCAGAAACATTTAGATAATGTTCATGAAGGAACAGCAGCGACACAGACTGAAAGGACTCAATTTTCAGTACAGTAAAACCAAGAAAGAAAAGATAGGCTAAAGCCCCATATTCACAAATGAGTGATGGTACACTAAAATTAGGGATCTATATGGAAACAGAAATACACAAAGATCTCTGTGTTGTTACCTCAACAAAATGAAACAAATATAATATTCAAACTCCTTTTACTTTTCCAAAAGTTTGTGATTTGTAAAGACTGCCATCTTAGTCACATAAAATTAAATAAAAAATTGTTTTAAAGTGGGACAGAAAATTGTATTACTCTGTTTTATGCATAATTCTTAAGCTTTCATGGTAAAACGACTGTCTTACAAGAACAAGAGGGCAGAGAGTAAACAGGAAGATAAATACCAATAGATACAGGCACACAAAGGAGAATAGGAAAAGAAAAAAAAGAAAACACAGATTAAAGAACCATGTACTTTTACTGAAGAAAGAGAACCCTACGGGCACTGTCTGATCTCTAGAAATTCTATCTGATGTATTGTAACACTACATGCTGTTTTCTACAGTCCGTTTTGCAATAATTATGTCCAGCACCCTACAACTACTGTGATTATTCCAAACAGAGGAAATACTTAAAGAGATGGAACGCTGCATTATGGTTCCTGTAAAACTATATTGCAGAGGAATTTACAAATGTTAATAGGAACCTTCTCTCTTAAGCAATGACAATACTGCTAGAGATTTTGAAGGTGTTGGTCAGTGAAAAAAGAGAGTAAAAAGAAATCAGTGTTTGTTTTGAGGCAAGCTGCAGAAAACTTTCAAATCTGCACTGGTACAGTGACAAAATGAGTTAGTCCAAAACAAGTCTTTTACAAATAGATTTTCAAAGGAAGAAGATGGAAATTAGTGATCTGGGAGAGCCATTATGTCAACAGACTGACAAAGCTACCATTGTTTCCATACAAAAGGGAAGAGCTAGTGATAGAAGAGGTTGGCACTGAGAATTTTATTTTCACCTTTCCCTCAAAAGGCAAGGGAACTAGTCAAAGAATGAAGAGGTGGAAAAGAACTAATCAAAACAATAATTAAACCAATTGCTTTCTCTCTATTCTACTGGCATGTATCACTCAGATTTTGGAACCTGTTTCTACAATAAAAAGCTGATTAGACTCGAAGACCTTAAAATCTAAAGTGATTTTTTTTCAAGCTGATAGGATAACAAGTTTTGGAAAATATCTTAAAACTTATTCTTTTGCTCATGAAAAAATCTATAAATGGTTGAGATTTAGATTTATTTGTATGTGAAATGCTTTAAACTGTTGGAGAATAAACATTGTCTTTGACTATTTCATGATACAGTGTAATGGTTTATTCCTTAAAGATTGCTAGAATGTCCAGGTGTTATGATTGTACAAGTTTGTATGTGTCAACATAATTTTCAAAAGCTTTATCTTTAGGAGAAAAAAATAGTATCTTTTAAAACTTTGTTATATTAGTAAGATCAAGTAATGCTTACATGTTGCTGTCCTGGTTTCAGATCGGGCAGATTTGATTTTCTTCATATGTCTGGTGTGACTGTAGAAATTTTTGGACTGCTATACTCAGTTTTCCTTTTTGACTGGAAGGATAACACAAAAAAAAGAGTAAAGAATCAAGAAATAAAATAATATCACACACTACCAAATCATTTCAAAATAACAGAAAAAAAATAATTATAGGCAGTCAAAAGTATAACGGAAAACGTTCCTTGGCAGTTATCAAAGCTGCAACAGATTCACTTTTTTTTTTTTTTTCTCAAAAACTAATTTAAAAAAGACTACAAATGCAACTACTTCTAATACATCTTGATTCATTTATCCAACAAACTATGTCTTTGAAACTGGAATAAAATTTAAATAAAATAAACCAGTTTTCTTTGTTAAATATACAATAATCAAAACAACTCTAAACCAACCAACTAACTATCCTGCATATGTTTCCCCCTCTGGCAATCAGTCTTCATGTGACACATTTAGAAGAGCTCCTTCTGAACCAAACTTTTCACTCCTCAATATATCTGTCTGAGAGGAAGCCAAAGGCCAGGATTCACTTTCAGTCTGAAAAAGTTAGTTCTCAAAGTAAATAAACTATCTTAAATTTAGTTTTACTACTGGGCATTGCACTCTTATTTCAGTAAACCCACTCTCATTTTTCAATATTTTTTTACAACTACTGATCATAAGTTTCTTGCCTGCAAAACTACGCCTCTCTCAGTTGACAAATTATAAAATTCCACAAGGGTCAATTTTATTTTCCCCTTGTTCTTTACATAATTTCTATAAACCACTAAAGAAGTATAGAAATGTCACAACAAGCATGCAAAGCTCAGCTCTACCTGTCCTTCTGTATTTTGGCCACCAACTTGGCTAGAAAGAAATGAGATGGTCCATCATATCTGAGAAACATCAAGTAAATATGCTTTAAATCATGTCTTTTTGTGCATGACAATCCATCCAATTTTTCCAGAAAAAAAAATTACTTCATGTGAGTTCACTACAGCCATGAAGTACAATTGGATGTGAAACCACTGATGATTAGGAAATTGCAGCAAGCTCAGAAAGCTGTCATATATCCTTAGCAACAGAACTAACATAGGAGATCTTCCACTGGTTTCCTATAGAATTTTTTTTCAGGTTAAAGGACTCTTTACTTCCGTTTACAGGTGGGTTCTTGGTTATCTGGGAGACTGCTTAAAGCAGAGTGACATCTGGATTCTTCTGGCACAACGGAACTTTCTACAATAAGGGTAAAAAGTAGGGGATAAAGACTTCTCAGAGGCTTGTTTGGTACTTGAGATTCATTTCTATAGCAAAGAAGGCCCTCAAAAAAATTGCTTCCAATGGAAAGTGTATTCAATTAATTACATATTTCAATATGACATTTTTAAAAAATCCCACACTCCATACAGTTGAAACATACGGTTTTGTTATATACTTCTGCTGGTTTTGTACCATAGGAAGAATATAATTTTCTCAATGTGTAGTAAGTGTGTTGATATTTTGCATTTTAGAAGTTCAGTTTTCTATAAATGTGTTGTAAAAATGTCATTTTTAAGTAGTATGCTGTGTATGCAGGTCAGATTCTGATGTCATTGAGGATATCTGTGAAAGAGTCATTATTTGATGAGATGGAGTGCAAGAAAAACTGTTGGTATTATATGGCCAAGCCACTACTTACAGGCACAAACAAAACAGTCAGTTAAGTGAAGTATGTAATAAAGCTGTACTGGTGTTTAGCAAAGAAGGATATGAACCACCAGTATGAGAGAAAACTATTATTATTTCTACCTTATTGCAGTCTGAGAGTATATTCAAATATCATTCCAGATTTTCTTCTGATACAGATATAACTTTCAATTAAGGTCTGAGGTAAATAAATTATTTTTGATGAAACTGAGAAATAATCATTACAATATAATGACTTAGGAAGGAAATCCTCTTCACTGGAAGAACAGACCAGCAGAATGACTGCTATATAAAATCTAGAAGTAAAACCTTCATTTAATCTTGCATTCTCAACTTGTCAAATTGTTGCTTGAATGAATCTTCTACAACGCACCAACCATACATCATATTATCTTAGAAGAAGAATCAAGGAAAAAATAGAGAACAGAAGAAGTGACAGGTTGATGTACTTGATAAGCATCTTCTACATATCAAAACTGAAGTTAGACAAGGTTATATACTGGCTATATTCAACTGCATGTCCTAAACTAGAAAAAAAGAATACTGGAAAAATATAAAATAGAAAAGCTGCCTTGTTCCTAATGTTGCAAGAGTACTGACTTAAACATTAACAGAAACTGTTAATCAAAATAACGTAATTTAAAAAGATCTGGATCAGCCCCATTTGTCTAGTTAACATCTAACAAAAACGCAGTGCAAGAAATTATCAAAACTTTCCATTTATAAAATTAAGGACAAAAGAATGGACTCAAATTCCAGTAGGTATGATGCAAAAATCTGTAGAAAACTGTACTGATAAAGTAAAAAGCAAGAAACCATTGCTATACTTACAGAAATTCTACAGGTTTTTGCACAGGAATTTGTTTGAGTTAAAGCATAATTTTTAAGCGAAATGTCCGAGATTAATCTGAGATTGGTCACTAATGAATTGCTTACTTTGTCCTCTTATAAAGCTTTCCTAACAACTTTTATTCATACTGCTAAAAATATAAGCTGCCATCTCCAAACTAATGCCACGTCTGTCTACAGGGGTTCTGTCTTTAAAAGTACTTACCCTTTTCAGTGTTGTGTTGTTTTCTTAGAGTAACTTGCTGGATATCCTGCTCTAAAGAACAAGGTGCAGTCAGCACAACATGGGCATCAGTCCTGATGGTTCTCATTCAGAGGGACAGGGGTTTGTGGAGGGAACTTTGTCCATGAATCCTTGGAGAAAAGAAGGTGCAACAGCTCCAGTACTGGTTCAGTTGGCACATGATGGTTGCAGCAGCTTTTTCAATTCATAGACTAGTCTTAGCAACTGCAACCTCAGCCAAGCATACTGAGCCAAGTTCTGTTCTTAGTTACACTGATGTAATTCTGAATAGATGCTGGCCTGTTTTATTCATTCATAGCTCATACTAGTGTTAATGGATTTAGATATGAAAATAATGCTCATTCAAGCAACCTCCCACTCACATAATATTCCTGTTCCCACTGAAATTAATGAAAGGTTTGACTAAGTGAAGACTTCAGAATTTTGTAAATATTCAGTTAGTGTATAATTTGCTGCCAAATTCAAACTGAGTTAAAGGCAACTCTACTGAATTTATTGGAGCTGCATCTCATTTCAAAGTGCCTCATAGTTTCATTTAAAGCAAAAGAATCTACATGCTTGCAAGAGGAACTTGAGAAAATAAATGTTTCAACAAGGCTGCGGAGAAAGTGTTGGGTCTTTATTTCATTCACCCCAGCATAAATTTGGGGGAATCAGCTTTTGCTCTCACATATATTTGATGCAAGACAGTTAAGAATTGAGTATCCCACTGGGCTTTATTCCTGTTTTTGCTTTCTGTATGTGAAAATAAAAAATAAAAATAAAAACCAGCAGTGTTTCTCTCAATAAATAAATATTCCACCTAACTGTGCTCTGAGCTTTATAAATGTGCTTAGAAAGTGCCAGTTCTGTATTTAAGCAATAATTTTGGAAAAAAATATAATCCATCTTTATTAACAAGTGATGAGTTTTGACTTAATGGCCTAAGGTAAAGCCAAAGGCAGATAACACTCTAGCAAACTGTCTGTTAACTTCATTAATGACCGATTTCCTCAGGATTATTACTATTATAAACTAAATTCAGTGGTTTAGAACAGAAGTTATACAATTCTGACTACCCTCTCTCCCCCTGCTTTAAATTCACTATGACATGATTTGAGGCACGTTTAGGAGAACAGCTATTTTTAATTTAGCTTTTCTGTCCTTTTCGTTATCCTGACTACCTTGGACACATATATTTTTAGCAGAAATCCAAACCCTATAAATTAGAAATGTATAATTCAGATAAAAATCTAAACATTTAAATTTGGCAGGGAGGGCATTAAGAAAGAGTGAGTATACTTCTGCTTTATGGATGGATAAAACTGATGCCAATTAAAATTCATCTGAAACCTAACCGGGTGTATTCTGCCTGCATCTGTTAGGAACTTTTCTCTCTGCACATTTCTTTTAACACTGTTACAAAAGGGAAATGCAGTCAAATGGAAACTAGTGTAAACTTCACGCAAATGATTCACACTGCTTCTGTATTGCACAAATCCAACCTGCCGTATTTTACCTAAGCAATGCAAAGGGTCATAATACCAGCACAATGCTTAAAAAACAGCAGTAGGTTCTGAATAAAGAGCTCTGCATTCTGCTGGCAGACGAGGAGTTCAAACAGAAAACATGCCAGCAGTATAGACCAATGCATTATCACCCCCTCCCTCTTGCTGCATAACTGTGCTTCATAATGTGCCATAACATTGGCAAGCACAGCTCAGAGCTTTTTAAGAACACAAGGAAGCTCATGAATAATGGTTGAATCAGGAAAGTGATAATTAAATGAGACAACTGAATGCCAGTGGAGTTCCCAGTGGAAAATACTCTTCAGTGAAGATCATCTCCACCCTTCATTTCACCGTTTTTTAGCATTCCATTGCTATAGATATTTTTCAAACCAACATTTTAAAGAAAACATTCAAGTTCCTGAAAACCATTCGTGATATTTTCATTTGTAACCCCTTTATTAAAAGGTAAAGTATTTGCTTTTCTCCTGGGAGAGATTAAAAACAATAAAAATAAAAGCTTACACTGGGATATGAGTTCCCAATGAAATAACATATTTTCCTGTTTTACTGAACAAGCTAATGCCATAACATTCCTATTAAAAAAAACTGCAGAAACCATCAATATCTAAATTGCAAGCATCCTTGCTTAAATGGTTGCTTCACGTTTATCTTTTTATAGGAATTATTGCTATTTTCTTTCTACCTCCTCTTTCACCTTTTCAGTAGTTGCAGAACAATTGTGAATAATGGGGGAGGGCTACTCTTCAGCAGCCTGTCCCAGAGAAGAGAATTCTAAGCTTTCTGCACCAAACCCATCTCTACTGACCTCTCGCTCATCACAGCACCCCACTCCTTCTGAACTAGTGATGAAAGAGATGTTGCCATGTTCTTCGCACATTATTCAAATTGCAGTGTGACTATGAGCTAGAAGCTGCAAGGTCCTTGTTGTTATTTGTACTTGCTAAACAAGTACACATTCTTCTTCTACACTGCAGGAATTAAACTCTCAAGAAGAAAATGAGAAATGAGCCTCATTACAAGATGAAAAGTGGTTTTCTGTTAAAGCACTAAAAATTCAAGTGACTCCAATATGTGAACATGACAGTGAAATGTGACTGTGACTGTTAGCAACACTTTTGTGATTTACACTGTGTGTAAAAATCATTCATTCACTCATTTTCATTTGGAAAAAGATCTTGTTCCTTTTTTTTTTTTTTTTTTTTTTTTAACATCACCTGCCTCTTCATTCTTAAAAGAGCCAAAACTGACTCACAATGAATCTCAATGTTCCTTTTCAAACAAATTCAGAACACTTTTTTTAATCAGCAGTGCTTAATATATCTAACCTGACAGCTTTGAATTCAAGGTTGAGAGGATATTTTTAGCATCTGAAATATGTAAAAGATCTGGAGAAAATTGATTCAGGGTAGTTTATGTAAAGCATCATACAAACTATTAGCATTTAAAGTATATTTATGTGATTTTCAGAAAAATGTCTACATTACATGAGAAGGAAGATACAGAAATCCTTTTACAAAAAAAAAAAACAAAAAACATGAAAGGTCAAATGCTTTATCACGCCTACGTCACAAGATTGCAGAAATAGATTTCTCTCATACTTAGAGGGAGGTTGTGAAAGTCTATCCACTTGATTTATTCACAGACCACTGTAGTAGTCACAGAGCCTTAATCTACAGTAGAATGTTCTGTGTATGGTAAGTATAAAGGCACAGACTTCTCTTAAACCACACAAGAATAATGGAAGAAATTTCACATTATTATTCAATAAAATATTTTCATACTTACAGTTGTCTCCTCTCTTGATTCTGTAGATCGCCTAGATAAGTTGTGTAACTCAGATTTAACATCTAGTGAGTACACACAGATATTCTGGGGCTTTATTAATTGTTCCAGTTCTGTTTCATGCTGTTAAATTACAGTCTATGAATTTTTTTGTTTGTTTTTCTTCTTTTTTTTTCAACCATGGAATGAGTGTGACCATATAGGCTAGGACACTCTTCTGAAAGTTGGAAAATTCTGAATCACCTCTGTTCTCGGGCAGACAGCATGATGTGGAGTATTGATTTAAATGGTTATTTTCCAGCCAGATTGGTTCCCTGATCCAGTTCACTGTGCAGGCTCACAAGCAGTGCAATGGAACAGTAACTGAAAGAGCTTGCTTAGCTTTGGCATAACTAACAAAGTTAGCCTCAAGTGAATACCACTTGATTTTTTTCCTATTTTATTTCAAAATAAACAAGTTTATTTTGTGTTGTTATTGTTATTATTATTAGGGTGAGGATTGCAGGATAACAATGAATCTTTTTTTTGTTTGTTTTGTTTTTTGTTTTCCCACAGATTGCATCTGTTAAGTGAAAGAAAATAAAAAAATAGAGTAGGAAGGTCTACTCTAAGGACACACACACATTTTATTCCATGTTTTTTGCAGTTAGTGCCTATGTTGCTGACATTAGAGAAAAAGACAGTGGAAATGAGAAATGAGGCTGTGCAGAGTGATATTGCCAATTTCATATGACAGATGATTCACATTATTTTTACATGACTTCAGACTCATAATAAATGACTATGAAGAGATTCTTATAGATCCACATATTCTAATCTGTAGATGAAAAGAATATATATATTTCATAATATGTTGCATGGAAGAGAAATTTAAAAGTTTCAGACTTGTTAATAAGATGCAGGTGTAGACAGCCAAATACAATGCTTTACTTTTTTTATAAAAATAACAAGGTGCCTTTGATGGTACAGGTTACCAGAATTGATTTCAGTGCTAATGTTTGCCTTTGTAATCTTTAGGGAGAATTTGTTTGGTGAATAAGACTATCATTATCCTCTTGAAAAGGTTAGATTATTGCCCACACTTGGACACGGACTTACATAAAGAATATTTGCTTTTGTCTAGAATGTCAATGAGGAGGAGAAAAAAGATGTGAAAATAGATAAACACGAAAAGTGTACAGACAGAAAGATTCATCTTAATTAGCATTATTATTGCATGTTTTGTTTAACAATCTATTTTAAATACAAAATGGACTGCATCTTATTATACTCACTCACAGTAAAACAAAAACTGCAGTATTACGAGTTCATATTTACACTTTTCTTTGAAAGAAATTTGCTCAAGCACATCACTCCCTAAAAACAACATTTAATGAAAAAATATAGCCTTACATAATGTTTAAAAGCTCTTTGTTCATTGTGAAGTGCGTATTTAAAGGTGTGATGTAGCATATAACATTTGTTTAAATGACATTTTAAAACATCTGCTGTACAATTCCTACTGCAGAGAGAATGAAGAACTCTTGAAGGTAACATAGTTGATCGAATTAAGAGCGATCTGAAAACCACTCCCAATTTTGAGCTTTCAAATGATAACTTTTTTCCCTGCTGCTATCTTTCAGGATATTTTTTAACCTCCTTCATCATTTCCAGCTGTGAATGACATGATAGTATTTATGTAATTTACAAGTTTACTAGATGGAAAAAAAAGTAAAACATGAAGGCATCAAATCTGCAGTCCTGGCTCACAATGAGGCTGTGGGCAAAGAGACATTGTGATAGAGAAATCTGTGTCACTACTAAAAGGGGCAGTTCTGTCCCCTTCCTTTGCTTGTATGTCATGTTGATGCATCTGCACAGTGAGACGGATCAGGTAAACTGACTATCAACTAGCCTTGCAAAAACAGCAGCAGTGGAAAAGTGGAGACAAGAAGAGGAGCCCTTCTTGGGAGCGGAGCTGGTTCTGGAGTGAAGCCTGTGAAACCTCCATCTGAGTGCAGCTCAGGACCTTCTTTGCTGTGATCTAACTGTGATCTCAGTAGAAGAAGGCTGGGGGAAAAAGACCCTGTGGAGAATGGCAAAATGTCCTTCTTTTCCCTAGTCATTTTCATAGCTGTATATTCAGGAATATTATTAGATAAAGTGAAAAACACAACAAGCATTTCAAACATCATTATCTATTTTTGTCTTTGTTTTCTTTCTCCTTGTTTTCTTTTCCTTTCCCCAGTTTATTCTTTTATTCAAGAGGAAAATGGGGAAAAAATGGTGAATGTGAATAGGGTCAAAAATTTATTATCTCGCCTCTGATTAGTCACTTAATTAATTGTGATTTGCTTGTTATTTCCATTCATCAGTTGCCCAAGAATAAATTTAATAAAAGAGCAATTTTTTACTTCTTTAAAGCACAAAGAAATTTCAGAGTTAGGAAACGTTGATTTAGTCAGAGTTTTATGGAATTTTCAACATTTTTAATTTTTTTTTTAATTTTTCTTTTTCTTTCATCAAGCCCTTTGTTCCAAAATTACTGAAAATAAATTCCTGTGGTCCTTCAGGAGCAATGTTAAAGAGAAATTACAGTTATGACCAAATAAAAGCATTATTTTTGCATCTAAATGGGAACATTACAGTGGAAGTTGTTGGCAGCACTATGAAGGTTTGTTATTAAAGGATGTTGCTAAAGCCATAAACCTTTTAACACAAATATTACTTTGCATTTCTCTGCCCTTCCTTTTTAAATATCTCCACTTCTATTCTGAAGTTCAGACAAAGGATACCTCAGGATCATTATACTCTTCCATGTAAAACTTAACTATTTAACCCGAGACCTGTATTCTGTACTCTTTCAGCACAGCAATGACTGTCAGTAAATCATCTAAGATAACAGAGTTTTAATCATGCCTTACAAACAGCTTACTACATTTACTGCTTTCTGAGGTACTGCCAGGAATCACCAAAACATAATGGTCCCAAAGCAGAGCCTGTCATATACTCCTGATCTTAGCAGAAAAGGATTCAGCCTTCTCACAGAGTATTCCAAACCCCAGAGAAGGTTTTGGTGGTATCTGGAAAAGGCCCTTATGTGAATAGAGCAAACAAATGTTGTCTCATTTGTGTTCCTTAATAAGCATCTTCACTTTTCATTAAGGAACATGCACTCCACAAGAGAGACAGTAAAAATCATGTATACAGATCTAACCTGTTCCATGTGGATATCAAGGACAATGCTACCACAAAGTCTATGAGGTGCTGAGGTCCTCACTGGGACTCAAGTAATTGAACAATATGGTAAAGAAATTATAGAAATGGTTGTACCTCCATGATTCAGGAACTAGCTTCATCATATTTTCTACTTAGATATGCAATTTCCAGTTGTATTAAACTCTGTCAAGCTTAAGACTTTTAGACAGAAATTTCATCGGTCTGCTGTCGTGGCCAGATTGAATGTGCTTCAAAAATCTCACCTAACAGTTCAGACACTTCTGAGAACAAAATACTTGTTTTTCAATGTAAAATTTTACAGATAATTTATTTGGAAAGTTTTAATGACCTTGCATTACAGTACAACTATTAGCAATTGGAAAAGATAAGTTTTTACCATCTTCATGGGAATCCATCTTAGTTGGTGAAGTTACAAAACTCATAGAAATCAAAATTTGTACCTGACAGATTAAATGTTTAGCACAGCTTAGTCGATAAAATCTCTCACATCTCCCTGGGATATGGTTTGGGTCTTTATCAGTCTTTATTAGACTTCACATTTGCTCCATCCTCAGAGAATACTTAACTTCTTCCTTCTATTTTAAGAGACCTATGTTAATGCACACTGATTTTAGGAACCGGGAACTATTACATTACAAGACACATGGGGGTCATCTCTATCATGTGTCAGGCTTAAGATTTTAATTTAAATCTTTAATTGCTAACTGAGGTAGAAAATTTTAATAAAATTAATCTTAAAATTCTAAATCTTATTTGTAAAAATCAGTAATTAGGGGACTCTTATTCATACATACGGTGCTCTAAAAATAATACAAATTGCAATACAATAATAACCCATTCACTTTCTGCAACACATATCATACACAGCCCTGTGAGACTCTGAATACTCACTACTCTTGTTAGTTTTATATCATAGATCCATTCAGTTTTCTTCAATAAGAATGACTTTCCAAACACCACAGATCCCCAGTGATTTTCCCAGAAAAACTGTTCCTTGCTTTTTGGCACTCACTGGTGATGTCCGGTGTGCAAAACTCAAGTATTAGAACTTAAAATGTAGAAGTAGTTTTTCATCATAGAATGGCTTGAGTTAGAAGGTGATCAATGCTTAACCAGTTCCAACCTCCCTGGTATGGGCAGGGGCACCTTCCACTAGCCCATTTTTGGAAAGTCCCATCCAGCCCTGCCTTCAGGGGTGAGGTGTCCACACCTCTGGACAGTCTATGCCAGTACTTCAACTCTGCCTGAGTAAAGAGTTTCCTCCTAATGTTTAACCTAAATCTCCCTTCTTTCAGCTTGAAACTGTTCCCCCTTGTTTTATCAATTTCAGACAGAAAAAAAAAAGTCAATCTTCCTCTTCATAATAAGCTTTCTATAAGTACTAGTAGGCAGCAATGATATCTCCTTAGAGCCTTCTCTTCTTCAAACCAAACAAGCCCCTTTCTTCATAGGAGAGGTGGTCCAGGACTCTGATCATCTTAGTGGCTCTCCTCTAGACCCACTCCAAGAGCTCTGCATCCTTCCTCTGCAGGAGGCCCTGGGTATGGACACAGTACTCCAGATGGTGCCAGTAGAGGAGACAATTGTCTACCTCTCTCTGCTGGCCACTCCTCTGTTGCTGCAATCAAGGATACTGCTGGCTTTATGGGCTGCTAGCTCATGTCCAGCTTTTCATCCACCAGGCCTTCCAAGTCTTTCTTTGCAGGAGTGCTCTCAATTAGTTCTTTTTCCAGTCTGTACTCATATTTGAGATTGTCCTGAGCCAAGTACTGCACTTTGCACTTGGATTTGTATATTAACAATGTTTTTCTTACTTTCAAGCAAAGCTTTTTATAACTCCTGAGCTAACAGTACTGACTTGTTTCTGAACCCTTACTATCCAAACGTACATATTCTTTAACATGTGGAAATTTCAGTGGGTCTATTACCCTAAAAGACAAGTGTACCCTCTTTCTTACCTCCGTTACCTTCCCAGTTCCCAGGAGATGTGATTTTCAACATGTCTCACAGAGAGTTACACTCTGAGTTATGGGCTACTGCAGAGCATATGACTGGATTCCTATAAAAGCAGAGCACTTAGTGCTCCCACTGAAATGATGTGGCACTATGTGATTGTCAGCATGCCTCTCCACAGAACATCATTACAAACGAGGAAGCTATGGTAAAGACAGAGAACAACTGAGAGTAAGGACTACATTTACATCAGCTAACACTGAAAAATTCATGAAATCCACGAAGCTCAGTATTTCTGCTAATCAAAATCATCTCTGCTGTCTGTTTTCAGAAGGAAATGTACAATAAATATTTAAGAAAGCAGAGCAGAAGACAAAGGAATATTATGGACGTTCTTTAATATCTCAGAAACCTCTACAAATGAGTCTTATGTTCTAAAACATAAGCTTTAATTAAATACCTAGATCCTCATTGTAGTTGTGGAGTCTTTATGTGATTCTTGATGCTGTCTAAGTGACACACTGAAGGCCATCCAAGGTGACAATGAGCCATAGACAATTTTTTTTTTTCTCAGTTTTCTTGAATTCCAGTGCAATAAATTAATTTCTGGATGATACTTAAAATCTGTTTCAGATTTTCAGATTTTCAGACTAGAAGATTTCTTCCTCTCCCCCTTTACTTCTGGATTTCTTCTTTTTTTTCCTATATTTCTCATATCCTCTACCATTTTCCACCTCAGAGCACCCAACTCTGAAACTAATGGAGCTTTTGTCCAAATTTCAAAGAAACAGATATGGGTATGGTGAATCAGCACAAACCATTTTTGCAGAAATAACAGATTTTTCAAAATTGTCAGTCCAGTTTATGAGATAGGGTTCCCCAGCTATAGCATCTAAATTAATTATCCAGTAATTAATGTGTGTACATATGGCCTTAAAGAGTGGTATTAAAAATTATTCATTAAGGAACTCATTATAAACATAAACTTTTGTTGTAAAAAATTGTCAGGCATTTGCGAAAGATGCAAGAAAATATTTAAGTAATGCTTTAATTTTTCCACCTTCCAAAAACACACAGAGCACACAGTTTTAATGGGCTTCAAAGTTATTTTCTCTTTGTGGGGCATGTAACTATCTCCCATCAATTTTACGTAAGAACTGAAAAACTCCAAGCTCTTCTCTGAGATCTGGAGTTATGTCCTGTATACATGAATTCGTTTGCTGTGATGAGTTGATTTGGCCTTTAAAAAGATGTCACTTTCAGCTAAAATATAAGTGACTGAAATATTCAAGAAGCCTTTTCTTCTTTCCATATGCAAAAAGATGTGTAAACTTGTGCTGTAGACATTTTTCTTCAGTTAGGCGATACACTCTCCTTTTCCCATTTATTGATCAACTTTATCTGTTTTTACTACAGAGTATTATTTGTCAAGCCAGACTGATACAAGCAGAGGATTTAAATTTATTGTAGTTTACAGACATGCATACCGTAACCATATGAATCTTGTTCCAAGCTCAGAGAAAATCCCATACTCTAAATTCAAAAATGTCTAAATTAAATGTAATCTATGTACAGCAGAGAAAGTGGTCTTTAATGTACCTAATTTTGGGCTAAAGTAAATGAAGAAGTCTTTTGAGCTAAACTGATCTACACCAACCAATAATTACCCATTTAATCTCTACCAAAATTATTTTGTTAATAGATAAGTCACATTCTATATCTTTTATACAACTAATAATGCTACAGCAATCAAAGAAGAAAACAGGGTAGGAATTACACTTCCAAGCCTGAATGCTAACCCCTAAAATTGCTGATTTATTTTGTTTAAATGTATACGGCATAGGGGTCATACTTTATATTTTCATTTTAAAGATGAGCTGGTGTCTTTGTCTTTATGGATAGGTTGCATAGAAAGCTTGAGGACGATTTGTTTTGACTTTCTACATGAGAGCATAGTTTTGAAGGGAGCTCTCCAGATCTGGCATAAAGCACAAAACGTACATTAATGTACAGGTTATTAGATCTGAATGGCAGGTTTCTGGATCAGTCTCACTGATATCTCTTTGCTATGCATATTCTGAGATTCAGGATATTTTTAGGGTCTAAATCTGCATTTCTTGACAACATTTCTGTGTGAAGACCCTGTGGAATTCTGACAGAATCCTGATTTATTCAGGTTTCTTGCAGTCTCCAGATTTAACCATTGTTAAAATGTTTTGACTTTGTGCAATATCATAGGTGATGCACTGCTGCACATAGGCTTCCTCTTCTCCAGCTGTTCATTTCTAGAGTGACACCTCTCTTCTTCTCTAAGCAATAAACTTAGGTTGAAGTATTTATTAGTCACTGTTTAAGGTTTTTTTTTGTTTGTTTGTTTGTTTTAATATTTACTGTACTGTTTTAATTTAAACAGGAGAAGTAAAAGAATGAAGTTTCAAAATAAAGTGACTATACTGAGTCATCAAGCATCTCAATCCCTTGACTGATCTTACTATGTTCAAGGAAATGAAAATACATGGCTAAATCCTAAGTAGTCACATTATCATTGCTACTCCAACATAGCTGCCTAAGAACTGGTTTTAATCTCTTTCCTTAAAATGATATGATTGCTAACATTGTGCCCTTCAGCACCACAACCCCATCTGTGTTTCTCCTAGTGTTAGTTTATTAGTGCTTCTCAGAAATACATGATGCTGGCTTTAAATGAGCTGTTGAGCTTATCTCTGCAGATAATCACTCGTCAAAAAATGAACAGTCTCCTATCACATGGTCAGAAAGTCACAGGCGGCAGAAAGAGGTCAAAAATCTTGAAAATTCCATACTTTATGAGTACCATTAGTTTTACAAAGAGCAGTGAAAAAATTTCACTGAAAGAACTTCTTTATTTGGGATTCAGAGACTTATGTGGAAAAAATGATTTCTTTTTGGTGTCCCAGTTTAGAGAGGAAAATTCCTCATCAGACAGGAGGACTGGGCTGGGAAGTGTCTCTGAATTTGGAATACTTGACCACAGAAAGCACCTCTCAGTTTCATCGTTTACACAATCTTCTTTAACAAAAGGCTCACAGAATTAATCCATGAAAAACTCAGTATAATCCTTCTTTGCTCCTAAGGGTTGTTTTTTCAAAACATCACTAGTTTTTCCCCTTACTTATTTGAAAAATAGTTCAGCATTTGAGTTGTGGAGAGCAAAGTAATATTTATGTAATTAAAAGTTGTTTCTATTGGATTTTTGTTGTTGTTGGAAAGACAACAGTCAGGAATTATTCAGCAAGGCTTTGATTTAAATTTTCTTTTTCAAAGCTATACTTTGAAAAAAAAAAAAACATCCAGGAAATACTGCATTAAAAGCTTTGACATTTCTTATTCCGTCATATATGTTACAAATTCTGTTACCGTTCTTTTTATTCATTTTTTTTTCACTTTGTCCATGTTTCATCAAGCCCAGTTCCATGATTCATTACATTCAATAATCACATTCACATTACAAATGCTTTTCCAACCTTTTTTTGCTGTTCCCTCTCCATATTCCTTCTTTCCCTTTTTCTTGTATTAAAACGACTCCTGGAATAATTTAATTTTGAGTTAAATCTCTTCCCCCACTCCCTTAGGCTGTGAGGTTGAATTAAATAAATCCTACTAAAAGTAATAAACCACTCCTAGCTGTGGCCTGGTGATATCAGTTGTCAGGTTGTCAGAGTAAATGTGAGGACTGAATTCACTGTCACTTCTACTGGGAAAAAGAGAATCCAAAAGACCAGGAAACTGTCAAGAGAGGAAATGCTGAGTCTCAGGCATGAAACTATATAGATAGATGGAGAAAAGGTAGTCTTCCTAACAAAAATATTTAGTTGGTTTGGCTTAATGGCAGTTATGTCTTTCACAGTCATTATTAGAATTTACTTATATAAAGTAATTGCAACAGTACTCACATAAATACACACTGAATGTTCCAAGGAAGACAACCTTTCCCCAGACAAAACTCCCCAGACAAAGAGAGGGAAACCTGAAGAACTGCCCTGTCCAAACTCTCTGGGATACAGCAAGTGAACACTGTAACATGGCAGAATTTATGGGTGTGACTAATACAAGGTGACAGTTCAGTTCAGATCTCTCCGCCTGTCGTTAGTGAGACCATTTTAATGAAATGTTTACTCTTCAAAAGCTGAACTTAGCTTGCAGGGAAGGTCTATATTGGATAAGTCTGAGTCTGGTTTGCAAGAGCTAGATATTATAAGTGACCAACAAACGACAGTGTTGATGAGTTGGTCCCTTATGGAAACAACAGCACAGAAAATAACAGCCACTTCTTCAGTAAAAGAAGCAGAACCTTGCCTTCAGGATAGCCACAGCTACAGGAATTCCCAGGGGAATGAAAACAGGAAAGTATCAAGAGAGATACTTTAAAAGGTATTATTTCAGCACGTTGGTGGATTTTTTCAATGATGACTCGTAAATTGACACGATGATTCTATCATTGCTTATGAAAAATATATCTGTGCAAATGCTTAAAGCAAGTAGTTATAGCTGAAAAAGAGAGATTTTAAGACAGCAATAATAATGATGATAAGTAGCTGCATGCAGCAATAAATATAATCCATCTTGTCATTCTCCATGAATGAAAAATCTAAATAAGATAGGCACATCAATACTGGGATGATAGTTTTGTTCCAAATAAAATATGAATAATTATGAGTAAAATTATGAGCAAAATATGAGTGAACACATTTTACCCTAAACCGGGCCTACTAACCCACAAGATTGGAAATCAAAAGTCTCAGCTAAGATTGAGAACTAAAAAGAAAGGGAAAAAACGGACAGAGCTTTAAAGCATATATTTTCCTCAAAAGACTGAAAAGATGTTAGCCAGCATGGCATCTGAATATAGTATGTGCTTTTGCATGAGAGAAGAGAAAGATGCACAAAGATTAACTGCAGAAAATAGCACTGCATGGGGTACTGCTGAATGCCCTATGGGATGTCTGGACATTCCTAGCATCACAAGCCTTTGCAGGAAAAAACATCATTCTCTGACACAGCCACAGCAATTTTCCACCAACTTTTATTGGGTGTGAGACCTGCAACCCTGCACTAAGCCTCCTTTTTCACCCAGCTGCACCATCATGTATCTGCGCTCTCCTGCAGACAAGGAACAAGGCAGCATGAGCCTGCCTCAAGAGCTCCAGTTGCCAACACAGTCTGGAAAATGATTCTGAAGAAGTTTGTCATCTCTGTCCCTTGCAAGCTATACTGGCATTCCACAAAACTTATTCTTTCAGCCAATTACTGTTTATTAATATCTTTTTCTTTTATAAATTCTCACGAGAAAATTTTTCTTATTAGAATGATTTTGCTTGATTACATTTTACTTAGGATCATGAATATGACAGGTTCCCATTCATATATACAAATATTGCTGCTTGGAAAATGCAGTAGCGCTACTGGAGAAAAAAAAGCTTATTTGGTCACCTGTGTCTGCAACAGGAGTGGGTTTCCTGCTGGGGGGCTGCTGTCAGCAATTGAGCTGGACTTGATGATTCCTAGGGGTCCCTTCAGCTTGTGATATTCTATGATTCCATGACTCCAGTGAAGGCCAGGCTTCTGATTTCTTTCCTTAAGAAGCTACAACTTCAATGCACATGATTATAAAAGAATATTATCTGCTAATTTTTCAGCATCTGAACAGCTAACACTAATGAGCACAGATCAATTTCTGCTATTTGCATTAGGAAATGTACCAATCATTTAAATGCCATCTCAGTTTCAGCCTTAATAAAAAAAAAAAAAAAAGCAGACACTACGACACTACAATGCTCATTTAATCATTGATAAGTACTCATATAACATTTATGGTATTTAGTATTGTTAAAGGTAACTACACACAAAAAAATGTGTTTTAAGATTGCTATGTCTAAATAGTTCCATTTTAAGATGGAATTATTGCACACTTCATACTAAGTAAGGCCTGAGAGTCACCAATTTAATATTCACAGTCATTTATGATTAATTTAACCACTGTCATTCTATAAATTCCTACAAACCATGCAACTGACAAAGGTTTTTTGTAGATATTTGCTAGTTAAAAAAATGATTAATCTGCTTACCAATGACGTGATTTTTTTGAAGACTGTCTTATGAGATGGTCTACAATATTGAAATTTATATCAGCAGTAGGAAGAGTCAAACTTTTATGTCTCAGCCATTAATTTTTCTCTTTATTTTCACTTTTTCCTATCTCATGAAAACACATAATGCTATTTTTTCTTTGCTTTTACATAGTCCCTTTTTGGATTTTCCTTTTTTTTTTTTTCAAGATTTTTGTATTGAAATACACCAAATACTCAAATAGAAATTATAGATTGTGCATAAAAGACACACTGTAAAGAAAATAACTAGGTGCTCTTTGGCATGCATATTACATGGGCATATGGATAAACAGTCAGACAAGATTTTATTATATAACAGATTAAAAGACTTTGTTTCTTTTTCTCTGAATAAAACTTTTGTGGAAAGTACACTATTTATGATTACACTATTTTCCCTACATCTCATGGATCTTATTATTAACACAGTTTACTAGCAACAGCTACCTCTTCACCATGCCCAAGCTCAAAAAATGCACCTGTAGTTGGACAGCAACATTTACCATATTTCACTGTGAAAGTTAATGGAAGCTTTATATACAAAAACAAGATTTCACTCAGATAGTGAAATTTTCTACCAGTCAAAGGTAGTAGTAGAATTAATAGTGATGTAAGTTTTAGATTTCTGCCTCACAATTTTCCTACTCTGAATGGAATTTTAGTGCATATTCATGAATACTTTGAATGTAAGTTTAATTTTGACCCCTGAAGTTCTTAATTAATAAACAAAAACCCCTCATTATTTTATTTTCACCTTTGTTTGCCGATTTCACTTCTGCTTTTTCATCATGGAACAGAGCATTGTATTTTGCTATTACAAAGACACTGGGCAGCATTACTTCTCTTTACAGACAAACATGCCATATATGGTAGACTTAACATTACTTTAGGTATGTCATATCAAAATAAAACAACTGAATTGGCTGCTGATTTTGAACATTATTTTGTGGGTTTACTTTCCTCTACAGCCAAAAAATAGCATCTCGTTCTTTTAGTAAACTCTAGGCTTATATTTTACAACTACTTCAGATTATCATTTAAAAATGATTAAGCATTCTTGCTTATAATAAAGCATTCTTAAAAATAAAGCATTCTTAGTTATCATACAAATGTTACTCAGTTATTAGGCAAAAGTGATATACTTATAAAAACCACTAATAACTCAATTAGCAGACCTCTATTAGTCTTTTTTTTTTTTTTTTTTTTTTTGGAGATGATCATAAAATTGATCTCACAATATAACCTTTTTATTTTTAAATTCAAGAAAAAGTTGTTAGTTAGTTATATTTGCCAATTTATGTATAAGAGAAATACTATTTTAAGGGCTTTTCCATATTTCATTCCATAAAAGCCACTGGTAGCCTCTTCTACATACCTTATTTTGTTTCCATAGGTTGAAATTTTCAAAATACTTGGTTAAGAACAATTTTTTTTAATTGTTCCTGAGCAACTTGCAAAGATCCTTTCAGATCGTATCTTCTTTTCATGTAATTAAAATGAGTTTGTGATAAAAGATATGAAAAATAAGATATGATCCACAACAACATTATTCAGCAAGTACAATGCATATGGTTTTTGGGTGCCTCAGGGCAGTGTTCAAGGCACCAAGCCTGTTGGAGTTCAAGAAGTCTTTGGATAACCCTCTCAGAAGCATGTTCCAATTTTTGTGTGATTCTGTGTAGAGGCAGGAGTTGGGCTTGTTGACCTTGAGGGCCCTTTCCAACCTGGGAGGAATTCTGTAATTCCATAAGAAGATAGTAATAAAGCAAAATTAGCTTCATCAGCTAAAAATTAAAATATTACTTATTTAAAATACTACTTCAGTTGCTGTCAACAAACTTAGGAATGGACTTGAGTAGCTAAAGTTCCCACATCAGTAAGAGTGCTGTTAAAATCACTACCACTAATTTCCCACTAATTTCTTAGTGAGTTATATTTGTGTAACTTTGCAGGATTGAGTTGGTACACATAAATTATAAATGTAGTTAGCAAGTGAAGAATGAGTGCAAATGGAGTTGTGTTATTATTTTGAATCCAGTGTGATCCTTTTTTCCTTTTTTTTTTCTTTTTTCTTTTTTTTTTTCTTTTTCCACCTGTATAAACTACTCTTCAAATCTGGGTTCCAGATTCACTTCAGTTTGACAGAGTGATGTCTGTTTCTGCCTGGTTTTCATCTGGGTCTTGTATATTGTATTCCGTACAAAGTGTATTCGATTTATTGCTCGGTGACACAGAGTAGACTGAAATACAGAAAAAAGGAAACAAAGACTTTCTTGTTATTATATGCAAGATCTTAATTAAATTAGAGTCTTGGCACATTCAGTTCTCACATAGGCCTGAATAAATCTGAAATAACTCCAGTGACTTTGATGATATTAATTGCAATGTACACTATAAAGAAAATAGCTTCTAGTGCCACTTCTTTTTTCTATTGTAAGTGCTCGTATAACACCTATCTGAGAAAATATCTGATATGCTATATACAAGTAAACTGCATTTGAACAATCCATATTGTATTGTACTGCACTAGTATTCTACTGCAGCATGTGTTTTCAGCACATTAATATAAATTACATATAAATTGAAGAGACACCATGCTAAGAATTACCAAAAAAGAGAATAAATGGTAAAATGAAAAAGATGTGCAAAGTTGAGAGGAGAGAAAAGAGAACATATCCATAGAAGTGAGCAATACTTAAGTGAGGGGTTATAATAAGTATCTTTCATTCCAAACAATGCCTCTTTCTCTACTTTTTTAGATGAATGGGCTGGAAATTTCACACCTAAGTCAATTAAGAGTTAGATACCCTTTTACTTTGTTCATTCTGAATCAAAGGTCCTAAGCAAGTATAAATGTATTGTATAGTGACTACAGAGGTCAGTGAGGGAGGCATAAAGTCTTTTCATCAGAGAAAAATTGTGATTTAAAGCTTAAGCTCTTTCAAAGCTCTCGGGGGAAAAAAAATAACATTCTGCTAAATGTAGAAAGAAAGAATACCCAAACAGTCTCCTTCTCATTATTCATCACAATTAAATAATCAGAGAGACAGTCTTGACTGACTAGAGCATATTTCTGTGCTGTTTTGGTTTTGGAAGAGCTAGTTAATCAGAGCTTTTTATATTTCAGTTCAAAATCCTATAGAATCATTGACTGTATAAATTCAAGATGAAATTAAACAAAAAATCTGATTTAAACCCATACTTAAAGACAATATGGATTATTTAGGCAAATACCAGGATTTTCATTCTTATATCTACATTTCCTTGACCTAGGACTATTTAGGTATCTGCTTGATCTAAATTTCAAATTCTGTGAGTGAAACTGTTAGGATTTTTATGGTAGTGCAAGAAATCAAATTAAAATATTGAACTCAAATGTGCAAATAGGAGACTATCTGGGGAAATGACGTGATGCTTGCTAATCCTCCTACTTTTTCATTTTGCTAGATTCTTGTATCTATCACTGCTTCCTCTCTTATATTCTGTTGTTGCATTTAAAACATTCACCTCCACTATCTCAGAGCCTTACTCCACTGCATCTAGATCACTTTCCAGATGCCCAATATGGAATTAGGTATCATACTTAGTCATATGATAGTTCTTCTATAGTAGAGGATGCTCACAGTTGGATCACATTTCCTCTAAAATGGAAATGCTTCTTCCTTGGTGTTCCAGGCATGTTCCTGAGAAAAAGTTTGTAGTTGAGTGGAAAAATCATTCCACACTGCATCTTCTCCTGCTACTTGGGGCTCACAAGTAACCTGAGCTAGTCTAGCTGAAGTTAAGTAAAAGGAATAAATTCAAATGAGTGCTTAATTATTCTTCATGCATCTGCAACAGATTGTGGGAATGAAGAGGTGTGTTTCAAGTGCTTGTTGACCACAAGTCATGTACTTAGGATTAAAACAGGATTTTCATTCAAGTTTTCCTTCCACAGCCTCTGATTTTCTGAAATCTTTCTCAATGAAAAATAAAATAATTTCAGATGCTATGGTTTTCAAGATGGAATTCTTTTCTTTTCTATCACTTCTATTCTGGATGTAAGGATGGTCCTCCCTGAAACAGCCAGAGATTTGTGAATAGTCAGACCTCTTGGTGATATGTGTTCAAGTATCTTATTTTTCATTAAGATGCTTCTAAAGCTGGTAAATGAACTACTTCAGGTTCTTTCTCCTCTTTGTATCTAGTAGTTGTTGCAGCTCTTCAGTCATCAGTCCCTAGACTTTTACTAGGACTCTGCTACCTGCTTTTCAAAGATCTGATTTCCTTCCCGTGTGTTTAAATTTTACTCTTATAGATAAAACAGAAGACAAATATTCAATTATGAGGGAACCAATAATTGTACATCAGTGAGATCAAACCATGCATCTCAGTATCCTGGGCTCCATCAAAAGAGGGGTGGCCAGTAGGGACAGGGTGGTGATTGTTCCCCTCTACTCTGCTCTTGTGAGGCCCCATCTGGAGTACTGCGTCCAAGTGTGGAGCCCCCAGTACAAAAAAGACAGGGAGCTGTTGGAGAGGGTCCAGAGGAGAGCCACAAAGATGATCAGGGGACTGGAGCACCTCCCCTGTGAGGACAGGCAGAGGGAGCTGGGTTTGTTCAGCCTGCAGAAAAGAAGGCTGCGGGGTGACCTCACTGCAGCCTTTCAGTACCTAAAGGGAGCCTACAGAGGGGAGGGGAATCAACTCTTTGAAAGGGTTGATAACTCGGCAGCCTGGTCTAGCATTAGGTGGAAAGTTTGGTGGCCCTGCATGTGGCAGGGGGGTTGGAGATTCCTGATCCTTGAGGTCCCTTCCAACCGTGGCAATTCTGTGATTCTTTGATCTCCTTCACAAAAAAATTAAATATTTTTACCTCCCAGGTTTTCCAATCTTGGTGGGCAATGAATGTACTTAAACAGATTCTCTTCACAGGTTTCTCTTTAAAAATAAAATATTTATGTGTTATGTATAGAAAACACTACAGAAACATTTTGGAGAGCTAATATTCTGCTCTGTTGTTTAAATCTGAAGGAAAGAACTTTGCTATTGTATATGCTTATATGTTCTGTGAATTCATAAAATTCTCTCAGAATATTCCCCCCCCCAAAAATAATCACTTCCTAGAAACTGAGAAAGGGCTATTAGAGCCTCAGTTACAGTATTCAGTCTTAAAAGTCTGGCTATTTAATCTTAAGATAAAGAAACACGGGCATTTCTGTTTTTGAAATAAAACTGCATTTTTTTCCCCCTAGGTGGCACAGAGTATATAACAAATTGAGATAACGTATTTATTTAAGCCATTGTTCATGAGTCCATTTAATGTCTGTTAGAAGAACAGGCCAAATCTGGTAACTTTTATGGAAGGACTATGAGCCAGCTGCTCACATGTTGTCTATTGGCCAATGTATTTACACCAACATTTTTACATAATAAGCAGAAAAGCTTGTTCAAATAATTTTTAGTATTTCATCCAATAAATCTTACTGAAAATTAGTTAACCTTAATTTCACATGTGTATATAAATGTGTGTGTGCATATGAATGCATGTAAACTTTTCTCAGTAACCTGTTCCACTGCCTCACCACCCTCTGAATTTCCTCTTAATTATCTAATCTAAATCTCCCCTCTTTTAGTTTTAAATCATTCCCCTTGTCCTGCCACTATTAGATAGTGTAAAAAGTCAGTCTCCCTCCTGTTTATAATTTCCCTTAATGGTCTCGAAGGCTGAAATGAGGTCCTCCTGAAACCCTGTGTCCTCCAGACTGAACAAGCCCCACTCTCTCAGCTTCTCTTGCCCCTTCTCTGGACCCACTCCAACAGATCCCTATCATTCTTATGCTGGGCGCCATAGACATGGATACAGTATGGGGGGAGACAGAAGAGGGCAGAGTGGAGGGTAACAAACAAATCCCTCACACAGGTGGCCACCTCTCTTTTGATCCAGCCCGGGTTACAGTTAGCCTTTTGAGCTGCAAGCTAATGCTTCTGGCTTGTGTCAAGTTTTTTGTTCACCAGGACCCCCTAGTCTTTCTCCACAGGGCTGCTCTCAATGAGTTCTTCTCCCTGACTGTACATGTATCTGGGATTGCCCCAAACCAGGTGCAGCAGCTTGTACCTGACATTGTTGAACCACATAAGATTAATGTGGGCCCACTTAAATAAGCTTGTCCAGGTCCCTTTGGATGGCAACCCTTCTGTTATACCAACTGCACCACTCAGCTGAGTGTTGTAAGTAAACTTGTTGAGAGTGCACTTGATGCACTTGTTGACAAAGATGTTAAAAAGAGCACTGGACCAAAGAAAGACCTATGGGGGACAGCGCTCATCACTAGCCATAATTTAGACACGCTGCCATTGACCACAACCCTCTGGTGGTCAATTCTTTATTCACTGAATAGTCCACCCCTCAAATCCATACCTCTCCATCTTAGAGATCAAAATATGGTGTGCAACCATGTCAAAGGACTTGCAGAAGTCCAGGTAGATTACTTCAGCTGCTCTTCCTTTATTCACTGATGCTCCTTCTCCATCATAAAAGGCCAGTTTTGTCAGACATGACTGGCTCTGTTTCATTTCCTTATTGATGACCTGCATGAGGCAATTGAGTGCACCCTCAGTAAGTTTGCACGTGACATCAAACTCGGAAGAAGTGTCAATCTGCCTGAAGGTAGGAAGGCTCTATAGAGGATTCTGGATGGGTTAGATTGATGCAGTAGGATTACACCTACTGTATAAGCCTTAAAAATACCAAGTGCCAAGTCCTGCACTTTGATCACGAAACTCCATGCAACACTACAAGCTTGGGGCAGTGTGGTTGAAAAGATGTACAGAGGACAAGGATCTGCAGCTGTTAGTGAAAATCTGTCTGAATACAAGCAAGCAGTATGCACAAGTGGTTAAGATCGTCAATGGCATCCTGATATATACCAGAGATAGAGATATATACCTGTGTAGCCATCACGACTAGTCACTCTGTACTCATTCCTGATGAGTTTGTATCTCAAGTGCTGTTTTTAGTTTTGGGCCCCTCATTTTAAAGGAGACATCAAGGCCCTGGAGCATGTCCAAAGACGGGGAATGAAGCTTGTGTAGGGTCTGAAGTACAAATCTTATAAAGGGTTGAGGGAACTGGGATTTTTAAGTCTGGATTAGAGGAGGCTCAGGAGAGATCTTACAGCTCTCTACAGTTGCCTGAAGGGAGGTTGTAGTTAGGTGGGTGCTGGATTTGGTGACCTTAATAGTCTTTCTAACCTTAATGATTCTATTACGGTATGATTCTATTAATAGCTCTTGATGAAGCCATGCTGGCTGTTTCATCTTGCATATGCTTAAATGCGGTTTCCAAGAGGATCTTCTCCATGATTTCCAAGCAGAGAATAGGGGCTCACTGTTCTCTGGTTTGTAGATATTCAAGTGATCACAGCAAATATATATGGTGAAATCACATGTAGAATCATAGTCTGTGTTGGAAGATCATTTTAAAGATCATCTAGTCCAACTTTCCTGTAATGAACAGGGACAGTTACAGCTTAATGAGTTTGCTCAGAAGCCTCACCTTGAATGTCTCCAAGTAGGAGCATCCACCACAACTCTGGGCAACTTGTTCCAGCTCACTATCCTTACTGTAAAAATCTTTTTTATTATATCCAGTCTAAAACTCCCATTTCAGTTTGAAACCATTTCCCCTTGTCTTAGAAGAACAGATACTACTAAAGAGTTTGTTCCCTTCTTTCTTGTAGCTCCCCTTTAGATACTGAAAGGTGGATATCAGGTCTCCCTGGATCCTTCTCTTCTCCAAGCTGAACTGCCCCAGTTCTCTCAGCCTGTTCTTGTAGGAAAGGTGTTCCATACCTGTTGTGGTCCTCTTCTGAACAGGCCCCAAAAGGTCTATGTCTCTCCTGTACTGAGAACTCCACATCTGGATGCAATACTCCAGGTGCGGTCTCACCTGCATAGAGGGGCAGGATCACTTCCCTCAGTCTGCTTCTTTAGATGCAGCTCAGGATATGTTTGGCTTTCAGGAATTTGGGGACCATGTTGAAGGCATGACTGAAATCCAAACAGATGACACTGGTGGCTCTCCTCTTGCCCATTGCTGTTACACCATCATGGAAGGTCACTAGGTTGGTCAGGCAAGACTGTGGCTTACCACATCCACATGCCTTAGCTTCCAGGAAGATCTGTTCCATGATACTCCCTGACACAGAGTTGAAGTTGACAGGTTGGCAGTTCCCTGGGTCAGCATTTCCACCCTTCTTAAAAATGTGTGTGACATTTTCCACTCACCTTGGACATTAACTGACTGCCATGATTTTTTAAATATCATGCAAGGCCAGTTATCAGCGAGGCATGTGAGTTTCATTTCATATCTACTTTATCTATTGCCCTGAAATGCGAAAGCAAAAGGAAAAAAAAAGCCCACCTCTGAGAAAAATGAATTCAGATCCAAGTGCAAGCGGTAATCAAATAAGGATTAAGAATTAGATTTTAGGGTGGTATTATTTAGAAAAGAATGTGAAAAGATGATTGGAAGTATGCTTATCCTATGATTTGATATAGAGAACATTTCATTTAAAATTGATTGTAAGTTCAAATTAATGGATTTAAGTCATTGATTTGAGATCTTAAGTGACTAATTATGGGTTTGAAAACAGAGCCCTTAAAAAACAGGAAGAAAAATGAGCACCTAATGGTGAAAGAAATAAGTCATCTTCTCAGTGTTTAATGTTTTCGTTTCATTTCATAATTCCTGAAAGGGAAGGGATGTTTTTAATTCAGAGATTCATTACATATATATATATATATATATAAAATGTATATAAATATATATACATATATATGTGTGTATATTTAAATTGCTCATGAATTATTATCTTATTTAATTAAGAATATTTCCTTTTTAACCATTCATTCCATACTGCCCTGGGGAGCATACACTTGCAAAAATAGAGTAGTTTCTATAGTTTATAAGAAAAATAGAAATTAATTTTTTATTTCCTTCTGAATTTTTTTTGATTTTCTTCAAAAATATTAACTTTATCGACATTTCTACATTACAGAAGGAAATTTTCCAGCAAAATACCTGAAGACACATCTAAAGATTTCTATGTATATTGACCAAATTTGCTTGGTCACTGGAGTTGACATTTAGTGATTATTGTAGCACAAATAAGATAGTAATTATTTTTTTGAATAGTTGAAATGTTAACATTACCCTTCTCTTAAACTTGTATAATATCCAACTCTTTTTGGGTGCTATAGGAATAGATTCAGATAGATTCATTAATAATGTCTGAATACAGACAGATCAGAGCTTTAGCCAGAGGCATAGGAAGATGCAATGGCAGATAACTCCCTTCTCTCTACCTTTTACCATTTCATACAACAGATTCAGTAGACAAGTGAAAAAATCAGGAAAAAAAAACAGCCAAGAAATAGTATACGTCCTAACAAAAGAAGGGATGAGGAAAACTTCTTACTGATCTCTGCATATGGGTTGTAATTCTGCTATTAGTATTATGACATCTCCGTGAAGGAACAGGAGTTTACATCTTTCTCATACATTGTAAAAGTATGCTTTCACTTCCTCCCCTAACTTCAAATTATTGTTATTAGCTGTTATTAGTAGTAGTAATAAAAACTATGGACTGAAATATTTATATTTTTTAATATCTAATATACTCCAAAAATCCTGAAATTTTTCATTACACTCTGGTCTTTTTACTCTCCTCAATAAAAAGTCTGAATTAAAACTTTGAGAGTTTGTTAACTGATGATTTAGTAACAAACAAGATTTCCTCTTGAAACACTCTTATTTTGACAGCTATTATCTAATGGACTGAGAAGTTTGTATTATTAACAGCTGTAAGATAAGTGCGCGTAAACATTATTCCTAAATGATGGAAACAGAAAGAACTGCTTTACCTCCTACTTCTACTGAAATATGACTGATTATAATCTGAAAAAGGAATATTTCTTTCTATCATGCACTCTTCAGTAGGAAACAAATATAACTATAGCAGAGACAAAACTGTAATGGAGTTTTTGTCTGCATACATGTTAGAAGCATTAAAAATTTAATAAATCATCAACTTCCAGTATTTAGTATCCTTTCAAAAGAAGAGAATCTTTAAGGCTATGGCAGTAAACAACATTCTGAATAACTCATCATTGTTTGTGATATTTTATTCAATATTTAGTAGTCTTTTGGGTCTTCTCAGTCTTAAGAAAATGTCATTGTATTCCTGTAGGAACATGTATCACATATATCGCATTGAGTCAAGAACTTCATCTGTTCATTTTTATCTGTATTTCATAAAATGCATATTACATTTCCAGTTCTCTGTTGATAATATTTTTGCAGTGCTTGTAAAAATCCTCTTTTCAGTGTCAAATTAATAGTTCAGAAAAAGCAACCTGTTTTTTTCTGTATCAAACAATTTCTGGAACCAAAAAATGCTATCACATGTGTTTGTACAATTATGTGTAAAAAAATCATTGCTTTTTTTTTTGTACATATATAGTTTCTATATTATTTCTTGCTTAACAACAGACTACACAGGCTGACTTTGTGATAGACAAAAATGCAATGAAATCCTGGATGAGGAAACTAAATACAATTAATATGGCACTAATGCTGGTAAAAATAAATAAAATCCTTGTAATAAAATTTCTCTGGTAAGAATAAGTTGTGGTCACACAAGCTCTTAACTTGGGAGACTGGTGCTGAAAGACTGAGTGGTATAGTGGAATTAAGGATGTGCACAAATATTACCACATCAATTTTGAATTCCAGAAAATTTCTGGAATCTGTCTACAAAAAATAGGCAAGAACCATTCTAGGAACAACTCTTTCTGAGAGCCAAGTCACTTCAAAGTCATGGAAATGCTTTCATTTAAGGTAAAAGTTCAGGTCCTCATGTGCAGTAAGTGAATCAGATATTAGAGTTAAAAAAAAAAAAAAAAAAAAAAGTTACTTAAATTGCTGTACAAATTTTATTATACACAAAGTACTTGTATATAGAATTCTGATGATGAGAAGCTGAACTGAGTGCACTAGGCTTAGACAGGAGTACAAAATTTCATAGCTAAGTAATCTTTGCAGAACTGGGATTGAACTCAGTCCTCTCACCAAAGATCTTAACAAAGCAATATCCTCAAATCACAAAGGAAATGCATCAGTTGATAATTGAATATACACAACATATTGAAGAACAAGAGTTATTAATAGTGGTCTCTAATACAATGCAAAATATGATGTTTTGCACTACTCTGTGAAGACATATTAAATTGAAGCACGAATTGGACAAAAGTACAATACATGCTAAGGAAATAGGAATTTTTAATTTCTTGCTACAACAAATAGATATATTTCTAACTGAAACTAGGTAGAAACTAAGGTTTAGAAATATTGTAGCAAATAGACCAAAATTTGCTCAAGTCAGCAAGTGTACCTTCTCAAGTTTCAGAAAAGTTGATTCACTTCAGCCATCATTATATTCCATTTTTTTAATCTTTAAAATATTCTTACTCAACACACCTTCCAATAGGAGAACTATAAGTTCAACATGAAGTACAGTTGCCCAGCTATGCCAGACGCTAATTGAATTTCCCTAATACAACTGTTGTTCTATAAATCAAAGCAAGTATCATCATAATTGTCATGGTTTATTATTTGTATTCTACACTGTAACATCATGCAGTACGCTGGGAGTTAAAGAGTTCATTCTGCACCTCCAGTCCTAGAAGAAAACGATGGATCAGAAGACTGCTTTTTCATTTTCATCTTCCAGGGAGAGGGTAAGATAAAACTGACTGGGAGTCATGAGACTCTCTCTTAGCTTCCTGGAAGATAAGACTAAGAGCCTCATTTTTTAGAAAACATTCTAATTTATTTGATTTATTAACTTCAACCACAATTAACTTGTATTTTTGCTAGAATAATTAGTAAACTAGATTTGTTTTCCTCCTCAGAATGTTGCTGCTATTTTTTGGTTATTTTTTTCCATTTCATTCCTTTTCATCCTTTTCCCCCTTTTTGGGCTGGTGGGCTCGTGGGCCTACTGTCTCCCTGTCATGAACACAGATCTAGAGATAAAACCATGACAATAATCAATTACAAAAAGATACTTAGTTTTATATAGTCTCCATTTACTCAATCTAATTTTTTAAATCTCAATTATTTGTGTGTTCTATTTCATACTGTAATAGAATGTAGTATGAAATATTCATACGAAACAAATAAAGACAAATATTTATTCACAGATAGGATTTATAAGCAGCTGATTGTCATTTGATTTGATGATTAGCAGTGAGGACTTGCCAGTGGTTGAAATACGAAAGATGGAAGAGAAGATAGCACAGATTTTCTGTCAGGACAGATCTGAAATCCATCACATTCCTGCCAGCAGCCAGTAAACTTACATACTGTAGTTATAATAGATTTTTCATGTTTCTAGCTGGAACAAGTCAAGAAACTGCCTCCATTTCTCAATCCTAACCAACTTTAGGATGAAATCATCCAATTTCAGGCTTGGTTTAAGTTAGCCCATCTCAGTTTACGCTATTACGGACAAAGAGTATACAAACTAATACGAATGTCTGTATCGTCAAGGTGACCTCTACTCTCTCAGAGCAAAAGAAAGTCCACCATATTCACTGTTTCTTAAGAGACTGTGTGGCAAAGCCTTGAAAGCTTCTGGGTTTGTAAAGGGTTTTCAGGAAGATTAATCCTGCTCTTTGAATCTTACAAACTACACTGCTGACTTAGTTGCTTGAGTTTCAAACACAAGCTGTATTTCAAATCTAAATTAAGAAATATTTGTGTCCACAGTGAAACTTAGAGGAATTAAAGCACTAACGTTTACCACTCAAAGTCATAGCACTGTCACAGCAATATTTGCTTCATCCTACATTTCTTAGATCTTTTATTATCTCTTTTATTATTTTACCTGGTTTTGCTTCACAGATATTATGTTGGGAAACCTTTTGGTGTATTTTCTTCTGCTGCTTATATTCAACCATAAAATTCCTTCATCCTCTATAAATCTCTCTGAATAATAAAATAGCCATTACAACTATTAGTCAACTTTGAAAGTGTTTTCTTTACCTTCTGTGCATATGTTTTTCTTCATTTCTTTCTCAGATTGAAGAGTGAGAAAGCATGTTTCAAGACTTCTGAATGTTCACAGAAAATTCTTATGGTTGTATATAAGGTATCTGAAAAAGTTATTCTGTGGAGGATGAGTTGTTACTGGAGGATTTATGATTTTGGAGTGGAGAAAACTTTTTTTTTCCATGAAAGCTCAAATCAGGAGACTAAACGTAGACTTAAAGTTTAATACGTCAGGTGCTATTTCAAATTCACAATTTATTTCAAGCCTGCTGTTTAATTTAATTAATGCCATTTTTGTCTGCCTGTCAAATGGTCTTTCTGTAAATCTAACAGTACATCTTTCTCAAGAACTTGTAGCTGCTGTCTCCTGTCTACCATTATTTCTATAGAAGATAAATAGCCTTTTAAAGAAATATTTGGTACTGATTTATATGAACACTGTCATATCATCCTCCCTGCCAAAAAATACTCTAGGTGCTGTTGTACATTTAGAACAAGATCTTGATTTGCTGGATTAGTTCTCATTTTCTTGGAAATTTTATTCATCCTTTTTGGATTATAGGTCTACTGCCAGCTATCAGACTACTAATAAACTTTGTTCTTCCTTCTTTAAGCGTTTTATTGCACATTCCCATTCATGGGACATTATTTCATAAAACTTCATTGTTTTTAATTGCTGGCAATTTCTTGCTCTCATTTAACAACATCTTAATAATTCATAGATGATTTCAAATTAAGATGTCCAAATTCAAACAGTTTAAAGAATATTAAACTCTTGATAAAGAAATCCACAATTGGAAAAGATCATTCAAAATAATAATAATAATAAAAAAAACACTTGGAGCTTGATTTATTTTCCTTTACTAAGAATTTCTGCAGTTGCCTATATTGACAGCAGCTCTCAACAAGAAATTCTAGTTATGCCAAGAATTGCAGCAAGGTACTACTGAGTTGTCATGCCACAATCTTCCTCTGGAATGGACCACTTTGTATCTGCATTTTTAAGGTTCTCATCATAAATATAAATCTCACATATATTCTGGATTTTCAAGAACAATCTAATGAACTAGAAGCTTTCCATAAATTCCTTTTGGAAATGGATTATAAAGATGAAATCAGTCATATAAACGTCACATATTGATCAATATTAAATGCAATCAAACAGACATAATTTTAAAAGAATTGTGCTCAATAGTTTTTTATTATGTTAGGGATGTGCCATTAGTCTCATGAAACAGTAATAATATGTACATTAGCAATGAGCTTTACTGCCAATTAATGTTAATTGTTATGATATCCATAAAACAGTTTTCTTCAAGCAAGAAAAGCATTCTTCTTCAAGATAACCAAAACAGAACGTTAAAATCAAGAAATATGTGTTGGAGCATTAAGCTAATTATATTGAATATACATTCTTTTGGATGTGATAAAAGAAACAATTTTATTTATTATGTCGGAAACTGCACTGTCATATCCTTGACTATAAATTCTCTTGCATTTAGGTACTGGGTTTTCTAATGATATTACAAATATAATGTTTCCTTTTTTGAACGGGGGGGAACAGAATACAGATTCTTCAGAGATAAAAACAGGCAATCATAGTGCCTTCAGTAGAGAAGGACTAACATAGATATGCTTCAAATATGATCTTCAGACATTTATACCACTTAAAAAGAATGTACTTGGGCCTGCAGACACTATGAAATTTTAAGATATAGCTATACAAGTCAGAAATACAGTAAATTTTTAAAAAAGTTTAGCAAAAGAAGGTACTCCCTTACCACTCAGCTGTAAACATGTGCTTTTTGCATTGGTGTCACAACATCCTAGTTTTATGGTCAGTCTTTCTTCAATCACTTCAACTCAAGAATGATAAAGTCAAGATATTTCATTTTAATTTTTGTTATCACTTAAACTTGTGTTCCTTAATATAAACTGTATGTGCTTAAGAATATAACATGACATGAAAATGACTTTTAATAGTGTAGTTTAATGGCTTTGTTTATAATCAACATCAGAAGTGAAAATACTCCTATATATATATGTGCCAGTTTTCACATAAACGTGCTCTTCAATCACTCATTTTAGCACAGTGCCTCAGTCCTTTCCAGAATTCCATCAAAATGCAACTTTCCTTCAAACAAGGGTTAATACCTGTTCTACTAACCACCGATTCTCTATGTGCTCACACACACACACACACAGTGCGGTACATTTGAGACTTCTACAGCTCTGTCTAGTTTAACTGAATTTAGTCAGTGGACAAAAAAGTGTGGGAATAGAATCATAGAATCACCATGTTGAACCAACATGGCATAAAGGCTAGTACTACTTCATAAGAATTTAAAGATGGCACTCATCCTGCCAGTAAATTAGGATGACTGAAGTAGGCATAATAATAATAAAACACCAGGTAAAAGATCAGCCTTATGAATGAGACTTTTTGAAATAATTTGGATTATGTTTCCCCTTAGCAATGCTACTGAAAGTATCAAAAGCCAAAAAAAAAAAAAAAAAAAAAAAAAAAAAAAAATGTGCACTGATTCCTGGGATACATTTCTGGTTACATGTAAAAATAAATATCAGTTCCATAAATTCTTAGAGAAAACCTCTAAATACAAGAAAAAAGATTATGCCACTCTAATTCTGCTCTGGCGAGAGCTCACTTTCAATATAGTGTCCAGATGTGGAGTTCTCAGTACAGGAGAGACATGGACCAGAAGTAGTGCATCAAAAGGAAGGCCACTAAATGATTCAAAGGGATGAAACACCTCCCTTATGAGAAGAGATTGAGAGAGCTGGGGCTGTTCAGGCTGGAGAAGAGAAGACTCTGGGGAGACCTAATATCCACTTTTCAGTATCTAAAGGCATGGTATTAAGAAGAAGCAGGCAGAATCTGTAGTAGGATCTGCTGTGACAGAAAAAGGAGACATGGAGCTTTCGACTGGTTATAAGAAAAAAGTTTTTTTTACAGTAGCAAAACAAAAACGTTGGAACAGTTTGCATACAGAGGATGCCATATCCCTGGAGTCATTCAAGGTAAGGCTGGATGGGGCTCTGATCAACCTGATCTAGCTGCATATGTCCCTGCTCACTGCAGGGGAGTTAGACTAGATGACCTTTAATTGTGCCTCTCAACTCAAATAATTCTACAATGATTCTATGATTCTACTGATGCACAGAAGTAATAGAAATGAAGAAGTCCTGTTTTGAAAAACTATTAAGTTTTTAAATATTTGTTGGCTTGTTTATAATCTTTAGTATCCAGACAAAAAAAAAATCCTAGTATTTCTCACAGATTCGTGTTCTTAAAAGTATGGAGGAAATTTTTTATTTGTTAAGGATCAACCAGAAAAAAATGTAAGTTTCAACCTATAAAAGGGACATTTCCACTGTTGTTATAGAATGAAGGTAAGACTTCTGCAGCTTTTCAGGTAAAAGTAACCTCCTCATGGTCTAACTATGCTACTCAAGATCTTCCAACATGTAGCAAGAGGTGAAACATTTTTCTCCTTGCACTGATCTGTGAAAACTCTTCATTTGGGCACACAGCTCAGATCATTACTCAATGCTCATCACCCCCACGTCCACTAAACCATATGTGCTCAGTGCCACATCTCCACACTTCTTAGACATCTCTAGGACCAGTGACTCTACCACTTCCTTGGGCAGCCAGTTTCAATACCTCACCTATATTTCTGAGAAGAAATTTTTCCAAATATCTGACCTGAACCTCCCTTGATTCAACCACCGCTTCTCATTCTACTGTGAGTTATCTGAAGAGGCACAATCTCCTTTCAGCAGAGAGAGGTGAGATCTCTCCTGAGCATCCTCTTCTCCAAACTATACAATCCTAATTCCTTCAGACATTTCTCATTGTGCTCCAGACTCTTCAGAAGCTTTACTGCTCATCTTTGGACATGCTCTAGTCTTTCACCATTTTTCTTGTAGTAAGGGACCCAAAACTGAGCACAGTGCTTGAGGTGTGGCCTGACCAGTGCTGCATACAGAGGGATGATCACCTCCCTTGTCCTGCTGGCAACACTATTTCTTATACAAGCCAGGATGTCACTGGCCTTCTTGGCCACCTAGGCATACTGCAGGCACGTATTCATTCAGCTCTTGACCTGCACCTCTACATTGTTTTCTGCCAAAAATCTTTCCAGCCACTCTGCCCCAAGCCTGTGACAACTGGCTGTTGTGACTAAAGTGATAGACCTGACACGTGGTCCTATTAAACCTCATATAACTGGCCTCAGCCCATTGATTCAGCCTATCCATATTTCTCTGTAAGCCTTTCTACTCTCAGGCATATGAACACTTCCCCCAAACTTGGTGTCATCTGCAGACTTTTTGAGGGTGCATGCAATACCCTCATCCAGGTCATCAATAAGGATATTAAACAGGACTGTCCTCAGTACTGACATCTGGAAAACTACTCTTGACTTGTTTAATTTCATTTACCACCTCTCTGAGGGTCTGGCCACCCAGCCAGTTTTTAACCCAGTGAAGAGTACACCAGTCTAAGCCATGAGCTGCCAGCTTCTGGAGAACACTGTGGGAGACAGTATGAAAAGCTTTACAAAAGTCTGTGATTGAGTTAATTAATCACTTTATCATCTGGTCATGCTATTTTCCCATTTTTCTCTTTAAAACATTAATTTTCATTAAATACACTTGCACATCTTATATTTCTTCTGCTCGCTTTCACTGTCTTATGTTCCGAGAAAATATTTGAATAAAAAGTAGTAAAGTGCTGTTGTCAAATGATTATTTGCCTAATGTGAAAAAAGGTTTCTGATACAGATAAACAAAAATTCAGACCAATGGATCTAGATCAGCGAGGAGATGCCCAACTCAATAACCAAAACTCAGCAACATAGCTTGTTTTTGTTGTTGTTGTTTGTTTGTTTGCTTTTTCTGCTACACACTACCTCTGGTTCATCACAATGAGTGCCAGGGAAATAAATTCTGAATTTGTTCCCAAATAGTCATGTCAGTTAAAGAAAGAGATCAGTGTTACAAGGTAGTGCTGAAAAATTGTCTTGTAGTAATCTAGTATAATCTAGTGTAATCTAGAACATGTAGATGTACATATTCAGTATATTATCTCAGTGTAATCTTTTGTGGATGGAAACTACACTTGTGAAAGAGAAGCAGGAGTATATTCATTGATATAATACAGTGATTTAACAATGCTTAATTATGAATAAGATGGTAATTTAACTGGATTTGAGATGGCAAGGTACACTTGATTATTTGCATAGAGTAAACACACCCACCCAGGAGACCCTTCCAGTGAGTCACAAGATTCAGAGTAAACTATATTGCTATCTAAACTCCTTATCAGAAGAGTTTAGTTGTGGCTGAATCCACTTGTAGTCCCAACTTGGTCAATGGTTTATATCTAAGCATAGAGAAGGACCTTTTATTGAGTCACAAATTTCAGAGCAGAGCTCCTTGCTTTATAATCTCCTTGAAACATAGAGTTAAGGAGACAAGGTGCAACTGAATCCACTCCTAGTCCCATATTTGTCAATGATTTTTGTCTAAGGGACTACATATACACAGTAAAAATAATATTTATATTTTCAAAGCTAAAAAAGCTTAACAAACCATTAGCCACTTGCTAAGAATCTGAATCAGCAAGGAGTCTCTTGACATCAAAGTGGCAGGGACCTCTGTAGCAGGTGTAACTTTGAAAAGTAGTCCCTGCTAGAGATTCTGTCATGCAGCTGGCTGACTGGCTGTTATGCAGGAGAGCTCAAGGGACTCTTGGGCTGCACACTATTTGTAGTGTAAGACAGTAGTATTTGGTGCATGCTCAACTGGCTCTTGGCTACTGGACCAGGTGTTTGCTACATGTACTTTCAGCCTGCCAGTTTGAGGCAAATTTGTGGTCTCAGTGAGATGGTGTTATAACTACTGTGCTCACTGTCTAACTTAATCAGGCCTCCTGCATAATGGCTAGGCCAAAGGAGCAATTTGGTGGGGATGAGGGGAGCACCTTGCCATACTCCACATCAGAACTATAGTCAATTCACCTTAACTTTCACAAAGCAATGATACAAATATTTTCTTGCCTCCTTTTCATGAATAGTAAGTATATTGATGATGATTATTATACTTCATTGCTTAAAGATTTGTAGCAAGTGAAATATTGCTATCCACAACAAGCAAACAGCTTAGTCATAAAGAATTGCTATTAATTTCATACTAATTTACTTGTTTTGAATGGTTGGAGTTTGATTATTTATTTTAGGCATGTGCCAAAATTTTACACACAAATAATAATATTATTATAACAATATTGGAAGCAATAAACACATTCATATTAGAGTTACCAGAGGCACAGCTAGGTGAAACATGGAATTAAGAACTCCCACTGCTGTTAGAAACCATCCCAGAAAGAGTTTTCTACCAGCATTGCTTTCCATACTTTCCTCTTTCCAGGACATAGTGTATCTCTTCTGTATCATGAGAAATAGTGATTAGAGGTTTGTGCTCATTGTTTTGGACGTATTCTAAGCAGTTGGCATAAATTATCGTGCAGTAGATTCTTTACTAATGTTAAGATTCAATCCAGTGTTAGTAGGTAATAAATCTAGACTCAATATATGATTGTAACAACTGATATAATGTAGCTGATTACAACTGATAAGTTGTAACTGTAAAATCACTTATGATTTTAGTAAAGTTACAAACACACAAATATTTACTTGTATGTACAGCAATGTTATCTACCTGATCTCATGTAAGACCATGAAGAGTTCTCATACAAACTTACCCTTTTCTGATGTTCACAAGTACAATTTCAGGTCTTCCATCTGTCAAATTGACAGATATTTTTTTCAGTGTCAAGAGAAATGTCTAGGGGTGTGATGGTATAACTCTCATAAATAAATCCTTGTAGTTCCCATAAAATGCATGCATTAACATCAACAGTTTGTCCCCCCCTTTGTTTTTTCTTTCTCTTTTTGTTGGGTCCACACTTTTCAGTCTATAGTATAGTCCTGTTGTGTTTTAATCCTAGTACAGTGATTGGGTAATTTGTATATTCTGAAACGTTACGTACCACTAAAACAAAAAAAATTATGACCTTATTTTGGTGAGGTTATAAGTAAAAACGACTATGTGCCACCAGGATTGGAAACCCCTTTAAAATTTGTTGCATTACAGTCTTTTGTCACAATGTTCATAAATTTTGTTCTCCTTTTGTTATTATTGCTTAGCTGTGTTTCTATCTCGGTCCTCTGATTTCTTTGTCCTGAAGAAACAGAATTTCCTCATCTCAGCCCATTGGACCTACTCTCTTCAGAGGGTCTAAATCTATTTGGAAACAAGAAAAGATATCTCAGATTTTCCCATTCAATTTCTATCCTCTGAGCTACTTATAATCCCACCCTGATATGTACGCAACATCCCTTTCCAATTATGAAAAAAATTTCTTCAATAATGTTTTTTCTCAAGCTTTTTTTTTTTTTTTCCTTGTACAGTCCAACTCCCTCACATCAATATTTCACATGCACCTTCTGCAAGATTTTCCATGCAACATTTCATCTTTGTTTTACCTGGCATCCTCTCAAGAACATTGTCTTCCTGAGCAAGGCCTTGTGTGTAACAGCCAGGCCAAAGGAGGATATTAGAAAGTGGGAACACACTGTAACATCATCAAATTGAATGCCAGTATTTATTCTTTTTTTTTTTTTTTTTTTTTTCTTTTTTTTTTTCCTTTTGCATGTGTGTGTGTGTGTTTGTGTATGTGTGTGTGTATTTCTGTTGAGGCAACAAGATTTTCAAGCAGTTATCAGCTTGCTTTTTTGGTTAATTTGGTATAGGAGAAGTGTTTCCATTTCCTGGATACAGATAGGGAGATCAGAAAATGACCATGTTTAAGTGTCAAAACTCAGAAAACTACTCTGAATTTGTTCTGCTTTGGTTACTATAAATCTCAGATGTTTCAAACAGTCTCAAATTTATTGTGATGACTGCTTTCTCAAATATTTGATCCACGGCTAAATATTTACTTAACAACTTGTACAAGAAGAAGAGGAATAAATAAGAAAAAAAAAAAAATCCCTTGATCCTCTTAAAATATTTACAATAGTATTTGCCAGGTTTGTTGCCTTTATAACTTGAATCCAATTAAAAGGAAAAGCCCAGTCCATACAGCATTACATAAGACAAAACCTGGATCATTTGAGAAAGCTTTTCAAAATGGAATTGAAACCATCAGTTAAAAATTCCTGAACTTTCACAGATGGAGATGAAAATGTTATATATGGTATTTCCAATGTGCCCATGGTGTCTGGGACATCTGAAACTAAGTCAATTATACAACAGCTAGGTTGCAATCCTGATTGAAAACGTCTATGAAGATTAATATGTCTTTGTCTTTTGGAAGGGCCCTTTCTTTACAGCATGTAAAAGTTATAACTTTTGCTTACTTCTTACCAGTTCTTTCAGATCACCTATGTGATCACATTTATAACAATAAATAATTTCCTCACATTGTTATTCAAATTTCTATTTTAACATTGAATTTTAATTCTTATTGCTCTAATACAGAATCATTTTGATCATTTTCTGTTCTGTTTATGTTTTATAAATTATTTGAATTTCATAGGAATCAGATATATTCAACATCTAAGACAATTAATTTTCCTTTCCATTATCATACATGTTGCATAATTACATATTTGGGGTGGGTGATAGAAAAAGGTTCTTATTCCACTTCGTAAGTAACACAGAGAGTACTTTAGCCGAAGTTTTTTATTTATCTTGTCTCTTTGTAGATAAGATTCTGCTTCAGAACACTAAGACTGCCATTTTCTGAAGAGTTTGACAGTAGCCAATATGATTCTTACTGACAAAATAAGTTGCTGACACGCATACATGGCCTCGCTTTCAAGCAATAGAAAATTTGCTATGACTGAAAGCCAGATGGACCACTGTTCATTTTGATATGGAAGATTTCTTATGCAGCAAAAAAGGCAAGAGAATCAGATGCTGCTATCTCAGCAGCAAAAGTAGGCTTTGAATGCTTTTTAGTAATGTCTAGGAAACACATACACCATGTACATGTGAGGAAGATCTCTGGCCACAACAAGAAACAAAAGAATTCAAAGGTTCGCCAGCTGTTGTTCGACAGCATTTTGGCATTCTGTGTGAAGGAAATGTTCAAGAACTACAAGATCCAGGGCTAAAGGACATCTCTTATTCTTGCTGGTAGGTTTCTTGTCTGTGTCTAAAAATGTTGGCACTGTGAGAAACACAGATGTACTTGATTTACCATCCCCAGTTCCCGTAAGCAGCACAGCCTGTGGCTCTTGACTTCAGTAAAGATCTCTTCCCTTTGTTGTACTAATGATGTACATCACCAGATCTAGCAGAAAAACAGCACAAGTGAAGTGTAATAGTTGGCTCAATTTTCTGAGCTTTCTTAGCTGAATCAAGGGGCCAACTTGACAGTGTGACCCTCCCAATGGCCCCAGTATCAAAATGATCAGGAGGAGCTCCAATTTCTTTGTGTTTCTCTTAAAACAAAATAAGGATTTTTCTACAGTTTTGTACACAGAATATGCCCTATTTATATTGTGTTCTTGTCACTTAATCATGCAAGCTCAGGGAGGCCAGAAACCTCCCATGGAGCAGAAGGGCAAAAGCTTGCTTGATCTTGATTTTCAGTACAAATACAGACTGTGAAAGTGGAGCCTCACGATCCTTCTGATCGTGAGGGTTTTAAATAGGAGGTGTCAGAAAAGTTACCACAGGGATAACTGGCTTGTGGCAGCCAAGCGTTCATAGTGATGTCGCTTTTTGATCCTTCGATGTCAGTTCTTCCTATCATTGAGAAGCAGAATTCACCAAGCGTTGGATTGATTCATCCACTAATAGGGAACGTGAGCTGGGATTGGACCGTCGTGAGACAGGTTAGTTGGGTTCAAAGGGATCTTAATGATCATGCAGTTCCAACTTCCTGCCATGGGCAAGGCTGTCACCTACTAGGTCAGATTGCTCAAGGCCCCACCAAACCTAGTATTGAAAGCCTTTTTATAAGGGCATGTAGCAATGAGGAGAAATGGTTTTAAATTGAAAGCGGATAGATTCAGATTAGATATTAGAAAGATTTTCTCTGAGGGCGGTGAGATATTGAAACAGGTTGCCCAGTGAGGTTATGGATGCCCACTCCCTGGAAGCATTCAACGTCAGGCTGGGTGGGGCTTTGACTTACTTGGTTTAGAGAGAGGTGTCCCACCTATAGCATGCGGTTTGGAACTAGATGATCTTAAAGGTCCCTTCCAACCTAAACCAGTCTATGATTCTATGATTTTCAATTCAGAAATGTGAATTCCTCTACAAGGAAGAGAACTTAAGTCTCAGTAGACATTGTTTGCCCTGCAATTTTTTGGATTTATGTTCTGCATTTTCAGTTATACATAAATGTATATATTTGGAAAGGCGGTGCTAAAATTGCTACAATTTAGAAAACCCTTAAATTACTGATAAGAGGACAAAACATAGCAAACTTCTGCTTCAAAAAACTACATGGCCAGATCCATATGCAAGCATATAATAGGAAAAATAATTGCCTTTTCAAAGGTGTGCTACAGCTTACTAGAGATCATATACTTACCCTAGTAAACCATGTGGTACTATTACAAAGGTATTATCCTCCTCAATTGCAATTAGGAGGACTGCTCTAAAAGTAATATCTCCTATCCACAGTGTCTGAGGCAGACGTTGTGGAATGGAAGTAGAGGTTGAACCTTCCTGACAAAATTCAATTACATTTTGTAGCCATGCAACAGGTGGCAGCAGAGTTTGACATGCAAGCGCTCCTGAATCAAAACTGCCATTGAATTCCGCCATGTAGAAAAACGTTGCATCTATTGACATTCATCAGTGCTAACTGAATACTTAAGGAAACCAAACTGTAGATGTGAGCACAGTGAGGTGGTGAGTGGTGCCTTTCAGCAGTAGTTCATCTCCACTGGTGCAGACTTGTATGAGTGCAGCATGGAGACTCTTGTTCACTGCTGGCAAAAATGCATAGCTCATGGTGGTGCTTATGTTAAAAAGGAGTGTTTTGTAGCAGTGAATTTACTCTATCAAACAATGTTACTGTACTCTTTGTATTTGTTGTAGTTTCCATGGAAATAAACAAAAGGTATTTCTTTCAGAACAATCAAAAACCTTTCTCACAACATCAAAAATTACTCTTAAAAATTAAAAAATGGTTCAATGTTTTGCATACTGTCAGTACTGGCATTTTCAAGATGCCTTTATTAGGCTAACAAGGTATCAAGGAAATTTTCAGGAAGATGGCATGAGACAAGGCTACATGTGATACTGCAAATTTTTGATAAACAAAAAGCTAAGTACTGTAATTTCCAAGAGAAATGCAGAAGAGCCCTACATTAGATTTATTATCTTGTGAAAATAATTTCAGTTTGTCATGGAGTTAACTAGATCAATCTATGCCTGTGACAGGGGGATAGTAGGCCCCTGGGCCCTCCCCAGCCCTACAAAATGGGAAGGGAAAGAGAAAAGGGATAGGGAGATGGGAGCTCCATCAAGGATGAAGGAAGGAAAAAAAAAAACAAAAAACAGCAGCAACGATCTATAGAGGAAAATTTATTTTACTAACTAGGATATCAGAATGCAAGATAACACAATATAATACAATCTAATTGAAATTGAGACTAATAAATCAAATAAGATAGGAGAGAGAGAGAGTTCTGAGACCGAGTCAAACCTGAAAAGCTTGGAATGGCTAGGAAAGAACCCTCCAGCACCCACTGCCAGGCAGTAAGAGACCACCCAACCAGGAAGGGCCAGATCCCATGACTTCCGTAATGTATAGGGTTAGGTGCCTGGAATTGGAGCATTAACACTTTAACTCCCAGTGCACTACGTGATGTTATGATGTGGAATACTGAAAACCAAAAAACACAAAACCGTGACACAATTAAAAATAAAAAAGGAAATGAGATTCATTACCTGACCACAAAATGCATTTTTTTTGTATTTTCCTGCAAGATCAATATCTGTTTTAAGTATTCTTTCAAGTTGGACCAGAACTGGATCTGAATGAAAATGCGAGACTCTCACATCAGTGATTGTTACAGCAACCTTTTTGCCTTTTCAGAATATGGAGTAGGACATATTGATTAGCCTGGGCAATTAAATCCTCCAGCCTCTTTATTATTGAGATACAGATCTGCCAGGGTGCTTTCAGTCATAAGCAAATAAAAAATTTTCTTGCTTATTTACTGTCATTACAAAGAAATAATGGAACTGATAATAAAAATGCACTTTAACCTTTACTAATACAGCTTTCACTTTAATATTTGTAAAAGATAAATTCATGTTTCCAAAATCAAAACACCAAGGCAGAACAGAGTATGCAAGTATCCATAAGAACAGTGGGACATGAGCAGCAAAACTCTACTACAGTACAACTTAAAGAACCCGAAAATATAGCTTGTGAAGTCATCTCCCAAGGGATTTAGATACTAAAGCCATGGAGGGAATCCTCTCAGACAAAAGTTTACATTGCCTACTGCAGCCTTATCTGCTGTACAGTGACTGATCTTTCCAATTTTTGTAAAACAAGGAAAGTCAGAGTAATTCCTAATTGGAGTACACTGCCTTGTAAATGAAAAAGACTGAAGGCTTAAATGTGTTTGTCCCTTAAAGAGTATTGCTCTGAGTCAAAGCTGAATGAAAACATACAGCATTGGGTCTGAGCACTTATCAAATCTGAAAGTTCTTTATTTTCCTTTTTTTTTAATTTAAAATTCACAAGAAAAATGTGATACAAACCCACCAAATCCTGATTCAGTTTTAGACTAGCAGAGTATGAGAGGAACTCTGGAGGCTATCTCCCCTGAAATGGGATGTGTGTGGTGGGAAATATTTGTCTAAGGGACATTTCTCATCTTCATATAAAAGTCCTAAGTTTTGATACATAATGAAAATAAATATTTTTAATGGGCTGGGACTATGTATAGCTGCACTGAACAAGATCTGGGAGAATAATCAGAAAGATTCTTTGTTAAAAGTTCTTTACTTCCTGGTCAATCTGTCCTGCCTGTATGATGACCTTTCCCAGACCCACGTGAACTCCATGGCAGTGTATCAATGGCTTGTGGTATTCGGTGAGAGAAAAACATGGCCAAAAAGACAAAACAGGAGTTCACTTTTAAGGTCTTATACATACAAAAAAGGAATTAGAAAGAGTATGCTTAGGGAATTACTATGAAAAATATTAATGTCATATACTTCTTGAGAAGCAATCTTCTTGCCCACATTGCTGACAATCTGTATTTATAGTGGTGCAATGGAAATCAGCTTGCTTGTTCTCTGTAGGAAAGATATACAAAAAGAGTTTGATAGAATATAAATCCCATTCATATGTTGTAACACTGAGAATTAAATCAAGCATTCTGTAAAAATTTATTTTAAGACAAATATATTTTCTTTTCTGAACTTCCCATCTAGTGTCACCTGAATATGATATCTTTCCTGTCTGGAGCTTTCTGTACCAAGGTCTGGCATGCTAGCAAAAGAGGAAGTCTGTATTTGCCTGCACAGCATTTTTTAGGATTAATGGAAGATTTTGCTTTAATAAATATATGCATATTTCATCTTTAAAAAGATGGACTTTTAAAAATTTCTTAAGGCTACGGATAATTCTTCTCATAGGTTTTATTGCAAGATTTTCCATGGATCTATCATCCCCCCAGTTTTACAACTTTGTGCAACTGACTGCAGTTATCAAGTTCAGATCAAATGGCTCTCTTTTAAGTCAAATCCAGTGCTCTTTAATGAACTAGCTGGCAACAAGACATACAAAGAACATTGCAGCTGCTCGACTTGTCTAAACAGTGTGTATTTAATTCTCATTTTATATTTAGCCTCAAGAACTAATCAGGTAAGAGTGAGTACAAAGCCAATAGCCCTCCTGCCAAGTTCTCTCTTACTATTTTTTTGTTTTTATCCTATCACAGAATCACAGAATCACAGAATGGCCAGGGTTGGAAGGGACCTCAAGGATCATGAAACTCCAACCCCCCTGCCACATGCAGGGCCACCAACCTCCTCATTTAAAGCTAGATCAGGCTGCCCAGGGCCCCATCCAATCTGGCCTTGAACACCTCCAGGGACAGGGCATCCACAACCTCTCTGGGCAGCCTGTTCCAGCACCTCACCACTCTCTCTGTAAAGAATTTCCTCCTGATGTCCAACCTAAATCTTCCCTCCCTCAAATTAAAACCATTTCCTCTCATCCTGCTGTTATCAACCCTTTCAAAGGGTTGATTCCCCTCCCCTCTGTAGGCTCCCTTTATGTATTGAAATGCTGCAATGAGGTCACCCCGCAGCCTTCTTTTCTGCAGGCTGAACAAGCCCAGCTCCCTCAGCCTGTCCTCATAGGGGAGGTGCTCCAGTCCCCTGATCATCTTTGTGGCTCTCCTCTGGACCCTCTCCAACAGTTCACTGTCTTTTTTGTACTGGGGGCTCCACACTTGGATGCAGTATTCCAGATGGGGCCTCACAAGAGCAGAGTACAGGGAACAATCACCTCCCTGTCCCTGCTGGCCATCCCTCTTTTGATGGAGCCCAGGATACCATTTGCCTTCCGAGCCGCAAGGGCACACTGCTGCCTCATATTAAGTTTTTCATCTATCAAGATCCCCAGGTCCTTCTCCACAGGGCTGCTCTCAAGGACTGCTCTTCCAGTCTATGTGGATGCATGGGATTCCTCTGGCCCAAGTTCAAAACTCTGCACTTTGCCATGTTAAACCTCATCAGGTTCACCTGGGCCCACCTTTCAAGCCTGTTGAGGTCCCTCTGAATGGCTGTGTCAACCGTGTCAACCGCACCAGTCAGCTTGGTGTTGTCAGCAAACTAGCTGAGAGTGCACTTGATTCTGTCATCAATGTCATTGATAAAGATGTTAAAGAGCACCAGTCCCAAGACAGACCCCTGGGAGATGCTGCTCGTTACCGGCCTCCACCTGGACATAGAGCCACTGATGACCACCCTCTGTCTGTGGCCTTTCAACCAGTTTCTTATCCATCAAGTGGTCAACCCATCAAATCCACATCCCTCCAGTTTGGAGATAAGGATGTGGTGGGGGACCATGTAAAAGGCCTTGCTCAAGTCCAGGTAAATGACATCGGTCGCCTTTCCCTTGTCCACCGATGCCGTCACTCCATCATAAAAGGCCACCAGATTGGTCAAGCGTGACCTTCCTTTGGTGAAGCCGTGCTGGTTGTCATGGATCACACACCCTTTCCTCATGTGATCAAGCATGATCAATGCATCACGTTTGCTTATATGTTTGTTTCAAGGAAGTCAACCTTTGACTTTATTTTTAATTAGTTTTTGTTAAATGTTAGTATTTCACTGTCTTACAACAAAATGACCCCCAAAATGACCTCTTTCCTTTCTCTCTTTGAGCCAGTTGTAGGTCATAACCTACTGCTTCATCTACAGCATATCTCAAGCATAGAAAAACAAGTTCAAAGGTCTCAGGTGTCCTGTATGAGTCTTATCAGACTATCAACAACTGATTTTGTTTCTGTGTTATGTAATAAATCCATCTTTCATTTTGACTTGGCTGAAATGTACTGCATTTGCTTGTCCTATCAATTATATATTTCTTTTGGCACTTGAAGAAAGATATCAATCACAGAACATGATACTATTCTACTGATGCTGTTGAGTCAAATTAGAAAAACCCATGACAGACATTTCTTTAAAACCTTTCCATCAGCAGGGATGAACTAGAAGGAACAGTATTATCTTGCTGAATTTTAAATAAATACAAACACAATACTTTTTGTAACAGTTTATGCTGTTGATTTGCTCTGCATTGCACATTATACTATGTAGCTTTACAAAGTATTGCACTATATTTTTGTTTTAATCTATTTTCCACTAAATCAGACATACTATAAATGTGACTTGCCCTTCTATTTTCCATGAAGCAGATAACACTGCAAGGTCATCTCCTGGCCCTTGCTGGAAGACACAAAAGAACTAAGAGCTGAAGACAATAATGACAGGAAGGAAAAAAAATATGCAGTGCTCAGTCACCTGTACAGAAAAACAGTGACTCAAGCAGGAATTGATGCTTTGTCTCATCACATAGCTACTGTAAAATTTCTTTCCGTAGGTTACATCAACACCAAAAATTCTTTTTAGTACACCAAAAAGGAGGCATATTTTATACTTAATTAATCAAGAGTAGTTGAAGAGATCTAAGAATAAAATTTCTTTCCTTCCTCCATCATAAACATGCTTTTTTAAAATATTTTTTTCTGTTGTTGTTGTTAAATGAACTTACATGTCTCTTATATTTAGCTGACAAGAGTAATTTCTTTTACTTTGAATGGCAGACATGTATTTGAGTAACAAGTCAAGAAATTTTCAGTGCCCAGGGCAAATCCCAGTATGTCTTGCACATTTGCAACACAGAAACAAAAACAAGGAATTTCTATAATACAGTACTTCATCAAAAATCCCAAGATCTCATAATGTCAAAACAACATAATCCTAGAATAGTTTAGGTGGGAAAGGTCCTCTGGAGGCCATCAGGTCCAACACAATTGCTCAAGAAGGGAAACCAGACAGGTTGCTCAGGATCATACTTGCTGATTTTTGAAGATCTCCAAGGAGAGTGTACATCTCTGGTAATTTTTGCCAATGCTCTCTCACCCCTACAGTACAGAATTGATGCTTGATGTTTAGTCTGAAACTCTTGTATTCTGGTTCATAGCCATTGCCTCTTGTCCTGTCACTGTGTACTATGAAAGAGCCTGGCTCTGTCCTCACTGCATGCTCCCTTCCAGTACATGTTTACCATGGTCACCATGATCATTCAAAGATTTTTGACAGCAGCCTCACAATCACATCTGCCAGCTCCCTCAGCACTTTAGTGCAACCTGTTTGAGACCATGGGCTTAAGTACTCTCAGTTTGCTAAAGTATTCTGTAACCTGATCCTCTTCCACAGAGAGTATATCTCTCTTGCTCTAGGCTTTGTTCCTGGTCTCTGGGATCTGAGATTCCAGTCTTGCTAGTAAAGACTGAGGCAAAGAAGGCATTTGGCACCTAAACCTTTTCACTGTCCTGTGTAACCAAGCCTCACAATTCCTTCAGCAACAGGCTCACATTTTTCCAAATCTTACTTTTGCCATCAATGTACTTGCAGAAAACCTTCTCGCTGTCTTTGACATCCCTGATCAGATTCAATTCCATTTGGGCTTTAGCTTTTCTAATTTAATTCCTGCATGCTCAAACACATTGGTTCTTCCCTTCAGTTTTTCTCCTTGTGTCTTAACATAGTTCAAGTGTGCTGTTGTAGGAACTCAGATGCATAAAGTGACTCACAGGAAAGAAGAGGCAGAAACAGAATCCCATGGGGAGAATAAGAGCTGAAGTATGATGAATTACATAGCAAAGACTTATAGAGTTCCCATGAAAGCCTCCCATTGATTTCTATGGCTTTGAAACAGTCTTTGAAACTGCATAAAATAGCAATTACTTATGCCAATCCTTTAGCTTTTAGTTTAGATGTTCCAAAGGCAAATAATAAACTCTTCTTAAACTTCTTCAAAACCCTCAGTTTACATCTTTATTAGTTCAACTTGTGATAGACTCACCACTGCTAAAGGGATGAAATAACAATGATATTTCAAAACTACTCAGGAAAGGATAATTCTACCTTCAAAAAAGCAGATTTCCTAATCAAAATATACTTTTTTTATTTGATGCAAAGGAAAAAAACAAAACAAAACAATTTATTGGAAAGATCTTTTTTGAGAAATAAATGCAGGCAAGAATACAATCTAATAGTGACGTAACACTGTAAACCTTAGGGGAAGATAAACTTAGATTTGTGTGTTATTGGAAATTTTGCTTTGAAGAGAGAGAACAATTTATTCAATCTAACACCAACAACATCTGTCTCTGTTTCTAGCAACTGATCTCTTAATCATGAGGTATTCATTTCAAAATGGCTACAGGCTTTAGAACAGTATAAATCTGCTCAGAAGACCCTTTTCAATATCATCATTCACAGACCAAAAAAAAAAAAAATTCCTCTTTCCCCAAGGTAAGCTGCTGAAAACAGGCACAAGAAGGCCTTGGCATGTCTTAGAACCAGTGACACATGACACCAAAAGCAAGGTGAAAAGTGGTTTCAGCTAATTTATCTCTGTAGAAGTTCTGGCATCTTTTGATATCTTTGTCTCCCAGTGTATATTTACCACACTGTTGGAATTATTTTGTTTCCTCCCCCCTTTTTCATGCAGTTTGTCTCGAGGCTTGAGCTCCAGATGTTTTATTATTGTAATTCTTGGAGTGCTGGCAACAGCTTTCAGCCCATGGTTTTAAAGCTGTGTATTTCTGGCCTCTTCATTCCCTTTGTTTGGAGGCTGGATTATCAATGGCTTGGCAGTGGTGGCTCTAGGCCTGTGGCACAGGCACTGGTGCTGTTGCATGGGGATCTGCACTTTTGGAAACCCTGCTTTGTCAGCAGTCCCTGGCAGCCCTTGTTCACTTCAGTAACATGCTAGGATCCCAGAAGGCATATTCAAAGATGAAATGAAAGCTTTGCTGTTCTACCTGCCAAACCCTGCCTGCATCCCTGTCACACTGTTAAACTTCTTTAGTCCTTCTCTGCATTTAAAAACAAACCAGGCTTCCAGTAAAGAATTTGCTTTTCTTCAGTGGAGAGAGTGCCGACTCCCCAGTTCTCTTTAGCTAAAACCTTTCCTTTTCTCAGTTTGGAATTGCCAAGCAGTCATATCCAACTACCCTTAGGTTTTCTGTGTGGTTACAGAAGTTTGCCTCAGGCAGAACATACCTTACAATGCAAAGCATTGCAGGGTCGGTAGCACTGCAAAGCTGAGAGGTGGGACAACTGGCACTGTACTGTGTGTCTCATCAAGCACACCAGAAGGAACATGGATCCAGGAGTCCTCTGTCTTCTATACAGGTTACCAGAAGAATTAGAAGTCACTTACTATGAAAAGCAGATTTCTTTTCTTTTTCAAAACACAGATGAAGATCCATTCTCCAACAGAAGCTAGCAGTGCTCTCATTAACAACATAAAGGTAAGTAAAATTAAGATGGAAAGAGTTGCTGTCATTTCCCACAAAAAGTAAAATGTAAGTGGTAAAGACATCACAGCTAGTAAAAATTAGCAGTGGCAGAAACTAAGTACATTTAGACAAAATAATAATAAAAAGCTTGCATTTAATAGCACTCTTCTTTCACTTTGGAAGTTTGCAGCTTTTATATATATTGAGGTTAAACTTTGCTAGTTCATTTCCTTATTTAACCGAAAGGTTTTTATGTATTAATAGAATCTGGTGACTTTTTTTTTTGACAGCATTTTCTCCTAAAAATATAAAAATTAAAAAAATTATTTTTCAAAGTGAAATGTTTCACTGGGAGCACCGGTTGCCAGAAAAATGAAACCACGGTGAGAATAAAAATGAATATCTTTCCACAGTTCTTTACAATGCTATAATATTTCAAAAATAATCAGTTTGATTTTAATGACTTCAGTCAGTATTTCATGAGTAAGAGTCATGGTGAGGTTAGGTTTAGTCAGTTCTGGAGATAAGACTGAATCCTTTCATTCCAAAAATAAGGGGATGACACCAGACTGGATATGGTTTGTTACAGGGAAAGCAAAAGCTGCTGCCCCTGAACTATCAGTGAAACAGAATGAGAGTGGAGATGGCTGCTCATGAATGTTTTGTCTATATCTGAGTAGAGCTGGGACAGCATCAAGAATCTGTCCAACAGCCCATTAAAGGTCATAGGCTGGATGTGGGCAAGAGGTGGAGAGTGGATATAGCTAAGGCAGCTGAACTGCATGGTCCAAAGGGGGTATTCCATGATTATGACATCATAATCAGCAATAAAAGCTGAGGGAGGGGAAAGAGAAGGATGAGAACTCTTGTTATGAAAATGTCTGTCTTTCTTAGCAATTGCTGTGTGTATTGAGGTACTGCTTCCCCAGATGTGGCAGAACATCTGTCACGTTAAGAGCACAGTTCTGACTTTGGCTGCCAGAGACCCTGAGGAGTTTCACTGGACAGATTCACAAATGCCTGCCTTCCAGAGTTTCCCCAGGGCTTTCACTGGAAAGATTCATGAACATTTTAAAAGAAAGATGATTTACTGAAGTGACAGACATAACAGGTTTGGGATTGGGATTTGTTGATAAATGCACTAGCCGCAGTAGTACTCGTCTATGCTAGCAAAATACATGCTATCACAGGTATCCTTCACCAAGAGGTGAGGCACAGTACTTTTTAAGAAGGCACACATATACTGATGAAGGAAGAGGAGTGCAGCTTCACATCTCCTGTCTCTCTTCACTCTTCTTTACTACCTTTTCCAGTCTCTTTTCCTTCTTCTTTGCTTTACTCTTCTCTGCTCTGTTCCTCCACCAAGATACTTTCCCTTATATCCTAAACTTTATCTATTTATCTCCCTGGAGTGATATTTAACATGACTTAGATGAAGAGTTGGGTAGTATTGTCATATATGTTTAGCATGTTCTTCTTGGAGCTCATTAGAGTACTGAGGGGTGTAAACTTTAATATTAATTTCATGGTTAATAAAGCAAAAGGTCTCACCCTGGGCACAGCGGCCTTCAAGACTTTTTGCTGAAATGTTACGTGCTTATTCCCACAACCTTAACTGAAAAGACAACTGTGCTGTTGTTGAAAGACTCCCATCTTTGGCTGCTTCTCATGCTGACCTCACAGATATCCATCCTCAACATTTACAGAAGAGATAAGCAGGTACCAACATTTTTAACTATTTATGTAAAAATCCCGTGTCTCTTGCTGATGAAAAGTAGAGAGTAAGTGTTTTCTTCTTTTGCTTCTGCATGTCCTTAGCTTTTATTTTCCTCTTATTTTAATAAAGTGCTCCCTATGTAAACTTTTTAATCATATTTTCTCCACCTGTTCTTTTGAGGACTGGGAATGAGGGAGCAGCTTAGTAGTGATGCTGACTTAGCTATCAGTGTGAAACCACCATAGTCTGGAACATCTGGTTGCCATTCTTATCCCAGGAGTAGTAGTAGCAGTCAAATTGATGACTTGTGTTTTGAAAAGGCAAAGTGGGAAAAAGGCCATGTTTCCAGAAGAATTTACACTCTTTAATCGAATACTTAGTCACTGCATCACTGAATGACAACATCACCATTTTCAGAAGGTAACTGCAACTGAAATTCAAATAATGTTTTTTCTGTTGCTGTATGAAACGTGCATTCTTTTCCAGAAAAATTCTAGCCATTCTTGTAAAGAAGAGCAGACTGAAGATGGGAAGAAGTAGAGATCATTAATTCTACACAGATCTGTGTGTATTAAAGCATTAGATCTTCTGGCTTTAAAGTCTTAGAGAAACAGAAGTAATCTGGTATTTCTCATATGCAGAGGAATTAGCCTTTCAGTAGCATTTTTATTAGTTGGTGACCTCTGGACAATGTATGAATACTGTATATTATCTTTTATAAAATTTTGCTCCAGTCAAGATGAAAATTATTGGTAGTAAAAGCAATCAAAGAACCATAGACTCATGAAACACTTTGAGTTGGAAAGGACTCATGAACCAGCAGGATGCCACTGTGGCCAGGGAGGCCAATCATAGAATCATAGAATCATCAGAGTTGGAAGGGAAGATCAGGTAGTCCAACTCTCCTGCAAACAAACACTTACATTTGCAGCTCAATCAGTTTGTGCAGAGCCCTGTCTAGCCTGCTTTTGAATGCCTCCAGGGATGGGGCATTCACCACATTTCTGGGCAACCTGTTATAGTGGATCACCACCCTCACTGTAAAAAACTTCTTCCTTATGTCCATTCTATATCTCCGTTTTTTAGTTTGAAACCATTTCCCCGTGTCCTATCCTATAAACCCTGCTGAAGAGTCTGTCCCCTTCTTTTCTGTAGCTCCCCTTTTCATATTGAAAGGCCACTATCAGGTCATCTCGGAGCTTCTCTTCTCCAGGCTGAATAGCTCCAGCTCTCTCAGCCTGTCCTCTCAGGGGAGGTGTTCCACTCCTTGGACCTTTATTGTGGCCCAGCTCTGGATGCACTCCAGCAGGTCCATGTCTCTCCTGAGGACACAACATCTGGACGCAGTACTTCAGGTGATGCCTGAACAGTACAGAGTAGAGGGGCAGGATCACCTGATTCTATGACTCTATGACTCTATGACTCTATGACTCTATGATTCTATGATTCTATGATTCCATGATTCTATTCCTCAGATGCATTAACCGCACTCCACAGCTTGATGTCATCAGCATTCTGGCTGAGGGTGCACTCAACCCCAATGCCGATGTCACTGATGAAGATATTTAAGAATATTGGTCCCGGTACTGACTCCTTGGGGACATCACTTGTCAAATTGTATTGGGGTGTATTAAAAAGAGAATGGCTAGCAGGTTGAGGGAGGTGATCCTCCTCTTCTACTCTGTTCTAGCAATATGACTTCTGAAGTACTCTGTCCAGTTCTGAGCTCCTCAGTTCAAGAAAGATAGGGATCTCCTAGAGATAGTCTAAAGAGAAGGGATTCCATACAGAGGGGGCTGAACAGGATTGAGATGTGCCCACACCAAATTCATGAAGTTCAACAAGTCCAAGTGCAAGTTTCTGCACCTGGGTCAGAGCAATTCCAAGCATAGGTTGAACAAAGATTGGCTTGAGAACAGCCCTGAGGAGAAGGCTGATTGATGAGAGATTCAGCATGAGCTAGCAATATGCAATTGCAGCTCAGAAAGCCAACTGTATCCTGAGTTACATTAAGAGAAGCATGACCAACAGATTGAGAGAGGTGATTCGGCCCTTCTACTCTGCTCACATGTCACCCTACCTGGAGTATTGCATTCAGTTCTGAGGCCCTCCACACAAGAAGGACATTGAGCTGTTGGAGAGGGTTCAGAGGACAACTGTGAAGATGATCACAGGGCTGGAGCACCTGCCCAACAAGGACAGGCTAAGCGACCTTATAGCAGCCTTCCAGTACTTGAAGAGGGCCTACAGAAAAGCTGGGGAGGATCTTTTTAGAAGGGCATATAGTGACAGGACAAGAGGAAATGATTTTAAACTTAAAGAGGGTAGATTTAGACTAGATACTAGGAAGAAACTTCTTTACTGTGAGGGTGGTGAGACACTGGAACAAGTTGCTTAGCAAGGTTGTGGATGCCTCCTTCATGGAAGCATTCAAGGCCATGCTGGATGGGGCTTTGAGCAATCTGGTCTAGTGGTAGGTATCCCTGCCTATAGCAGGGGGTTTGGAACTAGATGATCTTAAAGGTCCCTTCCAACCTAAACCATTCTATGATATCTGATAGATGTGTATCAAGTGGATGAGGCCAGGCTCTTTTCAGTGGTGCCCAGAGACAGGTCAAGGGGCAACAGACACAGATAGAAACCTAGGAAGTTCCGTCTGAACATAAAAAAAAATGTCTTTATTTTGTGGGTGACAAAGCACTGAAACAATCTGATCAGAAAGATTGTGGAGTTTTCTTCTCTGGCAACATTCTAAAGCCACCTGGAAGCTTTCCTGTTTAACCTACTCTAGAGAACCTACGTGAGCAGAGGCATTGGACTATATGATCTACAGCAGTCCCTTCCAACATATTTTATGATTCTGTGAAAAAAAGTACAACACAAACACATGATAACTTTGACATTCTTCTCCTCACTCCATTCCTAATTTAATATTGCAATATCTGTATTTTCCTTTGGATTTAACTGAGAAAATGTTCTGCTCTCAATGTCCATTGATGAGGACCTATTACTGCACACAATTCATTTTCTTACTGTATACAGATAATGATATTGATAATGTTACTACAGATCTTGTTACCACCCCTGTCTTGTTCAAGGACCCCACAGTGGGGAGAATTGTTGCAACTGACTTAGTCTTTTAAATATATCTGTCAAGTCCGACAGGTTGCTAAGTTGCAAATGTGCTACTGAAGGAGTCACCAAACCCCTCTAACGAAGCCTGAAAGAAAAAATATATATATTTCCAGTTCTCCAGAAAATGAAATATAGAAGAAATAAGAAAATACAGAAAGAATACAGAAAGGAATAAGAAAAATTCCAAGTAAAAGACATCCCAGTTTACAGCCTTCCATCCCCTTCCCTCCCTTTTCCTCCCCTTCTCTCCCCTTCCCTCGCCTTCCTTTGTTTTTCCTTTATTTTTCTTGCCTTGCCTTTTCCCTTTTCCCCCTTTTCCTCTTTCCCTTTTCTTTATCCCCCTTGCCTCTCTTTACCTGGCACTGCCTTTTGCTGTGCCTTGTGCTTACAAAAGCAGTGTCAGAAACATGTATCCCTCAGGAGCATGCAATATCTAATACTAACTCCAGTGCCTTTAGATTCAATTAATGTTTTGCTGGGCTATGCTCATGTCCTTTATCTAAATTCTAAGTATCAAGTATATATATATGTGCCATCACAATTGATTTTGTTCTTTTCAGAGCCCTTTTTAAAAGGACATTTCTGAGGATCACAGAGGATTCCCATTTTCTGTGTGAATCAATACTGAATCTGAGTCTCAACATGTAGAATGCAGACTTGTGATCACAATGAATATTTGCAGCAGTTGAAGGAAGGGAGCCTGTATCTTCTGACTCCTAGTACTGTGCTTTAACCACAAAACCACTCTGACTCAAATTGCTGTTTCCACTGTAAGTCATACAAAGCTACACTAGATCTAGGTCCTTTCCTGTTTTGTGTACTTACTTAGCAAAGGAAATCCAGGAAAGAGTCCTGGGCAACAAAGATGACTAGGACCTGGAGTTATCACCCTTGTGAAGAAATTCTGTGAGATCAGGGATTGTTCAACCTGGAGAAGACTGAGAGGGGATGTTAATATCTAAACTGTGAGTGTGGACGGGCTCTTTTCAGTGGTGCCCAGCAACAGATCAAGGGTCAACATGCAAAAACTGGAACACAGGAATTTCCATCTGAACATAAGGAAGACTTCTTTACTATGAAGGTGATAGAGTACTGGAACAAACTGCTGAGAGCCTATTGAGTCTCCTCTGGAGATATTCAGTACTTTCCGGGACACTTTCCTCTGCAACCTAACTGTAGGGAACTACTTTAGCAGAGAGTTGGGATAGATGATCTCCAGAGTCTTTTACAACGCCTATGATTTTGTGATTCTAAAACAAGATAATGTTAAATGGGAAAGTCTAGGCCAAAGGAACCATAAAACTCTTAAGTTCAGGTTGTCCTACAGAATGTTAAATATTTGCGGCCATCCTAATTCACAGTATCTGAGAGGTCACAAGTGCTCTGGACTTGGTGGGCTGGGAAAATTTAATGCATTTGATCCTATGTATGTATCTAGATTTTTCTGTGTAACAGATGGAAACTAAAATCTTGTTTCTACATACTTTATTTACTTTATTTCAGTCTCATTTCATTACATTCCTTGAATTCTCTGAAGATTGATGTTTAATAGGAAGCACATCCGCAATTCAACTTATAAGAATTATGAGATTTTGCTGCTATTCACATCACACTGTTCAAGTGGAAATGCATGTTTTGAGACCTATATATTAGCTTTTTTTTTTTTTTTTTTTTTTTTTTTAAGATGATAAAGCATTATGGAAGATTTTTTGCGCCAAGAAGCAGATTTTCAGAGGTTTTCTGTTATATTCTACATTGAACAAGTACCAGGTGATGGTGACAAAACTCCTGAACAATTCTCTCTTGACAGGTCCTGATATAACAGCTGAAAGTACTCCAGATAAAAAGCTGCAATAAGCTACAATAATCAAGTCAGAAGATTGTAAGAATATAGAACATCATAGGCAGACAGCATCAGCCAGGATAGTATTGTACCTTTTGAAAAGTTAGTGATTAATTTTAGATCCCCCTCATCCTCATGCAAGACTGAGGGAGAGAGAGATTCCTTTTGAAATTCTCTGTGTTTCATTTTGACAGTTACATTTTAAAATGGATTTTCAGTTAGAGATTTACCTCATTTAAAACAAAACAAAACTAAACAAAAACATTTCCATGCTTGGCAAAAAAATGAAGCTAAATTTAAACCAACCTCTGAGGATAAACAATTTGATGATTTGTTTGTTCAATTATCAGTGAATTAATAGTGATCAGTTATCAGTTGCTCTATCTTCAATAGACAGTGAAAATTATTAGTAACTATAAGTTCAAGTAGAAAAGGTACTCTTATACTGCACTGCTTGAGTAAGATAGAACTATCAGCAAATAGCTATGGAAAATATTTAATGACATTTTACAGAAATGTTCATTTAAATACCTAAAATAAATGAAAATTAATATTATCACTGTTCATATCTCATAAATCAACAGGCCATAGGCTGACTTGTGAGTCTTATATTTTCTCAAAACATTACATGTTCTTGTGGATCGATACAACATTTTGTTCTTCTGTCAAGTGACTAGCCAAATACAGTTTCTAAGCTCTTAGTGAGCCAAGTTCAAGTAAGGTAATCCTGAGCACTTTTCCCCTGTCATGAACCTAAGTGTTTCATATTTTAATTGACAAAATTCACATCTTTTAGCTTTTCATTTAGATTTAGATAAAATGTGCTCACAAAGGCAGATGGTAGGCTGTTATTTTTAATTCACAAGACATGTTAAATATATGCCATATGTTATAGAACTTTTCAGGCGCAGCCTTTTGAATTCTATCACAATAAACTTATAAAATTACATAAAAGGGAACTCTGACAGAGAATATCAACATTGCAGGTTACATTTTTGGAAAAGGAAGTGGAAATGGACTGTCTTCCTGCTTCATAAAATATAACTATCAAAACTACTGAATTATCATTGAAACATCAACATCATTTGGGGGTTGAACTCAACGATGTCTAGAAGACCCCTCCAACCCCTACATTTGTGATTCTGTGATCATGTAGAAGGAAAATGCCTGTGGGCTTCTGTAATTTTCTTATCTGCATATAGGAAATATTCCCTATATGCACAGCATGATCAAAATTATCTGTTTGCTTGTAAGTAAAAGGCTTATGATGTTTTACACTACTGTGTCTAGTCAGCTTCATGGGAAGGGTACTGGAAGCTATGGGGCTGAAGTAAATAGATTTCAAAGAACATTCAAGATGCATGTATCTTACAAGGAGACATTCAAGCTGCAGCTGTCCTATAACAGAAGCTATGAAAGCTGAAACAGCAACAGTAAATCAACTCTGGGATATTGTTATTTGTTTGTTTCTTAAAGCACACAGTTAGTGGATGATTTCCACTATCTAAAGTATCAGTGAATGGTTGATTCATGATGTACAGGGCCTTAGAAGTGAACAAAAAACACTGTAATATCTACAGCCAACATGTTACTTAATTTCTGACCTGTGAATGTTCAGAGGTAGTTTATGGAGACACAGGGAGTGAGGCGTATAGCACTGACAACTTCAATTCAACCTAATAGACGGAGAGATCTGACTCCCAGGGAAGGAAACAAATGTCCTGGCATACAAAGATGGGGAAAAGGAGGATGTGTTGGAATGAATCTTCTGACCTGTTCTGGCTGGGACTTGTCTCTAGAAATTCCAACAATAACCGTTGAAAAGGGTGTACATTTGATTACTGTTGTGTACCACTGATCAGACTGAATTATAACAGTGAGAATGTGAATTGGGTTGTCACAAGCAAACACTGTTAACTCAGTCCTCTGGTTTGCATGGGCATGTTACTGTGGTCCTGTATTTATTCAGCTGCCTAACAGTGCCTGAAGCCACTGGCAGAGAAACTCTAAAGAAATGGTATAAATGTATGTGGAGAATAGCAAGAACATTTCTATATAGTGCAGGCAAGGATGAATTATTCATTATGAATTATTCATAATACAACTTTTGGCATTTTTTTCCCTGAATACATTTCTGATTATTTTAATTATTCAGCAATAATATCGAATAATTTCTGCACTTTCTGTTATCATCCATCAGAACACTTTATAGGTTTTTAGTTTCTTTATTCAGTATTCCTCTTAACATATTCACTGACACTTGATTAATCCAGCCATTTCTAGAATTCTTGACTACCTTAGATTGCTAATATCAGTAGACTAATGAGATCCAGCTTGTTAGAAAGACTGTTAGAGAAAATGGATAACATTGATTTTTTAATTTTTTTTTTTTTTTTTTTTTTTTTACATTGTGAACACTGTTCACTGTTTTACAAGACTAAGTAGATTTAGAGAGATTCATTTGTTTATAATAAAAAGATTCTCAGAACTTGTAATAATGTTGTGGTTGGACAGCTTCTCTCTTGCAGAGACCAGCAAATATTACATTACAGTAGTTTCTGCAGTAGTTACTGACATTTGCATTTGTTAAATCGAATTGGACTGGATTTAATTTTAAGGTAAATCCAAGATATGTTAATTTAGCACACTGAAGGTGCTTGATTGAACATGAAAGAAATGAAATCAGGATTAGAACCTCTGTCTTCGGTGGTATTACTTCTGCTTTAAACCAGAAGAAGAAGAGATTCAGAGCCTGTGTAAACGCAGGCCCTCATTTTGATAACAGAAAGCTGTGAACTGAAAAACAATCATCTCTATATGTACAGATTTGTAGGCTATACATCAGTTGGAGTCTAGAGAGCAGATAGGAATCTCCACACAAGTAATATATTTCTTTCTATTATTCCTCTGTTTAGTAATCCTCTAGGGTGTAAAACTGCTACTGAAACATCAAATCTTTTGAGACTTACAACATAACAAAAGCACAAAGGGTAATGGCATTACTATAGGGATGTCCAGTCAACATACTTTAGATATTGTGGCAGCATCAGATCCCCCTTGCTGAAAACATCAGTGAGATTTGAACTCCCTTGGATATGGTGGGCTTATTTTCATCCTTGTGAACGGAGTAGTAGGGCGAATATAATAAAAATTTTTAAAAATGTAAACTTCTACAAACTTTACTTGCACAGTTACCATGGAAATGAAAGTGGAAAGACTGCTGGCAGTCAGTAGCTTAGTGTGAGAACACTCGCTTGCAGATGTCAGTTCCTGACTGTTCACTGAAACTCGCAAGTGTTGGTTTAAAAAATCAGCTGCAAATGATATCTTCGAAACTGCAGATTGAAGCTGAACTTGATAAACCAGTTTTTAAATTGGAGCGTTTAAAATGTGAATTTCTTTGTATTTCTACCTGGCTGCTGAGACTAGTCTTTTATAAGCAACTGGACTGGTGGCTATTTTTCCAGTCAGTATCTTCTATGACTTGATTTCCTTTCAGTCCAGGAGAGCTGCAGAGTTTGCTGAAGGAGCTATTTAAAGAGGGCACAAGGTTGCTTGTTTGTTTGATAAAACTCTTGTGGATTTTGTTGAGAATTAAATTGCTAAGGTTTGCATTCGTGTAACATAACAAAGAAGATTAAAGGATCTGATATTAAGTCATCAAATGACAGTTTTGCAGACAGTTGAAAATAAATGTAAATTTTAATAATGTATTTGACTTTTTTTTCTTGTTTTTATAGAATCACACAGTTTGAACTTAAACGCAGGGCTACCACAATAAACTTCTTACTATAATAAATATCCATTCTTCACATCACAAATAAAATGCCAGAAACATATATATCAGGTATGTCCAGGGCACATTCTCTGGATCATCAGTGAGTTTATTCCACTGTGTATTTTTATAGCTAATTTGCTATGTTTGAGTAAAAAAACATACACAATGAGTATATGGTGTTTTTCCTAAGATAGCAGTCTGAAAAACAGATGAGGATTTTTTTTTTCTTTTTTAACGGTATAGAGTAATTATCATAGTAATACATTATTTTCCCTGGATTGACTGTCAGTAATATAATTCAGAGAGCACTAACTCATTCACAAACAGCATCATTAGGAGTTTAGGCAAATAAGTGGCTGATGTGGTTTGTACAGTATACTGAAGTCTTGAAACTCCTTTTCCTTCTTTTTTCCCTACTCATTAATTCAGTTTTCATGGCTGCTGCAGCAGGTGGAGTATTTTATCTTCTCATCTCATTAATCACTTGTGGGTTACTGAGGAAACTATATTAATATCTGGTCAGGAGATAAAGACAGTATAATCCATAACTGCTAGCAATAGCACAGCCAGCTGTGGCGCCAACAGTCTGTAATATTACCAAGACTTAAGTAATGTATACCAACTAATATGAGGCATCTGAAAAGCAAATGAGTATTTCTCATTCAAATATTACTGATAAACTATGTGAAAATAAGAGAACATAAGACAGGACTGTGGTAAAACTTTTTGAGTGGATGATAGGTGGTAAAACTTTTTGAGTGGATGATAGATAGGTTTGCTTTTTTTTTCTTTTTCTCTTTGCTATTTCTGATCTTAAGCAAAATGTATTTTTTTATTATTATTTTGCAATATGTCAAAGAAATAGAAGGCACCTTGTGATAACCTTTTTTTTTTTTTTTTTTTTTTTTTTTTTTAGCTACGCTACCTCCAGACTGCCAAGATTCATCAATAATTATTCAGGGAAGTAACCAGCAAAAGGATTTACCTGAATCCTTCCTTATATGTGTAATTTGCTGGGTTTTTATGCACTCAGGAGCACTAGGAAGGAAAAGAAAAACACTGAAGTAGAGAAGGGATTCTCTGAGACACTTTACCTGAACAAAAATGCTTAGAGGACACATAGAACAGCATATTATTTCAGCTGTTGTTTTACAAAAAGCAGTACAAGAAGTCCTAATATTTTGCCAGTTATGGGTCTTCAGTGATGAGAATAAAACCATTAAATGATATGACCAATCATAATTGGTAGTTTCAGCTAGGTGCCTAGCTTGTGTTCACAGAGCAAGTTGCAGGAGAGGTCTTCATTTTCTGATCACCATACACCACCTCACTAGTTATCTGGAGCTCGTTACCCACTTCTTGCTGTAGCTGTTTGATGATTGTTAGGACCTCAGGTCTTTTGAGATGGATCAGAGTGCATACTCCTGCTAGGATTTTTGAAGAAGGTGCTAATTAACACAGGTGGACTGCACAGTCCTTCTGAACTCTGTAGCCTTAAAGTGGACGAAGATACAGCTCTCCTTCACTGGATAGTTAGTTACAGTCATCAGTCACTGTAAATGATCCAGTCCCTTATTTTCCTTCTTGAGAAATGTTCAAACTCTTGGATATCAGCATTTCCAACTAAAATGCTGTCCTAGTTTCAGCTAAGACAGTGTTAATAGCAGGCTGATGTTTGTGCTGCTGAATAATGGATTCACACGCCAGGTCAGGCTGGACCAGTGGGTGAGGAAGAGGTGTTGCCAAGATAGCATGGTGACAGGAGTGGGGTAGAGACTGGGCAGCAGGACTGAACTAGACAAGAGGCTATTGCATTCCACATGACATCATACAGAAGGCTGTGAATCTGTGGGGAGAAGCATGGAGGCTGGCTTCTGCTGAGAGATTAGCTGGGTGTTGGTTGGTGCATGGAGAGATACTGCTTTGCTAGCAATTGGTGAACAGTGGTATTGTTAGCTGGGTGTCAGCTGGAGGATGGTGGGTAATTGTATGTACAGATATAAATATAATCACATTTTTGTTTCTATTGTCTTTGCTTCTTTTATCTTAGTAAATAGTTTTACCTCAGCCCATAAATTCTACTTTGTTTCCAGTTCTCTCCCTCATTCCACTAGGGCTGTGTGGTACTTAGCTGCCACCTGGGTTGAACCACAACAAACACTTGTATGCATTTCTTGCCAGAGTGTCCTCAAGCCATTTATAATTCTTTCCCATTGTCTTCTCTTCTCCAGAACTTTTGCATTCCTCATTTATTTAGGAGTATTCCATATATGACATATTAGTTTGAAATTGCTGTCAATACATTTTTGTAGATTTTTTGTACTACCTGGACAAAATACTGAGGCATCTAAGGAAAAAAAAAATCATCTATATAATGTATGAACTCGTTCTTGTTAGTGCTAGGGCATATCTCCCTAGGACCGGTACACTGTACAATATTTCTCATTTAACTACACAAACAATTTAAGTAAGCAAGTAACTGGAGCCTATGGAGAGAGAGAAGATGTGTTTACTTCACATTTATTTGGCTTTGGCTTCCTTGGGACCAAGGAGCTGATACAGCATAGTTAGCAATAATAGGAGTATCACATCTTCTAGAGGTTTTTGGATATTTTTTGTGGCTTCCAATTTGCCTGTCTGTCCCAGTTCCTTCTGTATAATCAGCTTTGCAGAGGTGGTATTGCCAGCTGGTTACATAGATGTTAGGCTGATGTAAGCTAATTTACACTAGTCGAGAGGCTGGCTCTCAGCAGTCAGCTACCCAAAGAACATTGATATTAAACTAAGAGACTTCAAAATGATCTGAGACCTACTACAACAAAAAAGCAACACAGTTTTTGTGCTGCCTAGGAGCATGATTTATCCCCCTACTAGTAGCGGAGTGACTAGTAGTAACTAGCAATTCACTTTGACCATAACACCGCATTTGTGAGTCAGTAAAAGCTAAGTAATATGTGTAAGTTTTTAAAGGTATGTACATGACACATTTAATTATTCTAGTTTTCAATTAACTCTTTATTACAGCTATAAATACAATGCCATCTTGACAGGATTCCGTAGAAAGGTGGTGACAGGGCATCAAATAAGTCTTATAAATCTAGTTTCTGAAAATCAGGAAACATCACACAACAAAGTTATATGTAAGAAATTTGAAAATAATACCAAGTTATTGTTGGATCACAACTGTATTTTGCTTCTTTCTCACACCATGTCATTTGTTTCTTATAAGCTTCCCTTGAATATGGTGAATACAGCTGTAGTCAAGATCCATTAATGTTCTTAGGCCCACCCTTACTGTCTCTTGTGCACACTTTCTATTTATATAAAATGCTTCATATATCTATAAGGGACTAGATTTCTCCTTTTTTTCTGACCTGAAAATAATATTCCCTCTTCTGCTTCTCATTTAAGCTTTTTATGAACTAAAACTTACACAACACTTAGGTGAGAGAAAAAGATTTTAACTGATTTCAGTGGTCTTTGAATGAGGAGATAATAAGCATACCAGAAAAAAATATTCATACACATTAAAAAAAAATAAAATGGCAAAAATATTGCTCTGTTTTGCTCCCTAACCCCTACTGCCATGAGATAATCTGAAATCTTCTTCTTTCTCATTATGTGGAGTAGGGAGAAAAAGGAAGAGACAGAAATGCACTCTGGAAATGAACATATAGAATCTCGCAGACAGCTACCACATCATTAGTTAACACAGATTTCTTGGCTGAAATTTCATATAAGAAATTTTATTTTGAATTAAGGAACTGTTTCATTTACAGTTGATCAGTTTCATGTTTTAGTACACTTCAGTTTTTCTCCAAACTAGTTTACTGATTTGTCAGAGGATTCAAACTGAACTTTAGATTTGAAAGAAACCTAGCTCTGTTTTATTAAGATGGGAAATTTGAAAGAGCACTTTTATTGACTATCCATATCCTACATGCACAAGTCTTCTTCAGTTAAATGCTCCATTATAAGTCTTCTAGTATAGCACGCGGTTGTGATCAAATGTCCCATCAGAACCTTCTTTAGACAGCCAGGTTCAAAACTACTGAGCCAGTGCACCCAAACAGAATTCATATTGATCTTTCTTTAGGAAAAGAAGAACTTTTCTTCTCATTAGCATACAGCTGCTAAGTGTCATACAGTGCAGACTGACTTGAAGTTTACCAGTTTTGCGCAGACCTTGTGTCAGTGCTTTCTAATGGCAAATGACAACAGCCAGAAAGGCCACCCTGCTAACTGTGGGAATACAATAAAAATAGAGAAATAAACAAGAAATATTCCAAGCTTTCCAGTTAATATTCCTTGTCATACTGTATGTGATAGACCACTAATCACTCTTGATTCTACGATAAATTTGAATACTAATCCCTTCTGAATAGGGATTAAGCTTCAGCATGTAGAGGAGGGATTCATTAGAATTCATCTCATCAAGACACAGCTTGAACAAAGTTCCACAGCCCTCTGCACTGCAGCTTTTTCAGTGCTGACAACAAAATTCCAAAACGAGCAGAATTAACAGTGAGTGGCTAAAATCAACAAACTGTAATCTTTGAATGTCTGCATTTTCTCAGTCAGAAATTTCAGCGTTGTAGTTTGAAGAGAACTATTTTCAAGCAAAACACTTTCTGGGTAGTTACAATAAGCAAATCATCACAGAGTCCTGAAAGTGATGACAGTAATTAAGGGAAATACAGCAGTGATCATGTTGACAGAGCATGACTGTTGTGAGGCCTCATCTTTTGATTTATGCATCATTGGCCACCGACTCACAACAGTTAAATTACTTCATTGATTCAGCGTGAATCAGACTAAATATTAATACATCATTGGGATGCCCTTTCTCATGAAACATACACAGTGTGGAATAGCTTTGACATCCACCAAATTGTATTCATGTAATAGCATAAAGCAACGTCTAATGTAAAATGTAAAATACTTAACAGTAGGTTTTTTGTTTTGTTTCGTTTTGTTTTTCCCCTTATTAGCTGGAACTGATGAGTATTTTGTCCACCAAATTAAAGGCAAAGTATCCAAACTTTTAGAACTCCATTCTCAGTTTTGACTAAATTGGCAGCATTTGTGAACACATGGAGCTTTGCTGATCACATAAGCTGAAGATTTGGAATTGTCCACAAAGCATCCTGCTGTTGCAGGGAGAAATAGCCTCAGGTGTTCTGAACTCCAGTGCTTTCTTTACAGTAAATCATGCACAGCTATACAGCAATACAGTTCTGCACGCTCTGCAAGTGGAATACTGCTGCACTGAAAGATGACAACATCTCACAAACAACACTACTTCTCAGTGTGACCAATAATAGCTCAGCAGAATGGACTATAGATAACAATGCCCTTCACACAACAAAAGGAACTTTGAGACATGTCGTCTCATTAATTTGAAGTAACAGAAATTTTAGCTAGTTAGCTTGAAATGTATGTAAAAAAATCAACCAAAGCTTGAAGTGAGAGACCTAGTAGTGTGTGACATCACCTGCTGAACTCTCCTGTGGGTACTGCAACCATCCAAATCAATGCTCTGAAATAACGGACTCCAAAATGAAGTTGTTTCATGTGGAACAGCAGATATGGATCTGTTCCAGTTTTGTGGTCACCTTTTCATCTATAAGAGAATGTCATTGTGAAAGCATACTTCAAAAGAGAATAGTCACCATGTATTATATAGAATCATAGAATCCTTAGAGTTGGAAGGACCTTTCAAGGCCATCTAGTCCAACTTCTCTGAAATGAATAGGGACACCACAGCTAGATCAGGTTGCTCCATATATCCACTTGTGAAGTAGAAGATCCAACATGGTCTGTAGTAGCATTCCATTCATTTTGCTTGGAAGTTTACAAATGCTGTTACCAAACACCACTAACAGTATAGTTAGTGATAAAATAAATGGCATTACTAGATAGTAACTCTCATAATTTTAACTAGATTCTTGTGGCTACCTCAAGTTTTTTGCACATAATGCACTAATGCTAACTAACATAACTTTTTTGACTATAAACATGCTATACTTGTGAGCAACCTGAGGTTACAGCTTACAAAATTTTCTTAGGCTGAATTAGAACCACTTTATCATTTCTCTCCATTGATATCCTTGACAGTACGAGAGATGTTCACTGAAACAATGAAATCTGTGCATGCTGTGAAAGATTAAAAGAGACATGCATATTTATAACGCAGGGTATTTGAAGTAAGTAGCCAAATCTGAAAATTAAAGTTATACAGTAATATAAAGAGTATCATGAATCTTTCAGATTTCATAATTAGGATACTAGAAATTACTAATAAATTAAACAACAACAAAAAAACAAAAACAAAAACAATCACTGTCAAAAGTGCATGTATAGAAACTTGATCTTGATGCATCCTCAGAGATCTGTGGACTGTTAAAAGTAGATGGTTGTCTGTTTTGGGTGTTCTAGGAAGACAGCCTACTTTACCCAAGAATATTTTCATACTGAGAAGTTCTATATGATTTCTAGAAGTGTTCAGCAAAACATATGCTTTGCTTGTTATTTGTACATTGTATTGCAGATTTTTTCTCACAAATAAAATTGAAAACCTAAAAGATACTCTACCTCAAGAAAGCACGTTGCAAAACAGCTTATTATTGAATAAAAAGTTCATTAAACATGAAATATTTACCCTGGGAAACTTGCAAAAAAAAATCTTATTCCATTTGAATCAGCATTAAGTGTCGGGTTTTTATGCTAATCCTGTCTTTTTGCAGAAAAAAAAAAAAACACCACCAACAACAAACTGTAATAAAACAATGCATGGGCCACAGCAAATTGTCTTGTAAAATGTTACAGCACATTTTTTGTTCCCTAACCAATTAGTTGGTAAGTTAGCAACTAGTGCCCACTGGAGGGCGCAAAGAAGAAAGTGCTAGAAGTATGCATAAACCGGTAGTTAATCAGAAAAGAGGCTGCTCTGTTATAGCAGTGAAGTTTGACGGTCATTAACTTGCAACACAATGCATAATTTATTGTCTTTTAAATCTGACCTTTCTTTTGCTGTAAGAGATGAAAGTTAGAATACTGTCCTGCTCATTGCACTAAAAAGCTTCTAATTTTCCTACTTCTCTATAGGTAGCTACTAATACCTTTCAGAAAGTACACATACAAAGTCTCATAAATGCAATATGAATGTTATATAAACCCCTGAAAGCTGTAATTTATTAGAACAAGTTGAACATACATTTTGTCACTATGTAGGACAAATAGTCAATATACAGATAGAACGTGACTGTTTATTAACATTAGATTCAAAGGGGTGAAATTTAAGTGGAAAGTGAATTTTCATAGAATCATAGAATCTTTGAATTGGAAGAAATCTCTTAAAATCATCTAGTCCAAATCTTCTGCAATGAACAGGGGCACCTACAGCTAGATCAAGTTCCTCAGAGCCCCTGGCCAGCCTGGCCTTGAAAGTCTCCACAGACAGGGCATCCACCACATGTCTGGGCAACTTGTTCCAGTTCTTCACTACCCTTATTGTGACTTTTCTTATATCCAACCTAATGCTCTCCTCATTTTGTTTGAAACCATTTCCCTTTGTCCTGTCACTTTTGATCTTCATCCAGAGATCAGTGAGCCATTGACCACCACCTTCTGGATATGCTCTGGCAATCAGTTCCTCATACATTGAGCAGTTCACCTGAAGCTGACAGGTTGATAGTTTCCTGTGTCATCTTTTCAACCTTTCTTAAAATGGGTGCGGCATTGCCTTTTTTCCATTCACCAGGGACTTCACCTGACTGTCATGATTTTTCAAATGTAATTGAAAGTGATATCAGCCAATTCCCCCAGGACTGTGGGGTGCATCTCTTTGGGACCATCGACTTATTTACTTAGGAGCATTTTCACATTCACAAAACATGGGGGTGGTCTTCATGGGGGATTTTGACCACCCTGATATCTGTTGGAAGAGCAACACAGCTGGACACCAGCAATCTGGAATGCGCTGAAGGTAACATCCTCTCCCAACTGGTACAGGAACTCATGAGAAAAGGTATTATGATAGACCTTGTCTTCACCAATGAAAAGGGGCTTATGAGTAATGTGAGACTCAGGGGCACCCTTGACAGCAGTGACCACAAAATGGAAGAGTTCAGGATACTTAGGACATCAGAGAGGGTGCACAGTAAGCTTCCTACTCTGGACTTCACTGGAGCAAACTTTGACGTCTTCAGGGAACTGCTTTGCAGGGTTATATGGGATAAAGTCCTGGAGGGAGAAGGAGGCCAAGAAAGCTGGTGAATATTCAAGGACCATCTCCTCCAAGCCGAGAAGGAGGAAGGAAGGCAAGAAGGCTTCTGATGTACACAGGGCTCCTGGACTTAGGTAAAAAAAAAAAAATACAACAAAGTTTATAGGGAGTGAAAGCAGGAAGAGGGAGGACTGGGAAGCAGACCTGGGAGGACTACAAAGAAATTGTCCAAGCAGCCAAGGATCAGGTTAGGAAAGCTAAAACCCAGATAGAATTAAATCTAGCCAGGGATGTGAGGGGGAACAAGAAGAAATTCTGCATGTGTATCAGTGATAAAAGGAAGATCGGGGAAGAGGTGGGCCATCTCTGTAAGAAAAGTAGAGACCTGGTCACAAGGGATACAGAGAAAGCTGGGGTGCTGAATGACTTTTTTTCTCAGTCTTCATTGGCAAGGGCTCTAGCCACACCACCCAAGTTGAAGAAAGCAGAGGTAAGAGCTGGAAGAAGGAATATCTTCCTGCTGTAAGTGAAGATCAGGTTTGAGACCATCTAAAGAATCTGAAGATGCACAAGTTCCATGGGATCCAATGAGATCCATGCATGGGTTCTGAGGGAGTTGATGGATGAAATACTATCCATCACATTTGAAAGGTCATGGCAGTCTGCTGAAGTTCCCACTAATTAGAAAAAGGGAAACATAACCTCCATTTTCAGGAAGGGGAAAAAATAAGATATAAAGAGCTACAGGCCAATCAGTCTAAGCTCTGTGGGGGAGGGGCAGCAGTGCCCAGCTGCCTTAGCAAAAAAGCTTTATGTTTGATTCAATCTGCTTTCCAGATAGTCTGCTTTCTCATACAGCTTGGAAGTGTTTCCAGTAATCAAATTTATCACCCATTTTGTATGAATGCTTTATAGATGCTTTTGACTGTCAGATGTTAGCAAATCAGGCTGAAAACTTAAATATATATATATTTTTAAAGTTAGATTCTTCGGTAAGAAACCACATTTTGTTCTTGAAGATCTGCCACTGGAGAGCACCACTCTGGTTAATGACAGACTTTCAACTGTTGAAAGAACTTTAGGACCTCCATTTTGGATATCTGAGTAAGAAAGAAATCTTCCAGAGAGTCATGTTTTCAAATTTGTGAGGAAAACATACTTATATGTACACACGTAAGCAGAATGAGGAACGTGTGTTCAGAATTGTTTCTGTAACCTTCTGTTATAGAATGGGGTTGTTTCTCATTCATTCTATTCTTCAGCCAGTACTAAGCCATACTGGGACATCTCTGATTCTACAATCAAGATTATTCTATGAATCTGAAATCAAGACTGTGTATCTACAATCAGTGAGCAATATACACACAGTGTTATTGTCCACTGTGTACAGTATCATCCTTTAGGAGATTGGTCGTGTTTAAAGCAAGAAGTGAAAATAACACAACATATATGTAGAACTTGGGCTTTAATCACTTTCTTTTCTCAGAAAGAAAGGCAATTTCTCATCACAGTGTGAAACAGTATTACTAAGGAGAAAAAAATACTGTCACCTAGTAAGAATAAAGAAAACAACTGACAGTATAAGCTATTATATGGCTTATAATAATAAGAAGAAGAAATCAATTGAGAAATATTTACATGCAGATAGAATCATGGAAAATGTGGGGAAAAAATTAGTAGGAAGTTGTGGACAGTGTTATAAAGTTGTTCCCAGTGGAACAAATTTTCCACTCAGACACATATTTCAAAAGAATGAAGTAACTGATTTATTTCCAATGTGATATACTAAGTGGCTGCTATTTTTAAATAATAGAATAATAAAATCATAGAATGGCTTAGGTTGGAAGGGATCTCAAAGATCATCTAGTTCCGAACTCCCTGCCATGGACAGAGTTGCCAACCACTAAATCAGTCACTAGGTCAGGCTGCCCAGGGCTCCACTCAACCTGGCTTTGAGAACTTCCAGGAACAGACCAACCACAGCCTCTCTGGGCAGCCTGTTCCTGCACCTCACCACCATCTCAGTAAAAATCTTCCCCAGTCATCTAATCTAAACCTCTCCTCTTTTAGTTTATAATCTTTCCCATTTGTCTTATTACCCAAGTAAAAGTTGATTTTCCTTTTGCTTATAAGATCCCTTTAATTATTGGAAGGCTTCTATCAGATCTCCCCAGAGCCTTCTCACCTCCAGAGTGAAAAAGCCCAGCTCCCTCAACTTGTCTTCGTAGGAGAGGTACTTCAGCCCTATGATAATCTTCATGGCCCTTCTTTGGACCTGTTTCAAAATCTTTCCTATGCTGGAAGTCCCAGACATGGACACTGTACCCTGGAAGAGGCCTGGTGAGGCCACAGTACAGGGAGACAGTCACCTCCCTTTGCTCTGCTGTTCACCCCTCTTTCAATGTAGCCCAGGATGTCATTGGCCTTTTTGGCTTCAAATATACACTGCTGGCTCATGTTAAGTTTTTCATCTAGCAGTGCAGCATCCTACATTTGGCGTTGTTGAACTTCCTTAGATATGCATGGTCCCACTTTTCAAGTCTGTCTAGGTCCCTCTGGATTGCATCTCTTCTGTCTGTTGTATCAACTGTACCAGTCAGCTTCATGTCAACGTCATCTGTAAACTTGCTGAGGGTGCACTCAATTCCATTATCTATGTCACTGATAAAGAAAAATGTTAAAGAGTTTATGGGTACTGGTCACAAGATGGGCCCCTGAGGGACACTCATGATAACTCGTGATCATCTAGACATAGAGCTTTTGACTACAACCCTCTGTCTGTGACCATCCATCTAATTCCTTATTCAACAAATAGTCCACCCTTCAAACTTGTATCTCTCCAATTTAGAGATAAGAATGTAGTGGGTCTGTGGCAAAGGTCTTGCAGAAATCTAGATAGATGTCATCAGTTGTCCTTCCTTTGTTCACCGATGCTGTCACTCCAAGTATTTTCATAGAACTGATTTTGTTAAATATTACAAACAGTTAGTATTAGATTGTATTTCTCATTACATCTCTTTGATCTCCAACTATGTGGTTCCAAATAGCCATTTCATCTTGCCTGATTGAAGTGGTAGAGTCAGGAATGAAATTAACTCCAGTTTTATTTTAGTTGGTCACTTATATATACCATCTCCTATATAACCAACATATTTTAATCTTCTCAAACAATTTACAGACTTAAAAGTGATCCTTAGGAAAAGCTAGAGAAAATCTTCAACAAATTGAATTCAAATAATTGTTAGCATATAAAAAAATGAAACTTCTAAAGCTTGACCTATAAATACTGGACTTTAATATGCATACAAACTTATAAACAGAGAAGAACATACATCCTGATTGCTCCCTTACTTACAATATATTTTTAATTATGACATTCAGAAGGTATTTTCCTCAGTCAATCTGAAGTAACTGAAAGGAGAATTAATCTCACCATATCTATCCTCTGACAACCATAGCCTGTAGTTCACTGGTGTGTAGAAAGGCAGAATCACAGGATAGAGTTTGCTTTTGCAAGGTATGAACTATCTAAGGAGCACTTTATGTCCTTGAAAACATACTATGTAAAATTACTTTTACTTGATGGGAATTAAAAGCACAGAAATCATGTCTCCAACATCTCATAAAAAACCTTGATTTTACTGGTTGATATTTTCTACTCAACAGACTTTTCAAAATGGCAAAGCTAGAAATTTGCTTTAGCAGGATCCAAGTTGATTTTATCTCTTACACTTGGAAATCCTTGTCTCTGTTATCAGGAAAACTTGGAATTTTAAGTTTCACGAAAGAGCCTGTAGAAGATGATTTAAAGTGAATTTATTACTTACTTTAAATGGGAGTTATAAATTTCTGTAAGGAAATTATTGCTTTCTTTATTAACTTTCTGATTGTGATTTCAAAGGCTATGAGCCTGTCTTGTTCAAAGTACAACCAGAGAACTTTAAGAAAAAAAAGGATATCCAAATTCTGCATGGGATTAATAAAACCTTGTATGACATTTTGGGCTGGATTGAGGTGGAGGGGAAAATGTGAAATTCATAATAGATTAATTCTGTAGCATAGATAACCACTTCCCAATTTCACATCTCAATTAATTTGCACTGTATGTGGTTAGAGTTTGTGAATACAGATGATAAGATCTGATTAACTTTAGCCTAGCTGTAGTACAACATTTTGTTAGATACAAGATTCAAAACAGCAATGCCCTTAGAACTCATGGTTTTATTTTCAGAATATGCTATTCCTTTATTCCCTATTTTTGATCACTAATACTATCACAGTTTGGAAACTTCTAATGAGAGATCTGTGTAACTGGAAGGCAATTTAATAGAACTCATATTATAATAAGTCATTTTAAAATGCATAATATATATATTCCTCTAAAATGCATTCAGTTAGAAGCCCTTCAGATGATAGAGCTGTCTATGAAAGTGTTTGACATCAATTACTGAATATACTTATGGCATCCTGTGGCCTAGAGGCATGACTTACCATTTAGCTATCATCTGTCTAGCAAGTTCTGGCAGTTGCAAGTTGACAATGACATCATGCAAGTGCAACAATCTGCTAACACATACTTTTTTTGTTCTGGTAGAACACCCTGATATTGTACAGACAACTTTTGAATCCATACAGTCAGTTAGGGATGACTCTTTTGTTCGTGCCTTTGAAGAAAGCTTTTAACTGGGAAAGCACTGCAGAATTATGTAACAAATGATAAGGAGAGGAAAAGAACAACTGCAGAAAATTTTAGTGAAATGTGTATGCAACAAAAACAAGATGAGAAAAAAAGTTTTTTGACCATTGTGTGATGTCTTTCAGGTGTTAAACTTTTCCATAGTCCTTTGATATTCCTTTGAACAAGCTATTACTAAGCTCCAGGCTTTTTTATTTTTATTTATTTTTTTTCCCCCTTAACCTCTGATGATCACTGTATTTGATTTACTTACTTATAGGAGGCATCAAACACTAAGCACTTTCTGTCCACTGATATTGTCCCTTCCCATTTTTTTAATAAAAGGAATATGTTATAAAGATCTATATTTCTATATTGCTCCATCTCTTATAAGAATATTATTTGTATGGTAGACCAGACTCTCTAGGAGATCACTGTTTTGATCTGAACATCCAGAACTGGACACTGCTCTCTGGATGTGGCCTCAACAGGGCAGAATAGAGAAGGAGGATAACATCGCCTCAACCTTTTGGCCACAGTCTCTTTAATGCAACCCTGGTCACAAGGACACGCTACTGGCTCAGCCTTTTGTCCACCAGGACAAGGTCCTCCTAGAGCTTCTCTTCAGCAGATCAGACCCTGACCTGTACTGTTCTGTGCAGTTTTTCCTTCCCAGACGTAGAGGACTATGCTCACTCCTTTTTGAATCTCATAATGTTCTGGCCCAACCAACTCTCCAGCCTGTCCGTAAGTCATTCAGTTCTCATTGTCATATCTATCCCACACTTCTGAAGCTTTCCTATGAGAATGTTATGGATGACAGTGTCAAAAGCCTTGCTGAAGTCAAGGTGGACAACATCCACAGCTCTGTCCTCATTTACTCAGTCAGTCATGATGGCTACTAGATTACTCAAGCTTGATTTCCCCTTTTAGTGAATCCATGCTGATTACTGATAACCTTCTTCTTTTTCACTTGCTTGGAGACAGCATCCAGAATAAGTAAGTTATTTCATCACCTTTCCAGGGATGGAGGTGAGGTTGAAGGTCTGTAGTTTCCTGGGTCACTCTTTTTTGAAGACTGGAGTGAAATTGGCTGCCCTCCAGTCTTCAAGAACCTCTCTCATTTTCCATGACCTTTCAGACAGATCATGGATAGAGAGTGGTTTGGCAACCACTTCTGCCATCTCCCTCAACTCTCATGTGTGCATCAAACCAGGGCCCACGGATTTCTGTGCACTGAATTTTCATAGATGAACTCTTAACTGGATTCTGCTTGACCAAGAGAAAGTCTTCTTTTCTCCAATCTCTCTAGCTTACCTCTAGGGCCTGGGATTCCTGAGTGCCAGTCTTAGTAGCAGAGAGTTGCCCTTCTTTGAGCAAAAGAAAGGCAACAAAGCTGGTGAGGGGTCTGGAGCACAGGCCTTATGAGAAATGCTTGAAGGAGCTGGGATTGTTCATTCTGGAGAAGAGGAAGCTCAAGGGAGACCTTATTGCTCTCTTTAACTACTTGAAGGGAGGTTGTAGTGAGCTGGGGGTCGGCCTCTTCTCTCGTGTAACTGGTGATAGGATTAGAAGGAATGGCTTCAAGTTGTGCCAGGGGAGGTTTTGGCTGGATATTAGGAAATACTACTTCTCTGAAACGATGGTTGGGCACTGAAATGGGCTGCCCGGGGTGATGGTGGAGTCAAAGACCCTGGAGGTGTTCAAGGAATGCTTGGACTTTGTGTTGAGGGACATGGCTTAGTAGAATTATTGGTGATCAGTGGATGGTTGGACTGGGTGATCTTGTGAGTCTTTTCCAACCTTCGTGATTCTATGATTCTATGAGAATGAAGCAAAGAAGGGATTCACTTACTCTTCCTTCTCAGATTGCTCCCTTTGTTAATGCATTCAAATAATGATATAGGACAGATGTGAGTGAAGGATAGGCAGCTAAACTCCATTTTAGAAATGAAAAGTATTTACAAGGAATCACTAAAGCTGTTTCTTATGCAAGATCACTTATTCCCATTTAATTCAGTGGAAGGTATGGCTTAAAAGAGAAACTGTAAACACAGTCAAGTGACTTGAACAAGGTGACAAGAAAAATCTTTGGTAGGGCAGGATTTCCGAGCTTGGGTTAAAATTTTCCAAACACTGTGCCATGCTCTCTCCATGTCATCCTGAAATCAATGGAGGTCATAAAGTTATAGAGAAAATGTAGAATATGGAAAAGTTCTACCTTTTTTATTTTTTTCCTCTCTGTCTGTGAAGTAGTAAAGTAATGAAGCCGGTTATTGTAACAGCTATGTTTGAAATCCTATATATAGACATCATTAGAAAAATCTGATTGCTGTCTTAGAAGAATAAAAATTCAATAATCAGGACCAAACCAAACCACCATCACCAAAAACAAAACAAAACAAAACAACACTAAAACAAACAAGAAGCAGCAGTATTTCTGCTTGACTAATTTTAAGAGAAATGAATAATTAAAGCAGTAGATGTCACCTCCGTTCTCCTTTATGTCCGTATTTCAAAAAGTGCTAAAGTCAGGCCACATAAAAAGTGTCAGGTACCTCAGTGAATATTTTAATGATATCGTATTGAGAGTAATTATGGAAATTAATGGAGATTATTTTAAGTGGGAATTGAAAGTGACAACCTGGACCTTTCAAAAACATTTGGTAATTTACTCTGGATAATGTGGGTAAAGGGCTTTTCTGTATGAAAACACATCAAATAAAAGGGAGAGCAGACAGACCATCACAAAAGTCACACCTATTGTAAGAAAAAGCCTCATATTTGTCTGTGTAAATATGATATTCATAGCAAAGCTTGTCCTTGTACCGATCTGGTGTCTGGTAACAGAGAAGGTGACGTGAAAAGAAGGAAATTGTCCGTGTAGGTTACAAATACTTACAAATACAAATGGTAAAAAAGTTGGCGTGAATGAACAGTTCGTATTTCTTCATCTCCATGCCAAAAGAGACAAAAAGGACAAGATGTCCCTGTGTAATAGGCTTGAGGCTTTGGAACTTGAGGGAGAAGTGAGAGGTGTTGTGGGAAGTTTACCTGCAAAGTTGTCTAGGGTGATACAATTGACTTCATAACTCAAGACTGCTTTCACTAAGATGGAAAGAAAAGTGATTATCATAAGTGGCTCCCTTCTGAGAGGAACAGAGGTCCCTATCTGTCAGCCTAACCTATCTGTAGGGAAGTTTGTTGCCTGCCTGGGACTTGGCATCAGGGATATTTCTAGGAAACTTCCTGGAATTTACCCCGTTGATTATTATCCTGTATTGATAGTTCATCAACAGCAGTGAAGTCATTGAGAAGCCTGAGGATTAATAAAAAGGACTTCGGGGAACCAAGGTGGTTAGTGAATGGCATTCAGATCATATTTATCCCTTCAGTGGCAGGGAAGGATACTGAGTGGAGCAGGAAAACCCATCTCACTTCCATAACTGGAGTGCTGCAGTTGATAGCTATAAGCTCTTCAGAAGGGACAGGCAAAGAAGCAGGGGTAGTGGTGTGGCTTTCTGTTAGAGAGTGTTGTGATGTTGTTGTGCTTGGGGCAGGGAATGATAAGGTTGAATCTCTGTGAATAAGAATCAAGGGGAGGGCCTGCAAGGCAGATATCTTGGTGATGGTTTGTTATAGACTACCTAGCAAGGATGAAGAGACAGAAGAGGCATTCTGCGAACAGCTGGCAGAAGTTGTGAGATTGCCAGACCATTTTCTCATGGGGTACTTCAACTTCCCTCATATATATTGGAAATACAATACAGCATACAAGAAGCATTCTAGGACATTTCTAGAGTGTTTGGAAATAACTTCCTGGTGCAGCAGGTAACAGAACCTACCAGGGGAAGTACCCATTTAGACCTGTTGTTCACAGCCAGAGAAGGACTGGTGGGAGATGTAGAGGTCGGGAGCTGCCTTGGACAGTGATCACGAAATAGTAGAGTTCTCAATTCTTGGTGAAGTTGGGTGGGGTGGGGGAATGGGGTGCAGATAGTAAAACCTTAGACTACTGGAAAGTGGACTTTGAACTGTTCAGGTCACTGGTAGGGAAAGTCCCTTGAGATTCAGTCCCAAAGAGTAAAGGGGTCCAGAGAAGATGGTCACTCCTCAAGAAGAAAGTCTGAAAGGCTTAGGAGCAAGCTGTCCACCGGTGCCACAAGATGAGCTAATGAGGAAAAGGACCGGCATGGATGAACAGGGAGCTTTTCGTGAGGCTCCAGGAGAAAAAGGGAATGTACCTCCTTGGAAGAAGGGATAGGCAATTTGGAGAGAGTACAGAGAATTTGTTAGGATATGCAGGAAGAGTATTAGAAAGGCAAAAGCCCAGCTTGAACTCAGTTTGACTGCTGGGGTAAAAGAGAACAAAAAAAAAATGTTTACAAACATATTAACAGTAAGAGGAGAGCTAAGGAGAATCTTCATCCTGCTAGACCAGCTTCATCTCTTTCTATGACCAGGTGACACACCTGGTGAATGAGGGAAAGGCTGTAGACATATCCTTCCTGAACTTTAACAAAGCCTTTGACTCTGTCTCCCACAGTATTCTCCTGGAGAAGCTGGCAGCTCTTGGTTTAAATAGTACACTCTTTGCTGGGAAAAGAACTGGCTGAAGGGCTGAGGTGGTGGCGAAGTTAAATCCAGCTGGCGACTGGTCTAAGTGGTGTTCCCCCTGGATTAGTACTGGGGCCTGTCCTTTCCAATATCTTTATTGACAATCTGAACGATGGCATTTAGTGCCCTCAGTAAGTCTGCAGATGACATGAAGTTGGTGGGAAGTGTTGATCTGCATTAAGGTAGGAAGATTGTACAGAGGCATCTGGACTGCCTGGATCACTGCTGAGGATAATGGGACGAATTTTAACAAGACTAAGTACTGGATCTTGCACTTTGGCCCCAACAGCTCCAGGCAAAACTACAGGCTTGGAGCAGAGTGATTGGAAGACAGTATAGAGAAAAAGGAGCTGGCAGTATTGGTCAACACTTGGCTGAACATGAGTCAACAGTGTGTCTAGCTGGTCAAGAATGCCAATGATATGTTGACTTGTATAAGAAATAGTGCTGCCAGCAGGAGCAGGGAAGTGAATGTACTTCTGTAGTCAACACTGGTAAGGCTGCACCTTGAGTACTGTGTTCAGTTCTGGGCCCCTCACTACAAGACATTGAGGGCCTGGAGCGTGTTCAGAGAAGGGCAGTGAAGTGGTGAGGGGTTTGGAGCACAAGCCTTATGAGGAGCGACTTATGCTCCTCATAAAGAAGCTGGGATTTTTAAGTCTGGAGAAGCAAAGGCTCAGGAGTGACCGTATAGCTCTCTACAGCACCCTTAAGGGAGGTTGTGGTGAGGTGGGGATCAGCCTCTTCTCCCATGTATCTAGGACTAGAGGAAATGGCTTTAAGTTGTGCCAGGGGAGATTCAGGCTGGATGTTAGGAAATACTTCTCTAAGAGAGCAGTCAGGTGCTGGAATGAGCTGCCCAGGGAGGTGGTGGTGTCACCATCCCTAGAGGCATTCAAGAAAAATTTAGATATTTGTATGAAGTGACATGGTTTAGTGATAAATATTGGTGATAGGTGGATGGTTGTAGTGGATGATATTAGATCACTTCTTTTTCTATGATTCGTGATCCTATGTTTCTATACCTTACTCATTTGGTTGGTGGTGCAGTTTTTTATCATATTCATTTTGATATTTACATTGTCCATTCTACCTGGAAGCAAGGAAATCAGTTTATATTTCATCTGGTCTCCTTCTAACTCAAGTTCATTCTCTAACTCTTGCATGTAATACCTAATAAGTTTCTATCACAGTCTTTATCATGTAGTTAAATGGATTTGATCATCAACAAATTTATCACTCAACATCTCTGATTAAAAAAAAAAAAAAAAAAAAAAGGAACACTTTTAGGAATTGCTTTACTTTGCAGGAGAGTAAATTTATTATTATTATTATTATTATTGTTATTATTATTATTATTAACAATTTAGAGCTCTAAGAGAGTCTTGTTATATGTATTTGTGCATGTATATGTGCACATTTGAAGGAAGCTTTATATTTATTTTACAGCAGATCTCCCTGTTAGGGTAAGGAAAAGACTTAGAATTTAGTGAGATATACTTTGCCTACTTTTCTACCAATGCATTAAAATTATATTACAATTTAAAATACACAAATTCTAGATAGAAATCCACCTGATTATCATACTAGCAATGGTCAGAAGACTAATTAGTTCTATTAACTTGTTTAATCCAGGAGGATAAGAAGGGTGAAAGAGGATGGATATATGTGAGGGGGGAATTCATGTATATTTTTTTCATCTCACATTTTCATATTTTCCATTCATGTGTAATGATAAATTATTATAAAAGAGAATTAAACACCTGCAGATTTCAGACTGTATTTTATACTTCCATTTTCTCATGGGACCAGGCAGCTGAGTTACAGAGAAAGACAGATGATTGACAAAATGTTTGAGAGCATCGATATAGCATAATGAATGCAAAGATACCTGAGGAAACCTTAAATAAACTTGTTTACCTACAGAAGCAGTTTAACCATCCTTACATTGCTTTAATGTGGCCAAATTGACATTATTTTAAGGACTTCAGAGACAAATCTTAGTTAAATGTAAGTGATCAGTCTCTGATTTTTATTTTTATTTTTTAAAGCTGCTTTGAGAAATTTGCCAGCTATCGCATATTTTAGGTATGCATCTAACAGTGAGATAATTATTGTATTTCAATCATATTTGATGTAAGTGGACTGGGACATTCATCAGACAGAAAAAGAATTCACCAATTGAAACAACACTGTAAACTAGATACAACCTTCCTTGAAAATACTAAGTACATTGTGTATTTTCTTTCAATGTGGAAAACATTTCCTCACCTTTTTTTTCTGACAATTTGGTACAAGAACTAGGGAGGTTGTAGAAACTGCTGCAATTGGAATATGCTGATGATCTCTAAAGCCAGTCAGTAAATGTGGAGGATAAGTATAGATGTCATCTCAACAGATAATTTTACACTCTGTACTGCAGCTTCTGGCTTTTGTATAGTATGTATGTTTAGTTAGTATGAACTATTCAGGCAATTCCCAGCTTACATTCCTTAGTCCATTCAGTGCCCAGTATATATTGTAACATCATCCCTTTGATACAACAGAGCACAACCGAACCACCTATGTACAACAAATCCAGTTATGTGAAAGATGAAGCCAATACAAGTAGATGTGTGTCCCCCTGAAACACATGTATCCAAAACTTACAGAATGATTTTGAATTGCAGTTGAGGTTGGGTTCAGAAACTATTGCAGCTGGAATACTGCACAAAGGAAGAACAACAGTGAGCAAAATTATGCTACTTTCATTTTCTGAAAGTTGACTCTTCTTTCATGTGTCCTATTTTAATCGACAGAAGCCAAAAGAAAAAAAAAATGAAACTGCTGCAAAAACATGAAAGTACAATTGAACCTATATAGAACTTAGATTTTCATTGGAGAGCTGGCATGATAAACATGATAGAAACTTCCAAAGAGGATGATACTTCATATAGATAGAAGTTCAAATATTATTTCATCTGATACAGAAGGATGCAAATGGTGAAAAATGATAGCTTTGTACTTGAAGATCTTTGATTTATTAAAGAATCTACTTTGACATTGAAACTTCTGCACTGGTAATAACTGGAAGAGCCATATCCAATTGCATGGCAATACTTATCATGGATTTGTGCTCAGCTGTGGCTTTATTTAGAGTGAATTTCTGTGGAACCTTCTTTGCAAGTGCCATAACTCAATGTAGGAACTACAAGGCTTATGAATTTTGAGAATCATGTGCTGTTTTAAAAAATAATCATAAATTTTTTGGATTAGGTATTTTTTGCATGATTCAGTTTTTTTTTTTTTCCTGTTCTTCTTTTAAGTATTTTAGCCTTTTGCTTGGCACTAATTTGTGTGCAAGGGTTGTAAATCTGTAGGTATCTATTCCATGTGTTAGTAGAATGTGGGACTGGTGCTGTTAAATCTATAGTCTTCGTCAATTCCAGAAGAAATCAGTGAGAACATTAGTTTCAGAAGGCTCAGGATAGGAAGTGGAGTTGTTTATTAGCTAAACATTTGGCTGCTGTTTTTTTTTTTTTTTTTCGGTAAAACATATATTCTGGTCACTGTGAAGATTCACTAGGACTAAGATTTGACTCAATGTAAATTGGAAATGAAAGAATAGATGAAAAGCAAAAAATATCTTTGTGTATAGCACTGATGCAGGCAACCATTTCAAAGCAGTAGGCAAATTCTGATCTCTTTGACAAGAGAAAAAAATAACACACCAAAACAGTACTAAGAATTTTTATCTGTCGCTGTTTGAGAAGACTCTACAAACTTTATTTCTGCCCTTAGCAGAAATAATTTGCACTCCTAAAATTTTTGAAACTTCTCCAAGACTTAAAAAAAGTCATGTAAAGTACTTGCTGACTCTGCCTCCTTTTCAGTTGTACACCCTTGAGGTGTGTTACTGAGACTCTGAAGCTGGATATGTTAGGTGTAGGGTTTATGAATATGAAAAATAGTAAATTTGCATGATTGTGGCATATCAGTCATTGAAATTCACTACAATTTAAGCTGAAATGATGTATGAGTCCATAAAACATTTAATTAATGAATACTAAATCTTTAAAACAAAAGCTAAAAGAAATGAAAGAAGAAAGAGACAGATTTAACTTCTAAATGCATTTCATTTTTGAGACCCTTTCAAGATCATCTCTGAAGATCTAGTGTCAACACCAATGCAGCTTCAAAACTCATTTCTGCTGCCTATTGCACTGTTTTAAACTTTTACTTCTAAAATCAAAACAAGGGAATGTAACCTCCCGTTTGTAGTTTCTCTTTTTAAAAAATGAAAGGCTTCAAATGGCACAAGGGCAGCAATTATGCCATCCAAACCCATCATGACAGAGTTTTAGGGATAACAGTGAAACAGGCTAGAAAAAGGCAAAAGATATCAAAAGCAGACATGGTCTTATTCTTTTTTTTTTTTTTTTTAACTATTATTTTATGGTTTCTGGAGATGTCAAGATTAAGAAAACTGACTTGTTACTACCCTTCCCTTGAATATTATCTTAATACTTAATTAAGATGAGACATGCATTTTAGTGTTACAACATTAATAGTTATGCCACAGTCTTTGTGTAACTCTTGAAACAACTGGGATATATTTTTGAAACTGGTTTATAAGAAATTACTTCTGATGGAAGGCTACATTTATTTATTCAGAAAAAATTACTCATAAATACTTTGGTGCAGTTGGCCAGAATAAACAACCTTAGATATCATATTAATTTTTGAGGAAATGTATTAAAATGCCTATGGTAAATTAAAAATATACTACCGTCTTCTGCAGAAATTACATGCAAACTGTCTCTCTTCATAGCAATTAACCTTATGCCTTCCAATCTCTCCTCTCCTCTCCTCTCCTCTCCTCTCCTCTCCTCTCCTCTCCTCTCCTCTCCTCTCCTCTCCTCTCCTCTCCTCTCCTCTCCTCTCCTCTCCTCTCCTCTCCTCTCCTCTCCTCTCCTCTCCTCTCCTCTCCTCTCCTCTCCTCTCCTCTCCTCTCCTCTCCTCTCCTCTCCTCTCCTCTCCTTTTTTCTTCTTCCTTTTTCCCCTTCCCTTCCCTTCCCTTCCCTTCCCTTCCCTTCCCTTCCCTTCCCTTCCCTTCCCTTCCCTTCCCTTCCCTTCCCTTCCCTTCCCTTCCCTTCCCTTCCCTTCCCTTCCCTTCCCTTCCCTTCCCTTCCCTTCCCTTCCCTTCCCTTCCCTTCCCTTCCCTTCCCTTCCCTTCCCTTCCTTTCCCTTCCCTCTCCTTCTCAATGTTACCTCTCCCCCTTTCCCTCCTCTCCTCTTTTTCTTCCTCTTTCTCCCTCTCTCTTTTTTTTCTTTTTCTTTTTTTTTTTCTTTTCTGTATGTGATGTATACCATCAAAGAGAAAAACAAAACTACACATTTTGGGAGGTGAAATTTCTATCATTTAGAAATGCGAAAGAATTCTAGACTAATGAAACATAGATGATGGAACTATAATATTACTCTTCTCAGCACAAAGCTCAATGTCTGAGCAGAAAAAGTCAGAATCAGAGAATTACAGAGTATTTGAGCTTGGAAGGGATTTCTCAATGTCTTTTGATCTTCTAGAAGACATCAAGACCCTTCTGCTCAAGCTGCTCATACCTTCCCTTTATGTATTTATATATGCTAACAAGATTCTCCTGAACTTTCTCTTCACTAGCTTGAATGCTCACAGCTTTAACCTTTTGTCTTGTTGCCTTCCTTATCTTTGTGGCCTTCACTGAAATCTTTCCAGTAGATCTGTATCTTTTTTTTTTCTTCCCTGGGAAGCCAAGAATTGGATGTGGTACTCCAGGTGAAACTCACCAGTGTTAAGTGAAGAGAACCATACCTTCTTCAACGTGCTGGTGGCACATCTCAGAATGTAACTTACAATACTGTTAGCCTTCTTTGACACAAGAGTCTATTGTTGCCTCATATCTACTTTGATACCTACCAGAACCTATGAGGCCATTTCTACCAGCACCTGTGAGGCTTATTCTGTAAAGCTGCTTTCCAGATGGCCAGATACCAATGTCTGTGGGTATGCGGGATTATTCTCTGCATGTGTAGAGCTTGTCATTTCTTTTTGTTGGACTGCATGAGGTCTTTGTCATCCCATTTCTCCAAACTGTTGAAGTCTTACTGGATGGCAGCATGACCTTCTGGTGGATCAGCTATTCCTCAGTTTTGTATTATCACCAAACTCTGAGATTACGCTTGACCCATCTACCAGTTCATTAAAGAGATGCTGATCATGGTGTTCATCATTAGTTAGTGGCCTCCAACTAGATTTCACATCACTGATCAGCACTATCTGGGCCCAACTGTTTGTCTGATTTTCAATCCACCTCACTGTCTGCTCATCCTGCTCATATGTAAAAAGTTTCTCCATCATGATATTCTTGAAAACAGTGTTGAGGTCCAGGCGGATAATATCAGCTGTTCTTCTTTTACCTACCAAACCATGCACTTCATTTTAGGAATTTAACAAATTGGTTAGGCTATTTCACCTTTTTATCTTTCATTTGCCTGGAACTTGTTTCTGGGAAAGTAATTTCATCACTTACCTGTTGAGTTTTAGATTGAGTTAACTGACCTTTAGTTTCCTGGGCTCTCCTTCTTGCCCTGATTGAAAACACTCAATATGCTTGGCTTGCATACTCTGAAAAAAGGTTTTTGAACATAGTTTGGCTTTGAAATGTCATGGCTTCTGGTGGCTCCAAGTAATTTTTTCTCTGTGTTTTGTTTACAGCTCAGACCTCAATGTATTAAGGCACGTTTAAATCTTTGATCAGGGCATGTGAAGCAGCACATATCCAAAGCAGACTGAATTCCTGAATGATAAACGATATCTCTGGGACTGGCATCTGCTACTTATAAATGTTGTGGTGTTGTAGTCTGGCCGCAGTCTTAGCTGATACATTTTTTTCATTGTTGGTATTTACCTAATTTGGTGCTAAGAAATCACCAACACGTGGTTACTTGCAGAAGACTTGTACAGTAAAAGAAATTACCATGTGGTTGAGGTTTAGCAAATCATTAAAATAAACCAGTCCAATGAACTGATCAGCAATAATAGAATAAAACTACATTGAATACATGCCTAGGGCAGTGACATCTATTTTACTTCCATCTCCAGTACTGACTTTTAATAAGTGACAAAATGTTCCAATAATTCCTTTGTTGCCCTTCCTGGCTGGACTTTGAAGAATTTCAGGTGTATATGCAGCATGTATTTGCATCAACTTCTTGATTGCATAGTCTGTTATCTTTTGATAAGAATCTTCTGTAGATCTGCTGATTTCTTTCCATTCTAGTTTGCCAGATGGTGCATCTAGGATGCATAGCTGGCTTTGATAATGTTACTTTTGTGGGTGTGTGCATTGTAAATTTCCTGCTAGCCATGGTGCATACCAAGAATGTCATCAAGGAGAGAGTGCTCAGATGAGTTGTTCAGGAACTAAACAGTCCTGTCAGGGTCTCTGCCACTGTCAGAACTGTACAAAGTTCTGAGGCCAAATAGGATTTCAATTACACTATCTCTTCAAATAACAGATGATGTAGCGGAAAAATTATTTCCTTCTCTGTTCTAGGAAGTCCAATGGAAACTAGGCTTATTGAGTTACTTCCTATGCCTATAATAAACCCTAAATAGCATAGCAATAATTTTGAAAATCTTTGCATTCATCAGTTTTAACATAAAAGAAGTGAGCTTCATTTTCTCTTTTCCCACCCTTCAATAAGATTTCTTCTGAAGACATTTCTTGAATTTCACAAAATCACAGAATGGTTTAGATTGGAAGAAACCCTTGGAGGTCATCTGATTCAGTCCTATTCTGGTTCAAGAATGGTTATCTAGAGCAGGTTACACAGGTTGCTAATGTTCAGTAATAAATAAGCATTCCAACATTATGAGTATATTGCTAATCGTGTTATGTGTACAGGAGAATCAGAAGAGTTGCAGCACTTGACAAAGAACAAGACAGTTTTAATTGCCCAGGTTTTGAAATGATTCTTGAAAATATAGAACAAGTAAACTCTAAAGGCTCCAATATCAGATAAGAAATATCAGAAAGCTGAGTTCTCTATAATTTTAAAAGCTGTCTTATTTTGAGCTCACCTTCTGGGAGTGTTAGTTATGCTCTCACTTCTAAGACTTCACAGATGAGGCAGAGGCATTTCATATGAAGTTGTACAACTGCTGTTATTATTGATTATGTCTGCACTATCAGACAGATCAATAGGCTAACTGGCTAATATTCAATCCTGACATGCATTAAGTTTTAGCAAGTGGCAGATTTAGAAGCATTTAGGAGTGCTTTGGTTTTTGGTTTGTTCCAGGAGAGTTACTAGGGTTTTAGTGGTTTCTCCTTGCTACACTGGTACCTCCATCAGAATGAGGAATAGAGCTGAGGGAATGGAAGAATAAACTTGACAAAAAAGCCATAAAAATGCAATGCTTCTACTCAATCTTCTCTGTATTTTGAAGATGATTTTTTTTTTTAATCCACGAGTCTCTTCTTCACACCTTCTCACTCGAATTGTGACTTGAAGGACATCTGAGAACATTGTGGGAGGGTAAGAGAGAGGCCAACTGCCTGTGACAAATAAAGCATCAAGATTTACAAGCATGAATAACAACAAGAATATTGTGCTCAAACTATTAGCAGAAAGAGACTCAACTCTGATTTTCACCCAAGTCAGAGCAGAATGGCCAGAATGGAATTGTACCTAATACAAAATTTTAATTATTTAAAATGTTCAATTTAAACGTTTCCTGCCTTTTCCATACACTTACAAAAATGAAACAACATGAAAACCCCACAAAGCAGAACAAACTGGAAACAAACAAAAACCGAAACATACAAACAAACGAAAACAGCAATAACAAAAAACAGCAACAATAACAGAAAAAACAAGCCTAGTACATTTTCAGAAGGTCAAAAAGATATTTCAAGCCAGTCTTATAAAAAGAGTTTTGTGCTACAAATGTTTTTTAAAACATTCAAAAAAATCCACGTGGACATAATTCTATCTGTAGCCTGTATTGTTCTATGGAGTGTAGTTGTCAGAAAAAGCACAGGTAGCAAAACTTCCCCAAAATGCACTTCAATATATTTTAAGTAGAAAATCCTAATTTAAAATAATGTCAGCATCTTTCGTCTGTAGAATATGAAGCTCAGCATCTTTAAATTATTTAAGAGATCCTCAGAGAGTCAGTTATGCTTATAACGTCAGATTTACTCAAAGAAATGGAAAGAGCAAAGCAAAATGTTGAATAAGGACTTCCTGTGTGATTTTACCAAGCTATTTTTTACTGCCTGTAATTGAAGCAGCATTCTCACCTCACACAGTTTTAGCCAAAAATATATGTTGTATAACTGCCACTTGCTTAACTTTTTTTTTCCTAAGTAGACTAGGTCTGCTCTACTGAACTGCACTTTTCCCCAGGAGGATTCATTTACAAATAAATACAAGGTCTACTGAGAGTCAATTGAAAGTAAATTTGTGCAAGGGCTTACAAATCCTAAGTATGCCTCCTTCCAGAAGGAAAAATACAGAACTGTATGAAAGGGGGATAGTTTACCATTAACATATTAGTAACCTCTCTGACAGGTTTTATTCTTTTGATGTGTTAGAAGGATCAGAGTTAATACTTTTGATGTGATTTTAACAGTTTGTACTAAAAAAAAAATAATTATGAATGAGAGGATTTTTAATTGGGAAAAACCTGCATATGGATGCAGTGCTGTCATCTGTAAAAATCATTGTACCTAATATACTTTTTATGCCTCTTCAAGAAAAAGAGAAACTTCTGTTCCTTCTTTTCTTTGAAACTCTTTCAGCACTAATAAGGAAATTAGAAAGTCTATCAGAGAATGTCTATCAGAGCTAGAACAAGGAGAATGGGCCAATTCCTACTTTACCTCCAGGCACCTTGTACTGGCACACCATGTACCACTGGTGTTTGAAACACTTTATGTTTGAACTATAGCACAGACTCCCTGGGGAAGAGGTGCATCATCTCATTTGCTTTTGAACTGAACACACAGGTTATTGAGTCTCTGTACATAATAAAAAGGATTGGTAGCACTCATTAATATTTTGAGAAGTGATTTCTCATTAACCTAAACAAGAGTATTCCTTTTCAATGGAAATAAAACACACATTGTATTTGCACAGTTCATAAAATGATGTGCATTGGTCATACCCTTTGACATGATATACATTAACAGGAGTTTTGGGTAATGCTGAGTAACAGTCTTTGTGCTTGAATAGAATCCTCCTGGCTTTGAGTCATGGGTTGCCAGATAATTTGCTTATTTAAACTCATGCAGAGCCATACTGCACCTCTGCCTAGATACAGCATCTCCTGAGGGCAAAATCTTCCCTCCAAGAGCCACCCCTCAACTCTGCCTAGCAGCTTAGCTCTGGGTCTGTGGACCATCTTTTCCAATACTGAGAATAACATAGCATCAGTAAAAACATAGACAAGACAGAATTCTATCTTTGCCATCATTTCAAGTATTGTCTTTGCCACAGACATTTTTTTCTTTTATCTCTGTTCTTAACACTTACTAATGAAGGATAGTAAATATTCTGTTTCCATTAGGGGGAAATACAAGTAAATAGTTTTACTGGATGCTAATTGTTTTTTGCTGTTTAAACTAAATAAATCTATCACAGAGTGTACCACTGCCATTCATCTCTTGCTTTCATTCTTTGACTTTTAAATCCAATTTGAGGTTATATTGTAAGGAAATAATCAAGGCAGATGTTTAACTTCATGTTTCTAAGCCATGGATCACCTTGTTAATTAAAGCCTGGCAAATGGAATAGCACTTTATTTTAAAAAAAAGCCTCACAGGTTTATTCATTATTTTATGTCGGACAGGAATGCATCAAGCATGCCTGAATTCAGTTTGACTACTGTTTCTTTCTTCATGCTTCTGCTTTCATTACACAAAAGAAGTGGGAAGAATTATTCAGGAAGTAGTGTTTTACCTCTCCCCATTACTATCATCTCAAACTGACATATATTCTCTACTACTTGTGCCAACCTCTGGCAGAGAATGGTGAAGCTACATGGAAGACACTGTTCATTTACATAGGTACGAATGCCTTAGGCTTTATTTTACGACCTGACTTAAGCTTCTGCATTTTTCCATCCCCTCTATCCCCATCAGTATGCTGTCCATGATTCTACTTATCTTAGCAGCATAAAAAGACTGACTTCTTAGTCCAGATCAATTGCAACAGTGCTTGGACAGCAGAAGGGCATATGAAGTACATTCATAGAAGATTTATAAAACTCTCCATACTTCAGAAAAAGTATGAATGATTTTAACAGTAAGTTCAGTAAATAAATCCTGTAGAGAAAACAGGAAAAAATAGTGAGAAAATAAGCTATACATGATAGTTAAAGCAACAACATTTGATTTACAGTATTCCTTTGCTTTTCTTATTTTTCTGTTACTACTTTTATCATTTTCTTGTATTAACATGGAAGACAGTCATTTTTTTCCTACAAGGAACTTTCTCTCAAGACCTGTCTGAGAAGAAATTTTCCAAAATTAAGAATATAATTTTGAGAAACAGCAGGTCTCTACTTATGTTTTCTGACAAACATATCTCATGCAATCTACTGATTACTATACATTATGTTTTTTTGGTTTTTATTTTCAAGTATTTATTTATTTTTAATCCTGATATTTCTGTTGGAGAACTCTTTCAGTATTCTTTTAAGAGACAGGATTTTACTTTACTGCCTGAAAACAAACAAACAAACAAAAGACAACAATAACGACTACAAAAAATCCACTTTTTCTTGCCGCAGAATTCTTACATGTATTGTCTGAAATATTTCCTTTGTCTTTCTCTCTCTTGTCCAATAACCTATTATTGCTATTATGCAACCAAGTATGCCTATGTACTTCACAATCAGTCTTCATTTTCTAGAAAATCATAGTCTGAATCGTTTAGTCTTTGTGGGAATCCCTCACTTACCTCTTGGATTCATGTTGATGTTTTGATCTCTCTCCAAGTTGTACAATAGGCATTCCAAACAATACCTACCACGGTCTTTGCAATTTTATTAACAAGTCCTTTTTCTGGTGGAAATATATTATGTGATAGATCTTTTCTGATCACATTCACCTTTCACACCTTCATTATTTTGGTGAATTATTGTAAAATCTTGTTAACACCAGTTTTATTATTTTCTGTCTCTTTCTGCCATCATTCTTAAATGATGGGCATACAATTTATAATAGTTGTTCTCATTAGTACTTATATATATATATATATAAAATTATGACCCTTAGGGTCACCCATTTCTTCCTACCTGTCAACATACCTCCACTTTCTAGTTCTATAAAAAATCCAACAAGATCAGTTGCAGAACTTATTGAATAGCTATTACTCATTGTACAGAAAGCTTTTACACACCTATTATAAATTTTGATCTCTGTTCATTCCTCTTGTTAATCCTGCAGTGTTTAACTGTCCAGATAAGTGGAGATTGCTATAGTTTTGTAAAAAAATAAATAAATCAGTAATATAATTGGGGCATGATGTGAAAATATATCTTTGCTGAAGAGGATGCTCTTCCATCACAAATAATCTAACATCATAAATATTCTATTTCACCTCTAAAATGACTGGAAATATAATTTAAATCTCCACTGATCTTTTTTGCATTATTTGTCATGTCAGTTATCTGGCAATGTCTTCTTTACAAAATATTCATTGTTCAAACTTAGGAAAAATGATTTCTTAACGTCTGTCATGGTTTTATCATTTTTGGTTATCAGTATTCCACATCATAACATCATGTGGGGCACTGGAGTTTAACTGTTAATGCTCAAGTTCTGGGTACCTGCCCAGAAGAGAAGAACTACATTCCCCAGGGGACTTTGCGGTCACAGAGAGGAGATATAACTCTAGGCTAGGCCACCTGATGTGCTCTTCTTCCTCGGCTCTTCTCCAGTCTCCCTGCTGCTCAACTGGACTATGCATCTCACCTCAGTGTTATGGTGAGGCCTATCCACCTTTCAGGCATTCTCTCTCTCATTATATTTGATTTATTAACTTCAGTTTGAATTAAATTGTATTATAGTGTGTTATCTTGCATTCCAATACTATATTTAGTAAATTAGTTTATTTCTCCTCAGATTGTTGCTGCTGTTTTTAATTACTTTGGGGTCCCCTGTTTCCCTTTTCCGGAAGCACGGATTTTGCAAAAATCCCTCTGCCCCGCTAGTCACGGAACTGGGCTGAACCAATCTGTAAACCGTTGACAAAGTGGTCCTAAGTATATGAGTAATTGCAAAGAATCCATACCATACAGTACATATAATTTCTATAGTCTATACTACAGACTCCTGTAAAGGCTTCAACCTTTGCACAGTGAGATACAAAGGCATAAATGATGCTTAGAGCAAATAAAGAATGTCTTCAGAATTGTAAGTGGCCTTAAAGATAACTATGGAAATGACATGTAGATCACTCCAAAAGTAATGCCTCCTATATATTTCCATGGAAACTACATCATATACAGAAATCACAAAAACTCTGCTTGATTATAAGAATCTGTGTAGCTGTCAAGAATGTGGCTTATCTTTCATGTTGCCCTTTCCACTGCTGGAATCCAACACCCACTGCCTCACTGTGCTCACATCCAATGTTTGGTGTCCAGAAATGTACAATGCAAGCATCAGTGAATGTCAGTGGGGGCAATTTTTTCCACATGGAGGAATTCAGTGACACAGCTTTGCTTCATATGCACTTCAATGTCAGATGCCATTTGTCAGACTGCTACTCTGCTGCCATCTGTAACATGGCAAAAAAAAAAAGTAATGGAATATTGGCAGGTTGGCAGGAAGTTCAACCTCTATTGCTGCATTACCAACATCTACTTCTGACATCATAGGCCAACCTAATGTAATAGGGGGTTTTTACTTTTGCCATAGACACTATATAAAGCTTGGATTTCAGTTGCACAAGTTGGTTCTGTAAGAGGAGACAGTGCATGCAAACTGGTATTTCAACAGTTCAGACATTTTACTGGAAGTTAGCACAATAATCTGTTCTCTGAGAACTTCTAAACTACAAGAACATTTTTTATTTGTTTGCGTATTGTTATTGCCTACTCTGAATACTTGGAAGAATTCAACAGCTGTAGGAGTGGAAATATAGTAATGCTTTACATGTTAATAAAAGCACTATTTAAGACATACTGAATATGCAAAAGAAATGAAGCAAGTATGGTAAAATGCAGGAGGTCACACATTCTTTGATTATTCATACTTCTCACAATCATCAGAACGCATAATTTGATGTACATTATTGTTTACTAATCGAGTCTTTTTTAATGTTTAAACATATCTTTTTTTTCTTTACAGGAATGTTTATTTAGTAGAATGTACTTAAAAGGTCATTGAAATTAGTAGGGTAACTCATAGTCTCAAAATTATTAATATGCCTAAGCAGTATGTTGGACAGGCCAGAATTCCACAATTCCACCACCAAATTTTGAACAAGAGCAGAATTTGACTCATGCTGTCGTCTTGGTAGTTGATGAGTATACTACTTTGTGTAGCTTCTGTGAATACTCTACACAGCTGTACAGCTTGTGTATTTCTTTTCCCAAACCAGGGCAAGATTGTTTTCCAGCTTGCATGAAGATTTCTTTTTAATGAAGTAACTACAGCAAATAGCATTGACAATAAAAGGATAAAAGGTACAATTTGTCTGAAATCTATCCCTTCATTAAGCATGAGATTGTCTTGTTGTACACAGCAGTTCATCAGCCTTCTGATTTGAGTCTAGCAAAAAAAGGCAGTATGTTGGGACTGTAAATTAACTCCAGTAAAACAAACCTTTGGATTCCATGTTTCTTGACAAGAAAGAGACAAATATAACATACAGTAACTGGGCTTTTCATAGGCTTATGAAGATATTACATCATTGAACAATTTTAACCATAAGGTCTTTTATGAGCATTTTAATAATAAAGCAAGATCAGAGCATCATATGTACTGGAATATTTGGCTCCAAATATGGACTACGTGACATAGTTTAAATATCCTCAAGAGAGTTGTTAGGTGCTGAGTATTTTGAAAAGTTGACCTTTGCTATATCCACTTAATCTATGACACTGTCATCAAATCCAGTATATTCCCATTCAGTGAATTGTGCACTAGAATCATATGCCTGAAATATTATTGAATATCTCTTGACTTTCATACAATGGACATTTTCATTAACTTAAGGAATTTGCATTCCATAGTAACATCAAGCATATATTTGAAAATGCAAACAACACTGTTAACATTTCAAATAATTTTAGTGATACAGGAATTTACGCTGACATTAAAAGCTATGCTAAATTGCTACTTGGGTTATTTTGAGGATATCTCTATTACTAATATGACAAAAGATGACTTTAATGGCATAATAAACCAGAAACAAGAAAGCATTCTTAAAACCTGCTTCATAAAGTGTTACTAGTCTGCTATCAGTTAAGCTGTTCAGACATGATGAAATTTCAAGCTAAATATGCTGGGTGACTTCATGCACTTTTAACCAGCAGTGCTTAAAAATTATTAGTAGTAGATATTTAAGCTAAAAAGAAGAAAGAATAAAAAGAGTTACTTTTGCCTCCATAGTCCAGAGTAAATATTATCGGAAAGAAATAATTACACATCTTGTAAAATCTAGACATATTTTCTGAGAATCTTTCTTCTCCTGGCTTTTACAGTGAAACATTTATTTTTTATATTGTCCAGCTCTTGGAATCATGACATTTGGTTTGATTTATCCAATGAAATCAGTAACTTTAAGATCTTATGTATTTGCAAGACACAGAGGAAAGATACTCTATATTCCTTTCATTAATTATTTACCTCTCTTCTGGATAAAACACTTACTTTACATGTATTGTTCTTTCCCCTTAAAAATGTATACTGGACCTGGGTAAAATAAAAAGCTTCTGAAAAATAGACTTGATTCTGGGTGGAAAATTAGTTGTTTGTAAAGTTTCCTTAATGAAAGCTTAGGGAAATTATTTTGGAGAACATCATCTTGTTCACAGCCAACAGATTAAAAAAATTTGTGTATGTTTTAAGGTCTAGGATTGCTCCCATCACAAGTTCATTAAAGTGTCCTTGTCAATACAAAGATTTTAGAAAAGTAGAAAACTAAGAGTATAATGTTCTATTAATGTTCAGATTTAGATCTACATTATTCTTAAAATTACAGTCTAACAAAAAAGCAAGCATGCTGTTTTTGGAAAAAACACTACTATGAAGTACATATGTCTACTGGGAGGATCAAGAATATATAATGTATTATCTTTTATGTTTGAGTCATTTTAATGGTACATTTTAATTAAATGGCATACAATGTCTAGATTATAAGTATACAGATAAAGTCCTGCAAGAACTTCTTTGGATATACAACAACTTACAAATGTATTGCTGACTATGAATGGGAAAAGAATGGAGTCATCTTGAAAAGGTATCTTGGAGTGTTTTTCAAATAAACACACAAAAAAATCAGTGTTATTAGGATAATTAATTTGTGGCAGATGCAATGGTAGTGATATGTAGATTTGCAAAGTTATCCTACAGCAAGCAAGCAGAAAACTACTTCAAGCAGAACAGTTTTATATTGAACATATTTAAGTCTCCTGCAGTACTTTGATCATTGGTCCAAAATATTCCTTACTCCTTATTGCTTGTCTTTTATTTACAGGTCTGGTAGCAGAAGCATTCTGGTTGAAAGTTGAGCGTGAATGATGCACAAGCTATAAATGAGAGCAAGCTAAATGGTAAAGGATAAAAGGAAACCAAACCAGAGTTGTTTTTCCAGTGTCTGTGTGCTCTGCAAACTTTACTGTCATCCCAACAATGTATTTTTTACAGCTAACCTCAATGGTGTATTCTGAAGATGACACCCAAAACAGAGCGCCAGAGTTACAGTGACCTGAATATCTGTGCTTTGGTCCATTTCTGAGATGATTTGCATTCATTTCTGAGATGAGTCAATAAGTTAGTTTAAAAAAGAAATAATTTTTTGCCATATTGCATAGTTCACAGAGATTCTGTGAGTATTCAAGTGCACTTGTTTAATAAAAATATTTGTATAATAAGTAAACTCTTTCATTGCCATCTTATTAATATTTTTCTTGATCAGCTAGAGCTGTTTGCAAGTTAGTGAAAGTTAGATGTATTTTATAACTCCAGGAAGTGCTAGGAGTCATGCTTTTGTTCAAAATCGTGTTAAAGCCACTTGTAGAGCTGGGGACAGAAATATAGATGTATATTCCAGCCTCTGTGGCTTGCCATTGCCTCTTACCTGTTGCAACAGCATGTAGAAACATACATGGGATTCAGCAAATACAGCACCTAGGTCTGTTTTTCACACAAGGAGAATAGCAGCCTTGTGCGATTTTCTCTGTTACTTCCAGTATAGACTCTGGACCAGAATTAGTAAAGGTATCAGCTGGAGTTTTCTGTCCTCTTTTTTTGTCTCACTGAGGCATCAGGTTTTACAGACTCTGTAGAGTCTTTTTTCATTTAACAGAAATAAGAACTGGAAGACTCACTGATTTCATGTTTTCTTGTGGGGCAAGCGGAGAAGGCATAATGGAATTCAATGTCTCTCTTTGTGATTATAACATATTTACTTTTATTTAATAATATCTGATAATTTCTGATTGTCTTCCTAATATAAGGCTATATATTCAAGTTTTGTATAGAATCTCAAAGAATTGTATGACTCATTATTATGTAGCCACAAAATATAATAATTAGTGGTCTTATATTCAAGATAAACATGTCTGGCAAATGAATTTTAAGTATATTTTAAGCTTTTGCAGCATCCTTGAGGTACTGTAATGCACTGTGATGCACTGAAAGAAAATAGTCTACAAAAGCAAGCAGACAATGCATTTTAAAGCTTGCTGGTTATGCTGAGTTTAGGATATAATTAAAGTTTAAGTTTTATGAAAGATAAAATTCCTGAATCACTGAACTTTCATATTCTTGATAAATAGAAGCCCAGCTTAATTGATGTACATTTTCTAATCCTCCCAACATAAGGGCCATTTAAGATGAAATTATATGAAAATGAGTAAGAAACATATGATTACATTAATACCCATAGAATCTCTAATCTGTAAATGACAAAACATTGCTACCAATGAAGCTGTCGGAATTTATTTTAAACTAGAAATTTAGTTTAGAACATATTCGTCTTTCTAGTTTCTCTACCTCTCTTTGTTTTTACAATCCAAAGATTCGAAATTTCCTGATAAATACTATGCTAAAGTTTGTTCCATGGAGTGAATCTTGAAGTTAAATACAATTCCAAAGCAAACTTCTTTTCCATGGCACTACCTTTGTATAATAGCAGGCATAAATAAACATGCTGTGGACTTTCTGAAATTGCAGATCAACACTGCATAAGTCAGATGAACCTTGAAAACTTCATTAGATCTGGGAAGAAACAACCCCAAGCCCCAAGCCCCGATGCATACTGGGAACTAAACAACTGTAAAGCAACTTGACAGCTTGTCTGAAAAGAGGCTGAAAGTCTCAGTGACAGTCAGCTAGAACATAAGTCAACCATGTGCCCATGCTGCTAAGAAAACTAATAATTCTTGGCTATTAGGCAAAGTATTTCTAGTAGGTCAAGGAAGGTGATCCTTCCTCTCTACTCCTAAACATCCACTAATACCTTGAGGGACACTCAAGTAAATGAGTCATGTAAAAACGACGGAATCAAACTCTTTCCAGTGGTGTCCACTGACAGAACAAAAGGCTGTGAACACATACCAGAGAACAAGCATCTTCTAAACATCAGGAACCGCTGCTCTCAAGCCATTCTTTGCTAAGCCTGTAAAATTACTGTAGTGTGACCAGATCAACAATGATCATCAATGATAAACATTAGAAAGCCTTAGTACCCTTTTCTTCCCACCTGAACCCCCTTCCCACATACAAGAAAAACGACGGAATGTTGGTTGGACTTATCAATAAAGTACTGAAGAAGAGTATTGTCAGGAGTTCAAACTTGCATAACTTGACATCATATTTTACAAGACCACAGAACTCCACTGGTTCACATCAACCAGAGAAACATAGAAAAACCATGCCTCTACCATGTATTTCATACTCTAACTAGGAGAGTGGCTTATTACATAGTGCGTGATCTCAGTCTGCATTCTTTGTTCAGCTGCATTTCCTGGATCTGAAGTTGCTTTGAAGAGGAGTTTGCAAAATGAGTCCCTTCATTGAAACTCAGTACATTATCTATCAACTATCCTAAAACGCAATTTAAAGATTTTGATATAATCTCAGAGATTTGACATTATAAAAGAGCAATAATTTCTCACAATTTTCCTTTATAACAACAAATGATTTACCATATTAACTCTTCCAGCACTGAAATGGGAAATGCATATCGATATATTAAAACTTTAAGCTATCTGTTTATATTTTCCTGGGTGTCTAACAACTAAGTTGATGAGTGTTATTTCAAATGTTTTAGCTGTTAATTATATTTCTAACAGTACCCTGGATCAAACACTCAAAAATGAATTTGTGGTTTCATTTCTTTTTTAGTACCATAATTACAAATTGTAAACAACTTCCCTTTTCCCTAATGGTTGAGTAACTTTATAAGAACAGAAGAGAGGAGTAGAGGGTGTGGAACAACAGAAAAATTAAAATAAAAATAAAAATAAAAAAGGGAAAAAAAGAATCTATTGAAGTAGAAATTAAAGAGAGATGTTTGATATGATAAATAATGACTAGATAATGGGTTTCACTGGGATATGGAAATATATCCCACAAAAATAAAGCAAAAACCTGTGTGGAGGGGCTTGGGGAAGGACAACACCATCGTGTTTTTATCTCCCTTATGCTTGATACTGTCACCAGACCAGACATTGGGAACAAGTCACAGTTGACTCAACTTGATTGTGAGTCTCCTTAGGAATGACTGCAGTTAAAGAAGAAATTAAGAGATGGTTTTATTGTTTTGGTAGACAAAGGAAGAAGTAAGAGATACTCTGTATGTTGAATGCTTACTGTGAAGAAAGAATATTTGTATAATTACTGATGACATTCAGTCAAACAATACACACTTTTATTTATCTCTTGAGTTCTTTCACTTCAGTAATCAATTGTCCAATAAACTGAAATTCTAAGTCTATTTGTTTAGACCTTATGGGTTAGAAATTTGCATGCTGGAAGAATTAATTTGTTCACTTCAGGAGTTTAGCATACCTCAAATATGTAAAGAAATTCTGTTACATCTATTATGAGAAGAGATTTCAGAAAAAAAATTGTGTATTCCACTAAAAGTATATGCTTTCATTAGTAGAATAAATTTAGAAATACCAAGAAACACCTTTACAACTGTATTTAATCATCAGTATCCTCTTTAGCTGCCTTAGCTTTCTACTGTTCTTCATTAAGTCTGCCTCATTCTTCTCCCAAGCTGGCAAAATCACACAGAAGTCCTGATATCCCTGATACCTTTTTTTTTGAATTCTACCATTGTCACTGATGATGAACTCTCTTGGAGTTCAAGCAGTCTACTCTGTTTGTTTGTTTGAAATGCAGTGGCTGCCTTTTTTTTATAGAAGATTTGTTCTACATACCTTATGATTGATCAATGAGTTCTCCTCTAGTAGTTTTATTATAATTTTCCAATTTCCACTAATTTTCACTAACCTAATATTGCTAAATTTAGCAAAAAATCATATTTCTTAAGGAGTACAGAGTAGTTATAAATTTCTGTTTAGAGTATTTTGTGACATCACAGAAAACATAATATGAGAACTAGCACACAGCTCTTGTGTTGGAATTGTAATTTCTCAGTAAGAAATTTGAAGATCCTGGATTTCTAAAAAAGCAGTAGTATGATTCAGGCAAAAACGAGACAACTATTCATTGTCTCACTTGGACTTTATTAGATTCAGGGCAATTCTTTGGAATATAGTCATATTTGGCTTAACAGAAGTTGCAGCAGTGAACATGTCTGTGCTAATATTCCTTCTCCCAGTGATGGGAGCTATATACCAAAAATAACATGAGGAAAAAATCAACACCCACATAACTATTTTAAGAAAAAATAACAATATATGTATAAGATGTATATGACAGACTTTTCTTCCATGTCATAACATGATATCATGTGTGCTCTTCAGTGTGCTATTTCAGATTTAGTAGGAACTTATCCAGTTAGCATACTTTGACATTTAGATTGAAAAGGAAGAAAGTTACTATATGTAATGAACATCTCAGATTTTGATTCAAAGTCTTTGGGCTTTGTCTTTTCTCACCTAAACTTAACACTGCTTATGGGAGACTTTTAGTCTTCCAGAGTAATGATGCCGAGCTAATGTCTCTCGTTCTTCTGTAAATGAAAGTGATTAACACATAGTATTGTTGTTTTGTCTTTAAATATTAATGTGTTCTTTTTTGAAATGAAACATTCAAGTCACTTTGTGTACAATCTATTAAAATACTAAGAACACCTGCGAACCAATTAGTGATGACCACTGTGGTTTTCAGAGAAGGGACTGTATGACCACACAGCCATTCATACTAGTTTTATAAGAATCCTCTAGTGCTTTGACAGTCTATTATTTTTTAATGTGCTTTTCTTTCTGTTTATATCTTTGAAGTTCTCATGTCATACCTACAAATCTATTTCAGCAGAAAGAATCTATACAAAGTAAAGCAACTAAATGCTTTGTGATCCTTTAATCTTTCATGTCTTTAACAATAACTAGCTGGTTTCTCTCTTCCTATCTATTCCGTTTCATAATCAATTACATAAATCTTTGCTTCATAATAACAAAGAATCTTTTAAGGGAACCATGAGGATCTAATGGTTCATTAAGATCTTCCATAACTGACCTTTTGACATTTTAATGCAGTTCGTCCTATCCTCCTCATCTTCAAATTAAATCAATTCATGTATCACCCTTTATCATCTTGAAATCTAGCTTGCAATTGCAGTCTCCAATTCTCTCCTCCAGAAATGTGTCAGAATAATTCACACTTGCTTCTATCACTGCCTTTGACAATTTGTTTCATTATTCAGTAACCTTCTGCATAAAGAAATTCTGTCTGAACTGCTTATAGATTAATTCTTTCTTTAACATCAATCCATTATCTCCATTTTTGAGTACATTATTATCTCAAACAGTGCCTTAGTGACATTTGAGTTCTCTGCATTCAGGATCTTAAGCAGGTCTAATTAGGACAGTGCTAAGATCTATCTTTTCTGTATATCTGATTTAACTCTAAAACTTTTATTTATTTATTTATTTATTTTATTTTTGCCAAGAAAAGAAAAGAAAAGAAAAGAAAAGAAAAGAAAAGAAAAGAAAAGAAAAGAAAAGAAAAGAAAAGAAAAGAAAAGAAAAGAAAAGAAAAGAAAAGAAAAGAAAAGAAAAGAAAAGAAAAGAAAAGAAAAGAAAAGAAAAGAAGCCAAACTTCCCACAACCTACAGTAACAAAAAAGGAGATGAACTCAGATTAAAGTAGGAGTATCAGATCAGCAAGGCAAAACATCTGAAAAATTCTTCATGTTTACTTCACAGCTCAGACATAAGAGTTCTTGTGCCTTGGTTGTGCTCAGAGCTGTTATGAAGAAAGGGGACTTTCAGGAAGCACCTTTTATCTGCATCACTCTCCACTACACTGTGTTAGCAGTCGGACACTTTTCAATGAGTGTTGTGTAATTGTTGGGCTTATTCTGATTTGGTGATGAATTGCTATTACCAACTTTTACAGAATATCTTAGACAGTGGTCCAAAAAAGTTGATATATTTTTTTTCCTGTATGAGAAGGATTAGAGAAATCAGTGCTCCACATGTGAATCTATTATCAAAACTTTCAATATGGTATAAAATCCAGTATCATGACATCTACTTTTGTTCTAAATCTAGGTTACAAGGTCACTGAATTATTTTTGGTGAGATGAAATATTTTTTAGGTTTCAATGAAAGAAACATCGTATTTTTATTTCCCATCCAAAATTGATTCTTTTTCTAATGCTTTCCTTGTTGTATTTCATCGACTTATCCCAAAGCTTTTTATGATGTAATTCTGCACAAGAGCTCTGTTTTTTTCACAGATTCTGGGATTAAAAAAAAGATAAAAATAAACTCACAGAAAAGTCCCCTCCAAAATAAAAGAATGCCATATTTTCCTCCCTAAATTCTGGTTGTTACCAACCACACTTTCTATTTATATTGTCAATATAGAAAATCTTACCAGCTTTATTTATGACAGAACTTTTATTATAACATTGCACTAGATATATATTTTGTTACATTCACATCAATTTGATCCTCTGTGATTCATTCACTAACTCCACTACCCAGAATTTCAGCTGTGCAGTGGTAGTGGTAAGTAGAGATTATAAGTGTTTGGGAAAAGCCATTTCTGTCCCTAAAAAGTATGTGAATCTAGAAAAAGTCCCCAAAAATTTCCAACCTAAAAACTCAATGTCCTATTTTCAGAATAAATTTAATTATTAACAGTTTCAGGAAAAACAACAACAATGCTCAAACTGTCACAATCTGTGGGTGTGTAGAAGATAAAAAGACAATAGTTCATTTCATCTTTTTTTTTTTTTCAATTTTCATCATTTAAGAAGTTGTTTATTTAGATTTTTACTAATTTTACTAGCTTTATATTCAACTTTTAAATCAATACATTGTTATAATATGATATACTAATTTTTCATTTTGGAGAAAAACCTGAAATTAATAATATTTCAACTATTGCTAATTTTTTCTCCAGTGTTTACTTAGCTGAAAAATTAATCCAAGGTTATTTTCTTTTATTCCTTATTAACCTAGCTTTTTTGAGCTGCCTTTTCACAACAAAACAAAAAGCCTTTACTACAAGGGCTCCATGTTGTGTGAGAACAAACAGATATACTGTGTAAAATGCCTCAGTAGTTTCATGTGAAGAAATAAAAGAAGAATAAATTGGATTACAGCCCTTGCATTTCTTTTGTAATGTTATCTACAAATCTAAGTGTGCACTCCTGTTTTCCTCTGAGCACGGGCAAGTCCTGATAGAAAACCTCACCCCACTTCTGCTGCTGCTAGCTGCCAAATTACAAGTGTAGATAGCTTGACTATATGTCATAAGTGATAGAGTTCCCTGCTGACCCTTCAGTTAATTGCATTTTAAATGTTTGCAAAATTTCTGGATTTTTTTCTTTTTCTATTTTTTTAAATTTATTGTGCTGTTTTTGTCTGCTTGAACAGATAGATGGATAAGGGATGGACATACACTTATGTAAATCCTCATTTGATGTTTATGTTTTCACCATACTACTCTAATATTTTATATTTGTGCTAAGCTGATTTGTTTCCCTTAATCCCTTTTTGAAGCTCCTTATTCAGCAAGTCTTTTTACTCCTGCTGTGCCTATTACTAAATAGCAGTTGATTTTGCACACATATATTTTTCTTCTTACACTCTTTGTTTTCCGTAATGATTGTTCTTCCCTGCACTTCTCCCTTTCAGATTTCATCCAGTTTTCTTCAAAATCCATTTTATGGTCATTGTATTGCATTGTCTAAAGATCATACACTCGGATTCTTTAAAAAGATTCACTTTTTAGTAAACAGCAGATTGGCCTTTTTAGTAAAAAGAAAACAAGAAAAACATCTGTTCATATTCTGTCTTAAAATATTCAACTCTAAATGTCCTTTATTTGCATTTTTCTTCTGTCTGTTATTCCCCGAGACACAGCAAAAGGATCTTTCTAGGCACAGACCTATGTACAGGCTCACATGTACTAATATGCACATGCAGAACTGAAGAAGATTTCAGTGAAAATACAACCATGCTCTAAAAGTCAGATGTGCTGGCAACTCATACAAAAGTCTTCTCCTCGTCATTAGGCCCATGACTTATTTAAGGAAAGTTGGGAGAACTGCTTGGAAGCAGGAGCAGTGAGGAGGATGTACAAGGCCTAGGCCATTGTCAGCTTGCTCACACACTTTATACACCTGCTTCACAGTCATTAAGTACTTGTGGTCTTTTTTGACAGAGTATGTTGGGGGAGGTAAGGAAATAGAGCCTCTCCATTGCTGCTATCACAATCTACAATAGACTATTACCCACCAAAAAGCACAAATATTTTTGATTTGTTTTATTGATGACATCGAATATGAACCTTTTGGTGATTGATGCACAGCTGTGACACTTGCCAAATGCAGTTTTAGCACATCTTTGCTCTCTTACACCAGCACAATTCCACTTCAGTGAACACTCTCCACTGCCACTCATTCAGGTGATAAATCCCAGTTTAACATGACACGATGCTTTTTTGGGGGGTTGATTTTTTTTAGTTACTTCAGAATTTCCTTCTCAAATTCAGCCTTGAGTTCTTTTGTTTTTTTGCATGTCATATAAGACAAAGAAATAAAAATGAGAAAGTATTCAAAAAGCAGTAACTTGATTTAGTTACTACATGGAGATGAGAATAATATTCATATTGCCCCTGTCTCAACTGCTACTGTACTACCTTTGCTTAAAATTAGTTTTCAGTTCAAAGATCTGATCCTGCAGGGTGCAGAGCATCTTCAGCTATCAGCAGTCAGCTTTGCAGGTTTTCATAATAAATGCTGAGCACTACCAGTCTTCAGTCCTACAGAGCTATGAAGAAATATTAGTTTTCTTTCCAGTGCTTTCATTTCTTGCTTACAAATGTGTTTTGTTTTTTTTTTTAATCAAAATACAAATCTTAATTACAGGCAAAGTAATGAAAATCAGAAACACATATACAAAAAGCAGGAAGTACAAAATGTATGTTATCCTGTGCACAGCCTTCTTGTGCAGCAGACATATTAACATTAGTATTCAGATCTATGGAACAGAATGCTATTATTAAAGTAACTGAAGAGTTTTTAATATTATAAATATGTATGACTTTATAGAACAGTAAGGAAATATATTCTGCTCAAAGTTCTCTTAATGCTGAATATATTAATAAAACGTACAGCATTTTTATACAAGTGCTATAAATTATCCATTTTATAATTAGATAAAAACTATTTGAGAAATAATTATGAGTATATGTTCATTACATTGGAGTTGGAGGACTGAGAGATAAGGGCATTAGGTCAAGTCTTTCAATCTGCCTCCAGATACTCATTTCCACTATAATTCCTATAAGAACATTATGGCAACAGAATCTCAATGTTTAGAGAATTCTAATTCATTTCCATTCTCTGGCTGTGAGACAGTCATTCTTGGATAGAATATGCAAAAACACAAACACTGAATTTTAGCATACTCAGCTAAATTATTCCTCTGTCTCCCTTCCCCCACTCACCTCGCCTCCCCATACACTGCCTCTTTTCCATCCTGCCTGGTGAAGCCAATCAGCGTGCAAGACTTTACAAAGCAGTTTGTAAATGTTGATTCAGACTGCAGTATTTACTTAATAATGGCATTGCTTTATCCTTGCTTTTAAGTTAATCACAAACAATCCTCCTCCAATCCTTGCCAGGAAGCCTCCCTTAAGTCCATTGCAAATCATAGACATAATCTGTGTAAATAATTAATCTGCCTGAATCTTATTCCAGCAACACCTGCACCAATACTGATTACCAGATGTGTAATTGCATTTTGCTTGTATTTAAATGGATTTGCCTCTGTTTTCTGTAGTGAAGAGTGCCTCACCTCTCTTGTGGACTAGGCAGAATTTCTTGACTTTTCCTTGGTTTCCTGATTCATATGAGTACTAAGATTAATCAGTCTGAAGTCAAACCAAGAGGATGCACCCTGTCCAGCTTGCACTGAAATCAAAGGTCATTGTGTGGATTGACAAGAGGCAAAATCAGTCTCTAATCAGCTCAATAATAAATGTGATTCAACTCTACACTGCTTCCCATTGGCCCAGAAATTTAACACATAAACTGCTTTCATTCAGAAAATACAGAAAAATTGAGAATGGGAAAATACAAGTCAGATCACTCAATTAATGTTTTACATAGAAACAAAGTTTTAATGAGTCTTCTGCCTACTATCTTCAACCAAATGGCTGAGGTTAGTGCACCTCCTAAAACATACTTGAGATATACATACATATGCATAATGTAATATATATCCATGCACATACAGGCCATATACAATATTGAAATTGTGATTTTTCTCTTCAGTTCTTTGCCTCATTAACTGTACTTTAAGACAGAAGGGACAAGTTCAACTTAAAGAAAATGAACAGCACAATGTCTACTGTGTTTTTTATTTACTTCAGTCTTAAATAAACTGTGGTCTTTAACCCTGAGTTATATTCATATATTATGTCTAAACAACTAGTTTGACATTTTTGGTGATAAAGATCTAATACTGCATAATACTCTATAATAATGTATAATCTAAAAGCTGCAACAAGTTAGTGGAAGAAGGATATGATCACTAGAAGGAGTTTTCTGTAATCTTCCTTGTTATGAGTGTTTACATAATAATATAATACATAATATTATAAACATACTTTAGTCACAAACCTGTCCAGTCCATGGCTATTACTCTGTCCTATTTCTTGTGACTATTCTACCCAACTTCTCTTCCATTTCCTTCCCTCTCCTCCTCCCCTTTACCACTCTCCTCTCCTCTCCTCTCCTCTCCTCTCCTCTCCTCTCCTCTCCTCTCCTCTCCTCTCCTCTCCTCTCCTCTCCTCTCCTCTCCTCTCCTCTCCTCTCCTCTCCTCTCCTCTCCTCTCCTCTCCTCTCCTCTCCTCTCCTCTCCTCTCCTCTCCTCCCCTCTCCTCCCCTCTCCTCCCCTCTCCTCCCCTCTCCTCTCCCCTCCTCTCCCCTCCTCTCCCCTCCTCTCCTTTATTCTCCTCTCCTCTTATCTACTCTTCTCTCTTTATTCTCCTCTCCTTTCTTCTGTCTTCCTTCTTCTCTCTTTCTTTTTCTTTTTCTAAATCATCTGGTCTAGATAACAGCATTGTGAAGTGCTGACAATTTTCTTCCTGAATGGCAGGAGCATGTTTACTTCTTATATGATTTCAGATTTTCTCTGCAGTACTTTTGCCTGCAATCATGATCTTATAAATTAACAAAAGATAATACCCCAAATTTTCAATGCTTTTTCAGACCCATGTGCTCAGATTTGGGGCTAATCTTATAGTTAGTTTTATTTTTTCTTCTCAAAGCATTGAAGCTGTATTGCATAATATCAATGGTATTATTTGCAATTTCAGGTAATTGCAGAAATGAGCATCTTAACCTGAGCACATCTCTCTTACACATGATAACTTAAATGAGGCAATGAGATAAATTAGATGAATACAAGGAATATATTTATCTTCGGCACAGACTTTAAAGGTGACCTTAACCTCATGTCCTTTGGGGAAGGCAGACCAAAACAAACTAATTTATTTAATCAGATTAAAAATAATCTAAACCAACAGCATAAACTAAAAGAATACATGAGAACACATGGGCAGGAACTCAACTAAAAAATATCTGGGACTGATACAGTTGTGAAACAGAGCAGGATCCCTTGGGTCACAACAACAAGCATTTTGACATTAAAAAAGTTCAAGGATGATGCCCTCAGAAATACAGTCTGAATTTTGGCTGGTCCAATGTGGAGCCAAGATTTGATTATTCTCCTGGAATATTCTACAATTGTATGATTTATATACTTCAGCAATATTGTTAAACAAAACAGACTCATTTAAATCTGAGAAGAAAAAGTTGGATATGTTGTCATTACCTCCAGTAAAGTGAAGAAAGAGAAGCACTGCTCTCCAGAATAAAACATGTGTATTTAGCTTTATTATAAGATACTAATTTATGGTTATTTATTAAAATGCTAACATCTGAACTCCAGGCCTTCATAAATAGCTGTCCTTAGCAAATCATTAACAACTCTGATCAGAAAATAATGAGATATAAGTGATTTGAAGAAGGAAAAAGCATAACCAATAGGATTAGAAGCACAATTAAAATGACTAGGATGTATTCTATCATCTGAAGTAAACATAATAATGCAGCCCTTGCATTAGAGTCCTTGAGAAAGAGAAACTGAAGTAGACTAAAGAATTAATGGAAACCTATAATTTATACAAAGTTTAAAAAAAAAAAATGCTTTGTGCTCTTCAGGGAAGTGAAAAAAAAAAGAGCTTCATGAGAACAAATGTTGAAGAAAGGGCAAAAATGAAGCTTTCCTGAAACAATTATGTTACTCTGCTTATAGCATAAAGTCATACATGGTCATGCAACATATAACAATCGCTAGCACATGCAAAGAAACGTTGCAAACATATTGTGATGCAAAATAACATTCAAAGTAGTGTCAGTTCAGCCTTACAGCTTTTGGTCTATCTCTTACCTGCCTATACTGGAATCACTACTGCCTGGAATTAGGGTTAGTAAGCAGTTTCCAACCATGTGTTTTATAGAGATACTTCTGCTGATATAATCAAGATATAATTAAGATTTATTAAGGATTGCAAAGTCCAAATTTCACTGGGACAGAACATGAATGCACAGTGTCCACTGCAATAAATGGGAAAAAAAGCGGCAGTATGAAATGTGGGTGCCGATCTGCTAAACGTGAGTTTAGCAGACTCATGTACATGGATTTGTAGTTCGGTGCTAAGGAAAGCTATACTATCAAAATTATCACTTACCTATTGTGCTTCTTTGTGTGTGTAATTAGCTGTCATCCTATAGTCCCTATATTTATGGAAGGAGGAAAATATTGCCCCTTTCTTGTTTCAAAATTACCCGTTCTTCAGTTGTGTATACATAATTACGTTGCTGGAGGGGAAATCTCTGTCAAGTGACATCTACGTGGGTTATCTGTGGCAATGAAATTTTTCTTCACTTTTCTTCAGAGTAGAAATTTTTCTTTAAAAAGACATTTGTGGTAGTTGAATCAGATGGATCATTGTTTTCCACAAAGTGGGATTACACTCTTTAATTAAGAATATTTAATTTGTATACTGTCTGAGAATTTAGTTGAATACAGTATGGCCTTTCTGTAAATCATTCCTCCAAATTTAATTCAATAAACTATTGACTTTCTTGACCAAAAGCTTAAAATATTGTTAGATTTTGTTCAACTTGATGTCTACCAAGAGCACCATAAAATGTATGAGGTTCCTGTCAGCCCATTTCTCCAAACTGCTGAGGTTTCTTTGAATAGCAGCATGACCATCTGGTGGATGAGCTATTCCTCAGTTTTATATTATAACCAAACTTGCTGAGAGTATACTTGATCCACCAATCATTGACCTATTCATTAAAGAAGTGTTGAGCATGACTGGGGCCAGTATTGAACTGTAGGGTACAACACTACTTAGTGACCTCCAACTAGCCTTCGCACCACTGATCAGCACCATCTGGGCCTAGCTGTATATATGATTTTCAATCCACCTCACTGTCTGCTCATCCAGACCATATGTAATAAGCTTCTCTATCATGATCTTCAAGGCAGAAAATACCAACTACTCTTCCTTCATCTACCAAGCCAGTTATTTCATCAAAAAACTGTTATTGGAATTCTTAGGATTTTCTAGTCATTCATACTTACATAAAATGGAAAATTTTCCCTTACAGAGACAGTAAAGACATGATGAATTTGTTGACACAACTATGACAAAAGCAACAATGCAAATGAGACAACATGTCTGAAAAAAAAATGTAAGTGCTTCTTGATTGTACATTCATTCGTTCATTTCTTGCTGGAATTTTTTTGTATTTTACTTGTATTCACATCCAAAAAAAAAGGTGATTTTTTCATTTGCTTTTGTATGTGCTTGCATGTCTTTGTATAAGCATGAGAAGTACAATTCTGATGTATCTGTTGGATGACTGAAGAATATCAGTCTGAACTGTTTTTTCATTTATATGTAATACAACATTGTTCTTGGAACTGAGAAAAGAAATCCTCCCTTGACTTCAAGGAAACAAGACAGGACTTACTAGCAGGAATCCAAAATACCTATGAAATGCATATAGTTTTCACTCTGACAGTTAAAATGAATTGAAAACCAACCACTAGTTTCCCAAAATAGATTTTCAAAATGCTAATTATGCTAATAGAATTCATTCCTACCTTCAGTGAGATTATTCTCTGCCCCTCTGACCTTCCCACTCCCTTCACTTCCATTTTTCCTTGCCTTTTTCTTTTGTTTTTGTTGCTTCACTTCCCCTTTTCCTTGCCTTGCCTTGGCTTTTCTCCCCATTGGAAAAAATTTGCAATTATTTCTGTAGATGACAATTTCTCACTAGAAATTTCTGTATAATGCACTCTGTTTCTCTTGTTTCTCATTGCTTTATAGGCCACTACATCATTCATGTGTTTGCAGTTGTTTATCTTGATTAAAACTTCAGATTCTCCCTACTGACTGTCTGGGAAAAGGGAAACATAACCCCTGTTTTTAATACAGGAATATAGGAACTATAGGCCAGTCAGTCTTACCTCTGTATCCTGCAAGATCATGGGACAGATCCTCCTGGAAACTATGCTAATGCACATGGAAAACAAAGATGTGAATAATGATAACCTGCTCAGCTTCATTACAGGCAAACAGTGCCTGGCAAATTTTATGGCCTTCCCATCACAAGGTGGTTGGAGGTAAATGAAATTGCAGGCTATCCTCGTGGACAGTAAGATGAGTTGGCAGGGATGAAATCCAGCATAGCTAATCAGGTAACTTTTTGCTGAGACTCCAGGAGAAAAACAGAGTTTACCTTTTATGGAAGAAGTGACAAGCAACTTGGAGAGAATAAAAACAGGTTGCTGGGATATACAGGGAAAAAATTAGAAAGGCAAAAGCCCAGTATCAGCTCAACCTGACTTCCACAGAAAAAGAAGACAAAAAAAAAAATGTTTTTATAAATAAATTAACAGAGGAAGGCAAGGGAAATTCTCTGTCCTTTATTGGGTGCAGCAGGGAATGTGATTTCTAAGGAGAAGGAGAAGGCTGAAGTTCTCAATGTCTTCTTCACATCTGTCTTTAGTAGTCATACCACTCATCCTCAGGGTATACAGTCTCTTGACCTGTAAGTCTGGGGTGGGAAGCAGTATAAAGGCCCCATGATTCAGGTAAAAACAGCTAATGACATGCTACGCCACTTGAACTGACAGAAGTCCATGTGTCCACATGAGATCAACGAAAGGGAGCTGAGGGAACTGGCAGACTTGATTATCAAATTCTTTTTATGCCATCTATCAGTGTTCTTGGTAAACTAGAGAGGTTCCAGACAACTGGAGACTTGCTAATGTCTCTAGGGTTGTAAGGAGGATCTGTGGAGATACGTGCCTGTCATTCTGACCTTGCTGTCAGGGAAGTTTATGGAACAGATCTTTATCATGACAGCACAGCATGTGTGAGACAACAGGGAGATCAGGCCTAGCCAGCATAGCAGGTCCTGTTTGACTAACTTAATCTCCTTCTATGACCAGGTGACCTGCCTGGTGGAAGAGGGAAGGGCTGTTGATGTAGTCTACCTAGACTTTAGCAAAGCCTGTGACTCTATCTCCCACACTATTTTCCTGGAGAAGCTGGCAGCCTGTGGTTTGGACAGGTACGCTCATTGCTGGGTAAAGAACTGGCTGGAGGGCTGGGCCCAGAGAGTGGTGGTGAATGGGGTTAAATCCAGCAGGCAACCAATCATAAGTGGTGTTCTTCAGTGGCTGGTACTGGGGACTGTCCTGTTTAATATCTTTACTGATGATCTGGAGGAGGACACTGAGTGCGCCCTCTGTAAGTTTAAAGATGATACCAAGATGGAACAGTGTCAATATTTCTGGAGTTAGGAAGGCTCTACAGAGAGACCTAGATAGGCTGGATAGTTAGGCGGAGGTCAGTGGGACGAAATTTAACAAGAGCCAGATCCTGCACTTTGGTCACAAACTCAAGTATTAGTACAGGCCTGAGACAGAATAGCTGGAAGGCTGTGCAGTGGAGAAGGATCCAGTGATCTCGTTCAACTCTCAGATGAACATCGGTTAGCAGTGTGCCCAGATGACCAAGAAGGCCAACAGCTTCCTGACTTATATCACAAATAGTCAGCAAGAGCAGGGAGGTGATTGGTCCACACACTACAAAAAGGGTACTGGGGTGCTTAAGCATTTCCAAAGAAGGGCAACAAAGCTGGTGAAGTGTCTGGATCTCATGTCTTATGAGGAACAGCTGAGGGAACTGACATTCTTTAGTATGGAGAAAAGGAGGCTCAGGGAAGAACTCATCATTCTCAACAACTATCGTAAAAGAGGTTGTGGTGAGGTTCAGTCAGCCTTTTTTCTTGCGGCTATGATAGGATGAGAGGTAATTACCTTGTCTTGGTTCTACAGGAGACTCAGATTGGATATTAGGAAAAACTTCTCTGAAAGAGTGGCTGGGAAATGGAACAGGATATTCAGGGAAGAGGTCAAGTCCACATCCCTGGAGGTGTCCAAGTAACTTGGAGTTGTGGTACTTAGGGGCAAGGTTTAGTGGATAATATTGGTGGTAGTTGGATGGTTGAACCGGATGATTTTAAGGTCTTGTCCATGATTCCATGGTTCAGAAAAGTACATGGATTAGAGATACTCTGATGTACATCTCATCTTGAAGCCCAGTCAAGAAATTTAAAAGTTTGGAAAATTTTAATCAAAAGGAATATACTTTGAATGAATCTGGATTTTCATAATTATGTGAGGGGTTGGAAGGGATGTTAAAGACTATTTAGTTCCAACCTCCCTACCATGGGCAGGGTTGTTTCCTATGAGACCCTATAACCCTAAGCCCCATCCAACCTAGACTTGAACATCTCCAGGGATGGGGCAACCTGTTCCAGTGCCTCACTATACTTTGAATAAAAAAATTCTGCCTAACATCTAACATAAATCTTATCTCGCAAGGGCACTGCAGAGGGGGACAATCACTTCCCTCTCCTTGCTGGTCTCTCCTTTCATACAGCCCAGGATACTGTTGACCTTCTGGGCTGCAAGCAAATGCTGGCTGATGCCCAGCTTTTCATTCACCAGGACCCAGTCTGTACACATACCTGGAGCTGCCCCAACCTAGAAGCAACACTTTGTAGTTGCTCACTTGGTTCACGTGGGCCCAATTCCAAAGCTATCCAGGTCCCTCTGGATAGCATCCCTTCCTTCTTTTGTAGCAGCTACTCCACTCAGATTGGTATCATTAGCAAATTTGCTGAAAGTACACTTGATCCCACTGTCTAGTTCATTGACAAAGATTTTAACAAATAATTTTGATTCAGTTGAGAATTTTCTTCATTAAAATAATTTTTAAAAAATCATGAAACTCTGAAATTTGTATAAAAATCTACTACAAAAATCTGCTTTATGCCTTGTGTTGCTTTGAAAAGTGTCTTTTTCAATACAGCCTTAAGACATTTCCCTTTAACTTGTTCTGTTTAAAATTCTTATGTAGATCATTACAGAACCTTTCTTTCTATTTGTCTCTTTGCATACATATTCTATATTTTTATTTATTTAATACATTTGGAATTACCCACTGAGAAAATGAGAAGTGCTATTTATGTGAAAGGTGAATTTGTGCAAAAGAACAAATGTTGTCTCCTTTCACTAGGAGTCATTCCAGTCATGGTGACACTGAAAGCAAATCTCTCAAATAGGCTTGCATTCAATAAAAAGAAACAGCGAACTCCTGTATCTTTATCTTTCAGAGTACTGCAGGTCTTCGTGTTGTAGAGATGGGTTAGATGATCCTAAGTAGCCTATAGAAGAGCTTGATGAAAGCCCTTTACAAGGCAGAGGGAAAAATATTTTTCCCTGTGTTGCAGAAGGAAGCTTTCCCGTTCTTAAAAGCCTTGACATCACTTTCTGCAGTCTCTGTCGGAGGAATGAAATCCTAGTAGGTTGATATGGACTTTCATTTCATTAGCCTAAGCCCATACTGTGCGCTAAAGAGCAGTCATGACTCAAATTCATATTCTGAAGTGTACAACAGGGAAATGTATTTTACCTCTTTCTCTCCTAGATCCTCAGTCACGTAGCTCTAAGTAAACTTCTATTTCAACATAGTTGGTTATACCAATAAGATATGTTCTGCAGAAGCGTCTCTATCCACACGTTGTGGTTCAACCCATCAGCAGCTCAGCATCACATAGCTGTTTGCTCACTTCCCCCAAAAGTGGAGTGAGGGAGAAAATTGGATAAATTCCAATTCTTTTGTGTTGAGATAATTGGTATTTACTGAGATAGAAGAGGAAAATGGAAACAAAAATGTAATGATAACAATATAAATAGAGGCTATGCAATTTCTGCTCCACCCCCTGTTGCCATGCTCTAAATGTTGTGACTCTTTCCCAACAAGCGGCCTGGCTTCAGGCATGCCCTTATCACTCAGCAACAGCCAAGACATTGGTGTGCTATTAGAATCATAGAATCCTTAGAGTTAGAAGGAACTTTTAAAGGCCATCTGGTCCAACTCCTCTGCATTGAACAGGGACATCCACAGCTAGATCAGGTTGCCCAGGGCCTGATCCAGCCTTGACTTGAAAGTCTCTAAGGATGGAGTATCAACCACATCACTGGGCAGTCGATTTCAGTGCCTCATCACCCTCATTGTAAAAGGCTTTTTCCTTATATCTAACCTAAATCTACCCTCTTTGAATCTACCCTCTATTAACAGCGAGTCAGTTGAAACCAGAACACTGTCTCTCATACTTTCATATGTGACACAGCTGGGACACCTAAAATGCAGAGGCAGAAAAACTCTAGATGTACCAGATGGAAAACTTAGAGACACAATTAAGGAGCGAACAGTACCCAGAAGCTCAGATCAGACCAAGTAACCTCTTAAGAGTTTTGGAATACAAACAAGACTCAGTAGAACACACATATGAGTGGAGCACAGTAGGCTGCCATTCAAATCGGACAGGTAATGTAACAGGCAGTACTGTAGTGGCATTACCTACTTATATTACAGATTCGTTGCATTGATCAGAAATGTTGCCATCTAATTCTGTTGGCAAGGGCTGCTGTTTCTTAAAATTTAAATGCCTGCTTATTTATCAAGATGGAAAATGAAGACTTTTGCAAGCCTGCCCTAAGACTTTGTGGTGATATTGATGTGTGATATTATAATAACTGCATCTTTATTGTCCACATTTATTCTTGTTAGCTCAACACTGGAAAAAAAAAAAAAAAAATCAAACTGTAGAAAAAGCAACTTGCATTTCATTTTTGGAAAGTATTTTAGTGCCAAACCCTTTAAAGGAAAGATACTCCTTTATTAAAGTTTGCAGTTTATTATGCATTACAGTAGTCCATAGAGGTATTTACTGTGTTGCTTAACACGATACTTTTAAAACATAAATAGATATGTAGGTTAACATCCAGATGCCAATTTCAGATTTGCAACTCAGATCTGTTTCTAATAAATTTTGTTATATTCCATCCATATGGGCTTTGAACGTCTTCTTCCTGGCAGTATGAGTCAGTAACCATGTGGAATGAAAAAACTGGCTTATGGAAATTTCATTGCATAAGTTTAGTTTTAATTTTCTTTTGATATCAGTGCACTGTGAAATTTTGCTTCCAGTTTTGCCTACAAGGTTGTAGTCTCAGAGAAAAGAATAATTTTGTTTTCTGCCTGCAATATAGAAACTTTTCTTTGCGATGTCAGAAGAGACAGTGAGAATGCAGATGCTTTGGGTCTCTCAATTTACTATTATTATTATTATTATTATTATTATTATTATTATGCCACTGTCTTTGTATTTTGTTGTTAAAAGAGCAGTGAGGCAAGTTTTCTAATTTCTGAATTGTGAGCTTGCTTGCTACATTTTCAACACTGATACATCAGTCAAAATCATGTGTGTGTTCATTAAGAGAAGGAGGAAATGACTTAATTCTACCAGACACTTTCTTCACAGAAATTGCCAAGGCATTTTGTAGCCATTACTTCTTCACAATGAACCGGCTTTAGTCTTCCTTCATAAAATGTATATCCCAACTGAGGTTTTGAAGTTGTCAAGTGTCAAGTGATATAATATTAATGCTATCTTGTTGTTTTACTGACGACTAATATTTTGGCACAAAATTGTAACCATATTGTCTTTAATTTTTATCTTGTACACAAAGAGGTGTTTGTTACTCATCAGCTTGAATGCCTCATGGATGTACTATGTCCAGAAGCTGACACTTTGAAGTCACTAAACAAATTATATATCTATTATAAATCTTATTCTGAAGGTGTACCTGTACAGAAGACGGATGTGTCATTTTGAAAAGATATGCTGGAAGAATTTAGATGAGTAAGTACTACCTCGCTGTGAACAATTATTGCAAGAATACACTGGTGACTGTACATTTATATCTTTTTTGTATTACAAGTGCCAATATGAAGATGAATATTTGACACACTAAAAACAGTAAACAAAGCATTGTGGAATGAGTGTGCAGCAGGATATCTGTTTTGCTTTAATGGGACTTTCTGTTAATCAACTTTACGTAAGCAAAAATTTGTAACCATCAGAATGCATAGCTTGGTCAAGATCTTCAGAAGAAGATCTTGTTGATGGAACGACAAAAATCTAATCAGCATGTGGGGGGACAGGGATGGAAGAAAAGCACACAAATGCCATACATTATCCTTGTCACATAAGTTAAATATATCACTTTTAGCTTTAGGTGTTGGCCAAACATTTCTAAAGACTGAACTAGAAATTATAAGCAGAGCACTATGAAAATGAGGCAGTGAGACAAAGTGCGAAGTTCAGAAACTTCAGTTCAGACTGAGCTCTAGAACACCTATCAAGCTTCAAACTTAGATCAAGCTTGCAATAATTTCTTTTTAATATAACTATATCTTAAATTCACCATTTACCTCCCATTGCTCATATTTTTTTTTTAATGTCTTTTCAATCATATATTTGAACTGGATTATGGACACCTAGAACAGAGAATGTGAGCAAATAAATGATCTATTAATAATTCTAAAATAGTCCTAAACATCTTGGGTAATAGCAACAATAACTCTTCCTTAGTTTCAAGTCAAGGCAAACACTATCTACCTATTATACATTTTCAGATGTTCAGAATGTCATGTTATAATGTGGTTTTAAGAGACAACAGAATGCTAAAAATGTTAGAGTGCAGTTTATTTTACAAGTTCTGAATTCTTTTTCTTGCTTGCTTGCTTGCTTGCTTGCCTCCTTTCCTTCTTCCTTTCTTCCTTTCCTTCTTCCTTTCTTCCTTTCCTTCTTCCTTCCTTCTTTTCTTTCTTTCTTTATTTCTTTCTCTTCCTTCCTTCCTTCCTTCCTTCCTTCCTTCCTTCCTTCCTTCCTTCCTTCCTTCCTTCCTTCCTTCCTTCCTTCCTTCCTTCCTTCCTTCCTTCCTTCCTTCCTTCCTTTTCTTTTTCTTTCTTTTTCTTCCTTCCTTTCTTTCTTTTTCTTTTTCTTTCTTTTTCTTTCTTTTTCTTTCTTTCTTTCTTTCTTTCTTTCTTTCTTTCTTTCTTTCTTTCTTTCTTTCTTTCTTTCTTTCTTTCTTTCTTTCTTTCTTTCTTTCTTTCTTTCTTCCTTCCTTCCTTCCTTCCTTCCTTCCTTCCTTCCTTCCTTCCTTCCTTCCTTTCTTTCTTTCTTCCTTTCTTTCTTCCTTCCTTTCTTTCTTTCTTTCTTTCTTCCTTTCTTTCTTCCTTCCTTTCTTTCTTTCTTTCTTTCTTTCTTTCTTTCTTTCTTTCTTTCTTTCTTTCTTTCTTTCTTTCTTTCTTTCTTTCTTTCTTTCTTTCTTTCTTTCTTCCTTTCTCTCTCTCTCTCTCTCTCTCTCTCTCTCTCTCTCTCTTTCTCTCTCTCTCTCTTTCTCTCTTTCTCTCATGAATACTTTGTAATGGTTTTGTTTGATAAATCCAACCATTTTGATTTTATTTGGGAATTATGTCACTCACAGCTCCTGGCTTTTCCTGATGCTGTACAATACCACATGCAATGTTTGTGCAAGAAATTAGGTACAAAAATATTTTCCACATTATATACAAATGTTAAAATGATCTGAAAGACTCCTCATTTTTAAATCATTTTAATCAGTACAATGTTTTTCAGTTTCTAACTTGTCAGTATCTACCACTCTTAGCTAAAAAAAGTCATGTGCTGTCTGCGGGTCTGAGAATTTGACAATATCTCTGACAAGAATCAGAGATTTCTATATCTGTATAGTTTACAAACTATTCAGAAACTAAGTACCAGTACCTAAATTGACTACTGCAGAGACAATCATGTTTTTTTTAAAAAAATCTGGAGTCTATCTTTCCTTATTGCCACTGGAAACACTATCAAAAGCACACATCATTCTCCAGAGTATCCTTAGAGGGAATTTTACCATGTAAGTACAGAAATAATATTGAAAAAATAAATCAAGTATTACCAAATTCTTAAATTCTTTAAAGAAAATATTAGAATGAACTGAGGGTTTTTAGCTTGAAAATCTATATTTGAGAATTCCAAAATCAAAGTAGGCCATGATGAATTTGAATTATGTTTGTTGCTCAGTGTCTTTCATAATAAATATGCAGATAAGTAGTAGGAAGCAGACACAATCTTACTTTGAACAGAAATCTGTAATCTTTCACCTTCCTAGAAGTATGTTTTTTCTGTGAGTAGGGTAATAAAGTCATGGGATCACGAATGGCTGAGTTTTGCAAGGACCTGTGGAGGTCATCTGGCCAATCCCAGTCAAGCAGGGCTACAGAGGGCAGGTTGCCCAGGACTCTGTCCAGGGGCTTTTGAAATGAAATAAACTATTTGTGAAAGTGAAGACATTTTCACACTAACTACTAGCACTTAATGCATGGTTTCCTCCTACACAGTTCAAACCATCTACTTGATGACATAACGCTAGTGATCTAAGACCAGATATACACAGCCTAGCATGCTTTGAGAGTAAACATCTAGGTGAATTGCCATGAAAAAATGACGGAGATTTAGCTTTTAATATCATCTCTTTCTAGAAGTCAAATACCTTTTTGAAGACTACAATGAAGCTTCCAATTTCTACCTGTGGTTCTGGCTGCTGGCCACCATGTCGAACATTGAATTCACATGCAAGGTAGAAAACAGGCAGGGTTTTGGTGTGGCCTTTGTCACCTGCAGTTCACTGCAAACAGTTTTTTGATTCTCCAAACACAGTATGTAGAAATGCAAATGCAATATCATGGCTCTTGAGAACACTAAATAGAATTTTTAAAAGAAATTGAGGATATTTAAGTAAAAATATTTAAATAAATATATTTAAATTCTGTTTTGAAGGATTTTGATTTCAAGCCATGAATCTGTTTTTACAACTCAGAATTTTCAAGAATTCAAAAATTCTGAAAAATTTCCCTATTTTGAATATTTTTTTTACTCTCATGACCCAGCTATGATTTCTAAGCTGTTGCTGCTAATGAGGCCTACAATTGTAATAAAATTTTCTAAAATTCAAAACAGACATTTCTATCTCAGTCATTGAAAACAATCAATAATAATGTTGTGTACTAATGAAAACTCTTTAAAGGATCTGTTGCCCTACTGGAAAAGCATGGATTAAGCCAAAGAATTGGAGATCCATATGTCAGCTCTAAAAATGAGCTATTCAGTTTTTAAGTTCAAAATGAAAACTTATATAATTGATTTATGAAAATTATCAAAGTTATGTGGGACATGAAAAATATTTATGGAAGTATATTTGCTCTATCATTACAAAAGAAAGAAGAACCATAGTGTCCACAGAGTTGTGTGCCTTCAGTTATTGATACAGTCATGGTACAATGTGATTGTGATGACTATTGTAAATCCACAGAGGCAAAGGACTGGTCCTGATCATCTAATATCTACATTAAACATATCAGGAAATTTTTGCTTCTGACTAGTAGTGTTCTGATCCTGTGAGCTAAATTTGCATTATTGTTTTGGAAACAGATGTGTTTCAAGAGTTCTGGGTCCTGCACTTCTGTCAGAACAACCCCATGCACTCTCACAGGCGTGGGGGAGTGTGGCTGGAAAGCTACACAGCACAAAAAGATCTGGGGATATTATCTGACACCTCCTCAACATGAGCCAGCAGTGTGTTCAGGTGGCCAAGGGTAATAGCATCCTGGGTTGCATCAGAAATAGCGTGTAGTCAGCAGAACTAGGGTGGTGATTGTCTCCTAGTACTTGGCACTGGTGAGGCTACACCAGTGTTCAGTTCAGTATGCAAATACTGAGTTCAGTTTTGGGCCCCTTACTAAAAGAAAGATACTGAAGCGTATGTCTAAAGAAGGGCTACCAAACTGATGAAGGTTCTGGAGCAGAAGTCTGATGAGAAGCAGTTGAAGGAACTGGGATTGTTTAGTCTGGAGCAGGTAAGGCTCAGGGGAGACTTTATCACTCTCTACAACTGCCTGAAAAGATATTATATCAAGCTGTGCATAAGCTTCTTCTTCCAGGTAACTAGCAATAGGACAGGTGGTAATAAACTTGTCTTGGTGCAAAGGAAAATTCACGTTGGATATTAGGAAAAAGAATATTCTAAGGAAGAGTTGTTAGCCATTGGAACAGGCTTTCCAGGGAAGTGGTGGAGTCACCATTCCTGGAAGTGTTCAGTAAACATGTAGATGTGACACAAAGACAAGCATGTTTAGTGAGAGTGGTTATGACAGGTTGACTATTGGATTTGATAATTTTAGAGGTCTTTTCTAACCTTAAGCATGGTATAAAGATTCTATCATTCCCTCAGTTCAGCTTTATTCAAAGTCTATCTTACCCATATACTACAAAACAAGAATGTATGAGCTGCAAAACTTCAGCTGAGGACTTTTGGAAATCCCACATCAAAAATCTATTTTGCACCAAATAAAATATTAATGTAAACTTGCCATCTATGTTTCCTTTGGAAATGTCCTATAACAGTTTTATTATCTTCCTTAGAGCTTTAAGTATTCATTTTACACCTCAGGTCTTCAGGTATAAGATGTTACAAGAATGCTGAAATGTAAATTATTATAATAATTATTAAAGCTACTCTGAAGACAGACATTAAAAATATCCATAAGAATCAGTTGTGGTTGCATTTAAAATTTGGTTGAAGCCCACTTAAACCCACTATTAATATATGTGAGAAAATATTTTTTTTTCAGTGGAGAGCAGGTTGGATGAAGATCTGGGCAGACTGCATGCGGGAATCAGGTGCTGAAACTGGATGCAGGGGTACTGGAACCAGGTGATCTTCAAGGTCCCTTCCAATCCAGGCCAGTCATGATTCTATGATAATTTAATCTAGCCTGAACACCAAGATCAGGTTCTTAAAAAAATATTTCTATTGTGGAAAATTCTGCCAATTTCATCACATTTTTTTGCAGAAAGTGAAAATGATCACTTAAACTGAATACAGAATCTTAGAGGAGCCTAAATGTTTAACATAGCAGACAAATGGTTTAGTATGCTAAAATAGAAAGCAAAACTAGGTAAATAAAAGCAACAGCATGAGTGGAAAGAGAAAAGTTAAAAGGTATTAAGACAAAGGAAAAAAAAACAACATCCTAAGAAACTCAGTGCTGTGTGACCTGGGATAAAAAAATTCTGTCATAAGTTACAGTTTTTTCTAATTCCATTTGTACAATAAAGACAGTTCTTTAAGTAAGAGCAATGGGTTTGGCTTTTGCTTCATGGGTATAACCCATCATGTATTTATGCTACAGCCTTTTGTTTCCTCCATGAATCCAATACACACACATGAGTAAATCTGTGATCTGTCAAATGGCATTACACTGCACATGAGTCAAATATCTGTGATTATTCCTTAGCCCTTTTCCATACACAGTGGAACTCATGTAGACTCACTATCAGCAGCTTGTACATCAACAGTGAAAAGATCTTTGGCCATCTCAGTTGAGTGCCTTGTTTCAACATGTTGAATAACATAATTCAGTATAATTGAACACTCAGCGGATATTAGATTGCTCAGAGAACTGAGGACAAGAAAAAATGCAGCAAGAATGAGCCTGCTTTTATAAAACAATTTTTACACAGGCAGAAAGTGATAGGACACTCTGGGGAATGGTTATAAACTGAAAGAGAGGAGAGATTTAGGCTAGACATAAAGAAGAAATTCTTTACTTAGTGGGTGGTGAGGTGCTGCAACATAGGCCCAGAAAAGCTGTGGATTCCCCACCCCGGGAGGTGTTCAAGGCCAGGTTAGATGAGGCCCCAGGCAGCCTAATAGAGTGGGTTACAACTCTGTCCAGAGAGGGGTTCAAAACTAGATGGTTTTTAAGGTCCCTTCCAACCCAAGCCATTCTATGATTCATTATAGCCAAAATCTAAATGAAAATCAACTAAATTATGCGGTTTTTGCTAGTCAGGCTTGTGGATAGACACAGTTTCACACAAATTAGAAGAAATGTGATTGCCAATCCAATCAGTGAAACAAAAAAATATGTACATAGACAAACATTTTATAAACAGACATACACAAGCACAGACACACACAAATTTATCTAGCTACTTATTTACTTAAGTATGTGAACACATATGTTAGAATTAAACACTTTGGCCTATGATAAATTCACAGTTGGAAAATCTACAAAATTCTAATGATATTAATAATAAATAAAGGCTCTTTTTCTTCTTTACATTCCTGCCTTCTGGTGAATGTCTCTTCTATGTTTCCATGGCTTCTCATTACCGACAAAAAAAATATCTTGTATTTTCACAGTTTTTCTCTTCTTTTTACATTTTTTCTTCAGATTCCTTTTCCTCCTCTTCTTTCCAGTTATAATGCCTCTTGCTCACTAACATTTTCCCATGTGGTTATAATAGGACTGGTGTCAAGGTGTCAATTTTTTTTTCCTCATACAAGACAAGGTTTTGGTAGGCAATACGATTCCAAGTGGTGGGATGCTTCACTTTGGACTTCCACTTTGGTGCGCTGCTGGTTTGGCTGGTACTAGGAGGAAACCCCTCGCTCCTTTCAACAGCCGTTCAACACACAAAGGGAAAAAAAACCAATGTATGAATATGCTTTTGCACAACAGTGGCTTTGTAGGCATATAAATAGAGGGTGAAATGATGAGAAACACCTACAGTTTCAGTCTTCATGTTTTTGCCTGTCTTTGTAGATGCACACTGCATAGTCCAGAAGCTAGCTATAAAAGATTGCTTTTTCCTTATGCTTTACTGTGCTGCATAACGGCTTTTCACTGAGACTGTATCTTCAATTCTCTGCAGCTTCAAGCTGGACTCTTCACTTCTAGGGAATGTGTATTCTGTTTTTTCCATGTGATGCTCACTCGCAAACTGCTCCATCTTCAGTTTTAAGACTGTAAAAGTACCAGAAGCTGATTGACTTAGATGACAGTAAGGTGAGTCTTCTACATGCTGCTCCTTGAGTTGAAACACTAGTACATATGCAGCAAAGAAGATGATTTGTAACCATCTTTCCTAGTGAAGCATATTTCAAAGATGGTTAAAGGACAAATGAGAGATTTAAAATTAGCAGCAATGTATAATAACGAGTGTGGCTCTCTGCCCAGATTTCTGCCATAAGCTTAATTGATTTTGGTTGTTACAATAACACTTTGCAACAACAGCACTTTCACTGCCATTTTAGGTAGAATATGAAAACACATTCTCTCTCTCTCACACACAAAAAAGGATTACTGATGGAAGCACATATTCACGCGCACATCTGTATATGCATGGGGAAACACACAAAGATACACGTATAGAAATTACTAAAATTCTACTGGCGGAACTGAAGTACAATCCATGATAGATGTAAGATCGGTATCCAAAAATGTACTGAGGTACACCCTGTTCCCAACCTACAGCTTTTGCTCCCACCTGTTACCTCAGCTCAGTTGTTAATTTCATTGTACTGAATGTGTGCAAGTATTGTAGACAGGCAACTAAAGAAGGAATGTTCTCCTGTCTCCCTTGGACTAATTAAAACAGGTAGGTGAATACTGAGAACAATACAGTAAATGAAATGACTGTACACACAAAGCAAAAGCTCAAAGTGAATGTAGTGGCAGCTGTGTTTGCAATTCTGATATTCACAGAAGTTCTAACACAACAGATCACAGAAATCAAGGAATTAATCATTAAATAATTGTTTATGAAGTGAAAATATCATTTAAAAGTATTTATTAAATCAGAGAACAACACAGGCAGTATAGGAAAATAAAGGGTGGAAAATTAGTATAGAACAATAGAATAGAGATAAAGGTTAATATACACATGACTCAATTACATGGGTTCAATGTTTCACTTACTTCTATTCATTGTTTTGACATCCACAAGTTCTAATCTAAGCACGGTTAATGTTTCAGAAAATTCTGGTTGAGACAATCAAAGAACAGTTTAGTGTATGTGTAAACTAACACTTTAAATATATCCGTCCCCCTCACCAAAATCATAAATATCTTTTCCTCGCTGAGGCCCTGTGTCTACCTAACTAAAAAAAACAAAAAGTCATGAACTTTTATCGTACTAGTGCATACTATACAGAATGGTCGTAGAAGTTGAATGAGGAAACTAATATTAGATTACAAAATTTTGTCTTTTAAAAATGAGATGAATAACATCTTCATTTAAAACTGTCAAAACTGACAATAACTGAATCAGTTACAGACAATTATGACAGAAAGACAGTGAATTTACCATTCACACAGTGAAAAAAGAGATATATAGTATACATCAGTCTATGTATCTGCTTTGTAGGATTTTTCTAATAAACTTTTTTTTTCAGTCCTTGTGAAAAGTTAAGTCCTGAAGATTCTAAATGATTAACCTGTAAATAAAGTACTTCACTTGATTTTTAAGGATCTTTTTTTTACATACAAATGAAAACTTTGCTCTTCTTTCTTTGAATGCAGTTCATACACCTTTCCAAAATGAAAAATGACTTTGAACAGAACTCAAAACTTTTATAACAGTATGCAAATTAAATATTTTGGCTGTTTATGAATACCTTAAAAATACACTTTTGAAGAAAAGCTTTTCCAATGAAAGGATTATAAATAATTTTCATTAAAAAAAATATTTTATTAAGAAGGAACCGTAGTGAGCTTGAGTATATGCAATTCACTTCATGTATACTGCATTTACAGTTTTCAGTGAGTTCAGATTTTCTTACAGAAAGTATTTTCTTCTTAAGTATTATTTTTCTACCTTTCAACAAGTTTTGAAATGGTATTACCAATTTAGTATTTTCTGGGTGTGAAAGAATGTGTTATAGGACAATATAATTCATGGCATCTAGTTTTTCTCTAGATTTTCAAGTTTTTGACACTGGATTCCAGAATAAGGGAAAAACTCAAGAACAGGAAGCACCAAAAATAATTTTAGCTTTGAAGAGTTTAATTTGCAAGAAAAGGGGGTTTTGAGTCAGACTCATCTTTGATGTTTTTTTATAAGAAATGTATCCATTTCTGATTTTGCAAAACATACTCACATGTCAAAGTGCATTCTTTAATCTGCATTTATAAGTAATGATCTTGTTTAATTATACAGAGCAGGAGTTGTACATTACCATACTGAGTATGTCATTAGAATAGTTTTTAATCTAAGTACTTTTTTTTAATGGCATTTGGTTACTTAAGTGTGAAAAATGAGAATATGAATATAACACAATCCTTTTTTTTCTACCTTATCATGATGACTGTAAATTAATATAAATAATAAATTTACAGTGAAAGTTTTCCATAAGCAGCATATAAACAATGCAGTCACTGATGCTTAATTGAAAAGGAGACATACAAACAATTCTTTGATCTCTGCCAAAGGGAAGACTCAAGAAAACTGACCCACTTCCTATGACAGAAAGAAATCAGCCAAGAAACCAATCAGAAAGAAAAGAGGGACCACAAGCAAATCAATTAAAAAACAAACAAACGAGGGAACAAAATTATTCTGGAGCCTGTAAAATTGCTCTGGCAGGGGATCTGAATATGAGTGCAGTAAGAAGCAAAGAGCAGAAGAAATCAGTATCTCGTGAAAGATATGAAAAATAAGAAAGCCGAGAGTTGAAGAACTCATATGAAACTAATTCCTTGCTATTATTTATTTATTTTTCTAGATTTTGTATTACTTGCTTTTTGTAAATATTAGCATAGCAAACATAGTAAGAAATTAATCATAGTTAGGTCAATATTTATATAAATTTGATAGATTAGCTTAGGTAAAGATCTGAAATATTTTTTACTGAGATTAAGTGTTAACATAATTGTCATTTTTAAGCACTTTGTTTTAGGATTTTTAGGTTTTTAGGAGTTTAAAATTCTAGTTTAAGGATGATTAATTCAGCCCCTAACTAACAGTGTACAGTTTCCTTAGTGTCTTTGAACATCATAGTACAGTGGATGTGAGAACAAAAGTAGATTCAATATCAAAATCACATTATGAGGAGTGACTTGTATTTAAAAATATCTTCGTAAACTCAGAGGTTATTACATAAATCCCCACTATGCCAGTGTCTTGTACTTGGAAGACTAGAGCCACATAAAATTCCTTCACGCAGATTCAGTAAGGCAACATGCTACAGGAGAAAAAAATCAGATCTGGTATCAATCTTCAGCTTCCATGCTGTTAGCTTCAGGTATTTAGACATGTTGAACTGAGGTGCCCTGCAGAAGTTAAATGAAAAGACAAATGTGGATAGGTTGTTCAGCACTACAGGTGAAAGGCTACATTTAATTTGGCAAAATATGTTTAAATTAGGCCTTATAATAGGTAGGTTCCCCATTATTTTGCGCCATTAACTTGGTTTTAGAGAATACTTTAAAACGCTTTCACTTGTTAAATCTTTCACAGCCAGCTGATTGTCTCCCTAACAGAAAATGAGAAGAAAAATGTCAAGAAGAGCAAGGATTATCTTAACCTTGTACTACACTGATCAGAACTCTGCTCGAAGTCAATGATTGCAAAACTTGTTCAGAATAACCTGATGATTCAGTCTCCCAGAATGCTAATCTTCAAAATCATTGCAGCAAGAAATAAGAGTTTTAAAGCCACATTCAGTTGTAATGAGATCCGTCATTAAAGGCAGATCACAGTCCATTGACATGAGATGTCTAACTTGTAATTACTTTTACTTTAATATTTTCATTAGCACAAGATTCATTATTCTGTCTTTATATTTTGCCTATTATTTTCATTTTATTCTAATAACAAACTTGTTAATAACGCTCTCCATTTTCTGAAGATTCTTGTGTTGTAGCTTTAATTTGTACAGACACTGATTTTTTTTTTTTTTTAATGAGAAAGGAAACCTGGCTGCATAGCTTCTTCGTATTATTCACCAGACTTTTTTTTTTCTTTTTAATGTTCAGAAAAAATTGTCTCATTCTGAAACTTGCCTTTCTCTGCTTTCTTAAAGCGTAGATCTCAGAATTATTCTCTATATCTTCTTAATGCATGTATTAACTGCAGTTTGCTAGTGGATCATTCTCCCTTTTTGAAGAACTGATAGTTAAGAGAAATGCAGAGCACTTACTTCTGCTGATTTTTTTTTTTTTTTTTGGTAATTATTTTTTTCTTATGCTTCTTAAATGAAGATTAACTAAGCAGTTCTTCAAGTGACATTTGTGCTGGTTGGCCTTACATGGTACTTTTTTTTCACTCAAGGAACATTACTTGCACTTCATCTTCAGCCAGAAAACCTGTCATTTCTTTTGAAGGTGTGGAAAGCAAAGGATACTCTATCTGATTAATTATCATTTAATTGTCATTACTGAAAGCAAATAAATAGAGCAATAACACTGCCAAATTATGCCCGCGTCACATTTAGTTGGTTTTCAGTATTGAGATGCAGATTGGAAATGCACCTATTTCCATTAATTCCTTCTTTTATACACAAAGAACTAATTCTAATTTCAGCCACATATTATTTTATTTTTACCAGTGAAACTGGAAGACAAGCTGGCAAATATTTATGAATCTGAATTAACAGTTTAAAAATATTTTACAGAAACAGATCTGTTCTGTAATTGCTACCTTCCCATTTTCTTTTTTTGCTTCGTGTCCCTCTCTCTTGCTCACATATATAATTGTATATATTAATATAAGCTTATTTTTCCTTTAAGAAATATTATGATTCAAAACACATCAAAAAGAGGAGAGAGGTAGGATTCTAAGAAATTGAAGGTAAGTTACAAGCTTCTCAAAATAGCTAAGGTAATCAAAACAGACTTCATGACTAGGAATAAAATTATAATGTAATGTTGTCCCCCAACTACTGAAATTTGCCATTTCCATGTATGTAAGTTGATGCACTAACAAGCTACAGCTTTTAATACCAGTGTGTTTTAAGACCAAACACTACGTCAGAGCGTTACATTGCAGTCTAAATTTATGACTACTACATAATAGTGCAAAAAATGTCTGCAATTACAATTACCTTTGCTTTCAGTTTCTTACTTTCTCACACAGCCTCCCTGGGAGGCTTTGAAGAAAGATAGCTAATAAAATAGATGACTGAATGCTATAACATAGATGTCATACGACAGGTCTGAAAGCATCAGGAGCAAATCGACTTCTGGGCTACATAGCTCTCCTGATATTCAATGTATGAGACAATTTGTCCTGACTTACCCTTGACAGAATCTAAGGCATGAAAATATAAACAATTTATACAAAATCAGAAGTAATCATTTTTAGGCAGTGAGAAGGGATTAGTAGTAAAGATTTTTAGTTACATATTTTCTTTCTGTCTTTTCCAGGCTGAATTATAGATGCAGGAAGACTATTGCTTTCATAGTGCTCCCTGAATTTTGTCTCTGTCTCAGCTAAGTATGATAGAGGCAAATGAGGGAAAGAGAGGAGAGAAAGGTGGGGGAGGAAAGAGTGCAGGAGAAGTAACCGCTTGAAGGTAAGTGCCAAATATTCATAACACAAAACGTAGACTGTTGCAGTAATGTCATAATTATCAGCTGGCAACTTGCCATACAACATGCAAAAATAACCATGTGCCATCTGGTAATCACTTTTTTTTTTTTTTTCCCAGGCAAAATGGAAATTAAGGGCTACAACTAAACTGTGATTTGTTAGCTTGCAAGAGTGGTAGAACAAGCGTATAGGACTTGCTGGTATATTTGTTTCCCAGTCATGTATCTTGATGTTAACATAATAGAGCAAACAATAATTCTAATGTTCCAGTGAGTGTCTCACTTAGGGATCTAAGGTAAATTATGAAAGGAATGCAATACTCCTAAGACTGTGAATAATACATACATATATCTATAGGCCTGGCTGCCTTTCTGTGGATTCCAGTTTTAACTCCCTTCTTTTTTATTTTGGATTTACTATTGCAGTGACATTTTCAGTGAGGAACTGGAATATCAGCTCTTAATAGGAAAACTGCAAGTTTGAAAATGGAGTTCATTTAAACATACTAATTTGCAGATGATGCTGTATGAAAAGATCCTTATATCATTTACATTTAGGACATCACTTCATATGTTTTCTACTACACCTCAGAAGTAATATATTTCATCATTTTAATACAGTACATGACCTCTCCATATTTTGCCTACATTTGCACATTTTCCCAGGCATGAGATTATTTGTTTATTTATTATTCCTATATATTCTTCTCTGAATACAGGCTGAAGGAGCGGAGTTTATTCCAACAAAAAGAGAAGGCTAAGGGGAGAGCTCCATCAACTACACAGATAGATAGTAATAGGACAAGGGAGACTTATTTTAAGGAAAACTACAGGAAGAGAGATTTAATTAGGTTCAGAGGAAAGTTTTTTACAGAGAGAGTGGTGAGGTGCTGGAACAGCCTGCCCAGAAAGGTTGCGGATGCCCCGTACCTCCAGGTGTTCAAGGCCAAGGTGGATGGGGCTTTGGGCAATCTGATCTAGAGCTTGATTCAGTGGATGGCAGCCCTGCCTCTGGCAGGGGAGTTGGAACCTGATGATTCTTGAAGTCTCTTTCAAGCCAAGCCATACTATTATTCTATGATTCTATGATACTCTTTAATTGATTTATATAGTACTCTTTTATTTGCATTCAGGTGAAAAGAACATGAGGATAGAAATGAATAATAAAAAATGGTGATGCAATCTTTCAGTTACTAGCAATATTTTAACTTTCTCATTAACCAGAAATTACTTATGGAAACTATCTGAAAAACTGAATGTAGCCGTACTACAGTATTTCATCTACTGTACATTTTCAAGGACAGAAACTTTCAGAATTTATTCATGACGAATTTACTCGAAATAGCTAGCTGCTAAATCCTCACTTCCTAACTGCATTGGTTTCTTGATCACTTTGTTTTCAAGTGTTGTTTACATAATTTTTTTCCCAAGCACTTACTATTGCAGTCCTGAAGATAAGTATTTACTGAAGTTGTTCCATTTGTTTTTCTTTGTTTTACCTGTTCTATTATTGTGTGTCATCTCTTTTTGCTAGAAGCACAAAGGAATACAATTGGCAACAGGTATTTTCCTAGTTAATGATTCCCAAGTATTTCTTTGTTAAAGGTATTGTGCATTGCTCAGTGAACCTTATGCATATTACTGCTGCTGCCAGAATGATGAAATGCACAGAGTATGACTTTAAATAGTCTTACCTGATAGGTGAAGCCAGTTGAAGCTTTTTCCTTCAGTTCAGTCTGTAACAAAAGTCAGATGGCTCCATCCACTACTTAGAACACAGCGTATGATATATCATAGGCTATAATCAGCCTGTGAAATCCCAAATGTTTGGATTCAAATGAACGTTGCAAATTCTATTCTCCTTGTTGCAGCTCAGCCCTTGAAGGACCTCTTATTAACATGTATTTTAGAGAGCTGTTTCCATGTCTGTACTTGATTATTTAATGCACACAAAGTGAGTCAGCATCTCTTACATCAAAATTGTTTTGTAATCTAAGATGAGGTTGAATACGAGAGGTCTTAGAATACTGTTTTCTCCTTATTCCCTGTTCTTTCCCTACAGCTGTGCCTTTGCACTTGTTTAAAGCATTGCTGGTACAAATCTCATGATTTCTCCCCTGTTCCTTCAGGATCCACCAACTGCAGAATTTGTTAGTTGGAGTAAAGCTTCTCAATTAATAGCCCATAGTCTCATGATACTAGACAATGAAAAATCTCAGAAGACCTGCAATTACTACAGCTCATAAGAAATGTACTGCCTTTTTTTTTTTTTTTTTTTTTTTTAACTGGAAGGGTTTGGCTGTGGCTTCTGATGCATTGAGTTGAAGATAACTTTTCTCTCATGTGAAAGAATCTCCTAGAATATTGCAAAGGATAAGATTTTTTCCACAGTTACAAAAATCTAAATTTTCCAAACCAGAAGTCTTATATTCAGATCTTGATTTGAGGACATCACATAAAATAATAAAAGGTATTTTCTGTGAAATGATATGTAGCACTTTGAAGCTTAGGAAGCTTCCATTGGCAGGCAAAATGGCTTGAAACTTCTTGAGCATTTCCTTGTCCAGAGGTAATTTTTTGTTTACTTTACTTGGAAAAGACTACTTTCAGAGTTTCTTTTTCAGACGATTAGATTATTTTGTGACTAGACCCTCAAAAATTGCCTCTGTATAGAATGCAAACATACTGTTAACATAATGTTTTGGCGTGAAATAACTTTAAGGAAGTGATAAAATACCTTATCATTCTAAACAAAATATTTATTTTATTTTAAATCTCAAAAGCCAAATATTTAAACATTTCTCATTACTTTCCCTGCTTAAAAATACTGTCCAGAGCAAGACGATTCCAAGCTATTCAAACATAGAAATGATTACACCTGAGAACATCAGTGTCTTAATTTTCAGCACAAATTCCTGTTTGACACTTACTTAGTGTAGGTACCAAGAAATGAAACAGCAGTAGCACCACCTCCACTCAAAAAAACAAAAAGAAATAGGCCAATATTTTTCTGTTGTGAAACAAACTGTGTCAACACTGAAGAGATAATTTCCTTAAGATGATAAAATTTAAGATTTAAGATTTCCTAAAGATGATAAAAATTAGTTTTCACAAAAAATATTATTATTATTATTATTATTATTGTATGTCACTATCAATGATAAACACTGATTCATGGAGTTCTAAACGCCAAGAAAAAATTTTTTTAAACAGCGCTTCTCAAACAGTCATAGTGAAAATAGAATCACTGCTAATGGAAGATCTCATTTTTACTACCTTTCCTATTTACCTTATCTTAATAGTCAAATTATGATTACAGTCAGGCTGACCTGTAATGGTATTAGCTGGGGCATCATAGGTTGGCTGTTTTAGAACATAAAGTCAAAATGAGATTTTCAAAGAGATTTCAGAAAATCATATAGTATGTTACCATAACTTTTGACAACACACCATGGTACATGAAGGAAGATGTCAATCACTGAGTGTTTTTTAAAGGGGCTTGTGTGCATGTTGGGAGAGAAAGTGTTATTCTTCCCTTTGAAGGTTCCTTCCTGCTGAAGATGACTTCAGAAAATGAACTGTCCTAGATGACTGTCTTCTCCAGTGAAAAACAGCAGAAGAAGATGTTGACAATGCAAACAAAAATTAATCAACATGGCTTTAGTTTACCTGGCAGAAGAACTTCTAACTAACTTAACATCAAATAGTAGTATGACCACTGAAAATATGTTAACTTGATTTGAAATGAATTCTTTGTCTTTACATTCATCCCCTGAATATCAACTTTTGGCTTTAAACATCATTGGAAATTTAAAAAGGGATTTGACTTTCAGCATATTAGGAACAGAAGGAATCTCAGATATTAAGATAATGAGTATTACACACACACACACACATATATGTATATATTTAATGTCTAATGTGTGTGGGAGGAAAAGCCTTCCTATATGAAGATAATTCAAAAGCATAGACCATTCAGTAAATATCAGGTACTAAAAGCTCATTCGTGGTCAGAAAAGTGTTGTTCATAGGCTTTGTTGTACTAATCTGGGGAAATTGCAGGTCTACAGAATAATTACATGATCACATACTTAACTACAGAAAGGTATAAGTATGCAACCTTTTATCTAAAGACTGTGTTCTTACATTTTTCTGTGAGAGGTAATCTCATCAAACCAAGCCCTAACTTTAAAGAATTTGGCATTGTAATTAAAATGTATTGTAATTTTGTGTCACCGCTTAAGTAGGAGTTCTGAGGTTCTTGGCCAGTACTGCAAGTTTGCTTGATCAAGATCTAGGCTAGAAGACCTCTAGTTGCATTACTTTGTTACCATGCCTGATAGAACTTCTCATGGATACCCAGAGATTGCTTTAATAAGCTAAGTAATATCCACAAGATCAAAAACAAATGCTTACAAAGAGAACATCCCTGTTTGTAAGCCCAACTTCAAACAATTATATTTATTTATTTCATCTCCAGAATTTTATCTCCATCCTACCAACATTTTTTTTCTTTAAGTTGATTTGCCTATGTTCAATGGTTTTACATAATTACAGCTATTTGGTGACTGCTAGAGTTTTTTATTCACATCTCATTTCTTAACAGTCTCTCAAAGCACTCCCTGTATAGAGTTGATTATAGGTTTTACCACTAGAAAGATGACCAATATTGGTCTCTGATGGCTAAAAAGAAGCTTTACTTTACTACGTTTAGCAGGAGATGAAATTTCACTATAGCATGGCAGTGCAGCTGTATCTGCATTTCAGTAGTGCAGATTCAGGTTGCATGAATATTCATAAGTAAGAATCTATGCAGCCTCTATCTGCTTACAATTTTTATTCATATTTAAGAGCAGAGAATTGATATACATGGTAAAGAATAGTATATAGACTGGGTTGTTCAGCTGAATGGGACAACAGTGTCAAGTATTTTCATCATATAGATAGCAGGAGGGATAGCAATAAAGAGGTTGGTAGGGCAAGCGCTCATTAACAAAAGAAAAAGCATACAAATTTGTAAATACGCTTTTTAGCAAACTATCTTCCACCAATATAAGATAAAATTTGTTCTACTAGCCTCTCTTATAGCAAAGCTTAATTAACTGAGGAGTTTGCTTGAATATAGAGTAGAAAATAGTAGATAACTTTGCCATTATTTTCACTATTTCTTTATCTTAAGATATATGAAGACCACACAGTAGATATAGCAAAACAATTCCACAATAAACATTTGGCAGACTGTGAAATATCCTCATCATACAAAATTTGACATTTTGTATAAAGAAGATCTCTAATTTCTCCCTTGCATTTCCTTCTGGAAATCATCTGAAGTATGGTATTGTTTTATACTTTATATGAAATGCCCCCACTGACCTCATGTTACCAATTTCTTAATATTTAAGCTGACAGATGGAGTGTTGGGATTTGAACCAGATATCAACCTTCTGTTCATATGTGACTAGCTTTGCCTTTAGTAATACAATGCTGCAGAAGCTGAATCCTAATAAGGATTTCATATCAGGTTGTATTTTTTTTAATCAAATTCTCATCAAGAAATGGTACTGCTTGCTTGGGACTCCATTCTATGTATTCTTTAAAGATTTTCTGTCCTCTCAAAATGTTAAATGTTACTAATGATGCATTTCCTATTCTCCAACAATAGAGGTAGACCAGGATTTCAGTGACACTTTCTGAAACGTGTATCCAAGTGTTTTAATGCCATCACATTCTCAGTGTATCCTTATTGCCTCTTTGAAGATGCATTTGATGACTCCTTGAAGTGACAATCAGACAAGAACCCTTTTTTTTGGTTATCCTTGCTTGCACTGGAAATACTCCATGGTCATCCAAACTTACAGAAGCACATAGTCAGCTCTTTAGCTTCTAATAAATGATGGTAACTCCAATATTGACGAAGGCTCTTTGACATAATTGGAAGGAGCTTTTTAAAAAAATAGCTGGAGAGAGATAAAGTGGTTGGCAACATGTGAGCTTATCCTTCCTTCCATGTCCCTTCTTCCTTCCTTTTCTACTTGTCTCTAATAAAATTTGTGCAAAAAGTGTAAAGCAGAGCAAAGAAGCCTCTTTGGTGAGGACTGAAAGATCATCTCAAGTCTAGGAGTAGATATTTGATTCAAGGCTCCTTTTATTGATAGCAGCTCACAGTGCAGTTTGAACACTTCGTAACTTCATGCTTATCATTAGTCCTTTAAGTATATTGCAGTGTTTTAAGTAGAATCAGACATCAAACTTTAACAGCATCACAGCATATGGATTAAAACACTCAACTCTATTTTTACTGAAGAACAGTCATCTAACTCTTTGCCTACATAAAACCCCCACATAAAGTTGTTCTCACTGACCTTATGCATACACATGGATCCTGATCATTCTTCCAGAACTTCTGCCTGGCTCAAGAGTAGCACTGTGACTCCAACACTCTCCTCAAATGTGAAGAGGAATTAGCATGGGATTAGTTACTTTTTCATGATTCCTGCTGATGAAGCCATATACTAAATTTGCACTGTCTCTTTAGCCCCTTTGGGAGAAAAAATATGAGAGAAAGCCTTCTTCTTGCATGACATCATTTCTAGTTTTCCCAGAGATTGTGTGGAAGGATCAGCAGACTCACAGAAGGTAAGTGAGACCAATCAGTGGGAATGTTTATGCAAGCTTTCTTATGTCAATTTTTCAATACTGTCTCAGGAATTAGATGAATACATGTCACAAAAATCTATTCAAATATAAAATTCCCATGGAGAATCAAAGAGAAAAAGTCAGTCCATTGTCTTTGAATGTAATATCCTGGATGCAACACTTTGTTTATCTGAACACCATTGCCAATTCCTCCACTAAGTGTGCTTGAGAAGTCACTTTGATTTTTCCATGCATTAGTACAAATAAATCAGTTCTTTCCTCCTTATAAACATGGAAACTTACAGAAATTTTGTAAAACACTAGAATAAAATTTGTATCCCAGAAATATGGTGCACTGCTGCAAACTAAGTTATGAATACTTTATCATCATATAAGGCAAAAGTACACTGCTGTGATGAAACAGAAAACAAAAAAACTCATGTTAAATTCTTGTGCAACCACATCTCCAGACTAATGATTTCCCTCCTAACAGACACCTGCACAATAAATGGAAGATCACCTCAACCTTTGCAAAACCACAAGCAACAACTGCTTCAGTCTTTCAGCAAAGTATTAACATCTTCAATAGCTAATCTAAATGCACAAAACCAACTGTTGGGTTAAGAACACCTAATAGATTTTCTTGCTTCTCTGCTAATTAAGTGTTACACTGAAGGCTGGATGTGTAAAATTGAAATCAGTTTCAATTCTGATCTTTCAAACTTAGCTCTGGTTTGTCAAGCAAGTCCTCTCTATTCTACAGTTTTTTCATTTTATTATCAACTCAAAGGCAACATTTTTTTCCCCTATTGACTGATACAAATTCCCGAAGCCTGGGTTAATGTTACAGGTATAAACATCACTTTAAATGTCTTAAAAATAGTGCAAAGGAAAAGCTTCATGTCTAGAATTGAACAGTGAATTTCACCAGAAATTCAGCTGTGAATAAAATAACCTCTTCTGTTTTATATGCATACAGAGCAATGATGCAAAATGGAACATTTTCCTATTGGGATATGTTATGCTTTGGACTAAATACATCATAAGATAGGAACAATATATTAAGCCAATTTAGCCTTAGCTATGAGACAAGGATATGGATGCTACATGATTTCAGCACATAGACATAAAGCTCTACATGTTATGCTTTATAGAAATACCATATTAATTAGCTCTAAATATTATTTTAGGCATGAAAGTTCTTGCTGTTTATTTATTAAATATACATAAATTAAATGCACAATGTAATTTTAAAATTGAGAGCTGCTTGTTCTAAATATAAGGAAACTGCATTGTTAGAGCATTTGTTTGATTACATCAGGTTTTAATAGTACGTCAAAATGAAGAATATTATGAGGTTGTTGGTGATCTAAAAGTCTGAAATCAATTCTGATTAGCATTCTTAATGTATGAAAATCTTACTTCTGCAATTTTAGCTTGGGCAGTTACAACAGTATATTTTAGTTTTGTAATTTGCTACTATTTGCAATACCACATTCATAAATTATGTCTCTACATTAACATTAAAGCAGAACGCCAGATCAAAATGCTATGCTTGCTGGCATTGTTTCTTTTAAGAATTTGAACGGTGTTGAGTTTTCTCTTACTACAATTTTTCAGAATAAAAAGAAAATATCTGTTTCTTGTCTCATAAAAAAAAAAAAAGAATATTTCTGAAAGTCTAAAATGAACATAGTTACAACAGGACCATTCCAAGTTTCTGCAGCTGGACAGAAGAATACTTTCAAAAAAGCTAATGACAACTGACTTTACCAGAATTTTTCCTCATGTATAACTGATTAACAATGACGTTCATGAGAAGAATCAGAACAATGTGATGTTCTCGATCTCTCCTGAGGGTAGACATAAACAAAAGAATTCTTCATGCTATGGCGGGAATTTTAATTTCTGGACAGTTGATTGCTTACCATTTCATAGATGTAGGTCTTTGGGGTCTTTGGTCAGAGTGAAGCAACTAGAATAGTGTTTTCTGTGCATAACAGTGAGGCAAACTTTGCAGTTTTACCTTATTCTTCTCACAGGCTATCAGTTAATAAATGGAATCAAGAGAAGGCATATGTAAACAATCTTTTCAGCCCCAAGATGGTTCTTTTGCACAGTTTAAAGTCAATGATGAAAAGCTTAGAATTTGATTTAGAGAAAAACAGCAGTTACTATTACACTGCAAAATTATTTTTCAGCTTTTTTCCTGTCTTCAGAATGAAAACATTAAGAAAATCATTTGGTTCTCTGAAGAGAAGTAGTTTTGTCATTATGTATTGGAAACATCTGTAGTCAAACTGCAGGTGCAAAAGATTTTTGTCGCCAGCTCATAGAACAATTCATGATAATTTAGTTTCATTCTGGTTCTTCTTCTGTCCAATATCATCATGAGCTTATCAATCAGTTTCGAGATTACTGGAATTTTCAGTATAAAAATTATGGAAAAGTATTTTGTTTATATTGTACAAGGGAAGTGTGATTTAATGTATTTTTTTTTTTCCGACTGCATCATGGTAGATTTTACAGGAAGAAAATTTGGCATTTTCAAAATCTGAAATATCTTGGAATTTGTAGTCTGTAAAGAAATATTAATCAAGTTTCTGTTGTACATTTTCTACTGCTTTTCAGAACTCTCCTTGTTCTTGCACCAAGGGCTCTGGACATGGGAGATAAAGTCAATTAGTCTCCTGCTATTGAGATTATTTTCTTTTATAAGGTCATAAACCAATGAATGAACAAACAGGCATTTTCAAGCCTTCCTTTGGTGAAAAAAATACAATGCAAACACAAAATGATTACAGCCTATACAGTAGGCTGCAGTAGGCCTGTATTTGATGTGGTCAGAACAGTAATTAGTGTCACTTTGAAACAGATTCATAGAGTGGGTTACCTGAACTTTGAATTAAGCTTTAGCAGCGTATTTAGTTGTCTTCGTAGTGCGTAGTTGAGATCTACAATGGGTATTGTAGAGTCTCAGCACTTAATTAGGGAGGAAAAGCATCTTAGGCAATTTGATCTACTTGAGGACACTATTTATTGGAACACATTAATTGATTTTTCCATTTGTCAGCAAGGAGCTACATTAAGTTTTGTACACATTAGGACAGAAAAAACAGTGTGTACTTACGCAGTGATGAATGATATAATAGGAGGGAGCATAAGGCATTGAGAGTAATGTGGAATCTTTGAAGGCCTAAGCACATTGATCATTTAGAGTGAGAAAATCTGAAAATCAGAGAGAGGTAACAGGTTTTTTTCTGGAGATTTAGAAGTACCAATGAAGCTCACTAAAAGTAACACAAGAACTGTAGCTGGTTCTATTTCTGTCCAGGGATATACGCATACAAATTTCCAAGCTCCGAAGCCTTCCAGGGTCTTCTTGAACACAGCGCATACAAGACCCCTGTCAACTATGTGCTTAGGGGCACTGTCAAACCAAATTTCAACATGACCTGGTACAGTGAAGCCTGGTTTTTATTAGAGATTTTTTCAGCATTAAGGGTCTCCATAGACATAGCTCTGCTCTGTCTCCACCTCTTTACATTAGTTCTAATACATTATAACATGCAATGGCTATAGTGCTGTACACTATGCACAATATACCTTCCAACGTTCACTCCCTCCTTTTTGTGTTGCCACTAATCGAGTCAATAAATAATTGGATGGGTCGTTTACAAAGATAAGCGTTCTCTCTAGGTCTCAGAGTGCCTACACAGCTGGAAAAAAAAAAAGCTCAGTTTAAAAATCAGGTCCCTCTATTTTCATGAAGTGGAAACATTCCTCTCCTCATTTTGAGGATACATGTAGTGAAGAAATGAAAAGTTCACTACTCGTTAAGAAATCATTGAGCTCTGGGGTCTCTTTTTGAAGCCAGTAATTTAAAGGAATTTCTACTTTGTGTGGTGAAGATTGAAATAAACAGTACGGGTGCAGGAAATTGTAAGATCCTGGGGAGGGATATGAAGGGGAAAGATTTCTTTCAAACCCATTAGTGATTTTAAAGGCCAAAACTACACATGGGTCTGAAATGCAACAAAATTAGTGAGTCTCAGTTTGAAAGTGAGAGGGAGTTTCTAATGCAAGTAAAGCTTTTGCCTCTAAGCCTTCAAGAAGGGGAGTGAAAGCAAGCAGAACCCACAGCAGACCAGGGGCTGCAGTGGGAGAACCCTTGCCGGGAGAGGAATCAAGGGCTGCCCATGCTACCTGAGCAACCAGGTCAGACACGTCCCTGGTAATGAAGATCCATCCATTACCATAACATGCAGTCTAGTGCTGTAGATCAGTTTCATGGCCTCCAAAGAAGCTGAACAGTTATCAGTAACATTCAAAATTCCACTGGAAAGTCATTCATTTCACTTTATGGTCCTAATTAGCCATTTGTATAGTTCTATAATTAAATATGTTCCTTTCTCATCAAGTTTTTCACTTTAGTAATGATACCACTGTGCCACAAACAGGCACCATGCTGTTTGGTTTGGGACTTATTCATAGCATTTAATTGGTCACCCAGTGGTTAGCCAATAACCCCTTCTATGGGAAGCAACACTCTGAATGCTGTTAATGGGCTAGAGGCACAGTGATTGCCTCCTGGTACCCAGCAGTACTGGGAATAAAGCAATTTCCTCCACTGTGTTGTGTGCTCAATAGCTAATCCTCTCCACTCTTGAAATGCACACTATTTGGTTATAAGTATTTGTACTGGCTTACTTACCGCTGGGTTGTTAATAGGCAGTGATTCTTCAATGCTCCTTCACTGAAGTTACAGTCTGCTTGCTGACTGCTAATTAAAACAAGTTTGCACTCTAAGACTGCAACTAAAAGGTAGCAAGGTCATATTATTTAATGCAGCACTCTTTTATTTAACAATGTTTATACAGTACTTATATGTGTACATTTTACAGACAGGCACAGATATTATTAATCATATCAATATAGTCAAAATGACCTATAGATTACTCTTCTCTTCCTCTTCCATGTAACTATCCCTTTCTTCCTGTTTGTCTCCAGCAGAAGAAAAACTCTCCCCAGCAGATATAATTCTGGTTTATTTATTCTTACTTTCTGCTTTACTAACAGGAAAGGTTGCAGAATATTCCTTAGCCATATTGCTACTGAAATTAATATCTGAAACAGAAATAAGAAATTGTGCATTTATAAAAGGTTATTTAACAGTCTTTCACTTCTCCATACATTAAAATAGAAGTTCGCTTATCAAGTGTCTCTAGCACAATGTAGGACACTTCAGTTTCATCAGTGGCTTACTTATTATTGGGTTGCCCTAATCACATAGATTTTTTCAGGCTTTTCTTTTTAAAATAAACTAACATATAGACTTGCACCTCGGAAACATGTTCAGTGCTTATGAAAATACAAGTATTAGGTAAAAAATGCATTACATCCCATTTTCCCTTGACTTCTAGCATACATATTCCCTGTTTGTCTGAGCTGGCACAATTTCTCAAGTACATAGCAGTAAAAAATGTACTTAAACCTACATACCCCCTCACTGTCCTCTGATACTCCCAAGAAAACAAAATTGAAGCAGTTCTGTTTCTATAGTGTTGTCTTTCCTTAATAGCATTCTTTATCTTGTAGCACTGGCAGGGCAGCCTACTCATCTTTAGACTCATTTTACTTTTTTGAGGGAATTCATGCAACCCTGTCTCATCTTCCCTGTGTTATTTAACAGGTAGTTACCCAGCTGATACAAAAGAAAAGTGATGAACACAGGGTTATGCTTAATATCCACAATCTTGCTGCATATGTATTTTTATCTCTTTTGTTTCAATTTTCACTTGCATAATTTTTCTGCACTCTCCTTCTTTGCTTTTGTTGTTGTTGTTGTTTTTACAGAACAGAAAGAGCTTATTAAACTGAAACTCAGGCAAAGTATATACTGTATACCTCTTAAGGCATGAAGGAATGCTCTCTGGTTTTTAGGGATGGCTGATGCTCAGGAGCGGTGCAACCAACTGATTAGCTTATGTTTTGTGGATGAGAGGGTACTTTGCATTCCTCTGTCTTGCTCTGATTTGGAAAACATTTTTTTCATGAAAACATTTGTGAAAGTTCATCCAGATGTAATCTTATTCTACAGAATTTTTCCTTTTCATAAGTGTTTTACCAGCCTTACTTCAACTTTGATAGACTTGGTTTCCTGAAAAAGGTTTAGATAAACATCTTGATAAGCATGTTTGAATCTTATTTTGAATAAAACCTCGGGATTACTTCCATAACAAACATTACAAGACACCGCAGATGATATAGTTCAGGATTTTTATACATTCTCCTTGTAATTTTTATAATATTCACATGAATATTCACATGTGTATCATGCAAAGATTCCTTCATGAATTTTGAAGTTATTAAAAGTTATCATAGCTTTTGAACAGAACAGAGCCCTGTTATGCCTTGTACTGTAAATGGAATAGAGATAGAGGGGACAAAAGAGAGTGAGTAAGCCACAGAAAGAGAAATGATGCTTTTTACTACAGTCTACCTAAATAATATACTGTTCATTAACTTTTCCTATATCAGCTCTGCTACCAGCACTCTCAATCATCTGAAGATTAGGTAAACTTCCCAGATTATAAAGGGTGAGTTTTCTAATTAATATATTCCAATGACATTCTTCCACCCCACAACTTGATCTACAGAACATCTGTCCTGTGGATCTCTCAGGCAGAAAACACAATCCCTACTCCACACAGAAACAAAACAAAATAAAACAAAAAATATTTAGTGCTTAAAAGTATGAATAAAATGTTGAGATAATCAATGGAAATCTTTTAATTGTCTTCTTTAAATCTTTGATCAGATCCCTACAAAATACAACCAGTCTCTGCTGAAGACTGTATACAACAGGTATTATAATTGCTGTAGTTATTTGACTAATGGACACTAAGGCTCTGAGATACTAAATTAACCCTGCTGTCACTATGCAGAAGCCTATTCTGCAGTGCCAAACAGAAGCTGTAACTACTAAATCTCAGACTACTCCCATCCGTCAAGCAATATTTAAGTGTCAATATTATTGTTTAACAAACTAGTCTAATACTACCTCTTAAACATCACTAGGATAGACATTAATATCCACCACAATTACATTTTTGGTTTAGTGAAAAACAGGTGTAGCTAAAACCTGTATCTAGACAGTGGACTTCAGGTAACTGAAAGGACAGTGAACGCCTATATAAAACACAAATAAATAACAGGCACATTGCAGAAATGAAGACTGATGCTCACAAAACATTAGAAACGTACCTTGGAAATGATCATTCTGGACCAGTTTTACATGAGCTGGCCCTAGTTGTTGAGTGATTGAACACAGACAGCCTGGGATTGCTATAAGGTTTAGTGCTACTGCAGTGTGACCTTGCAAGGTCTCTTAGCACTACATCATGATGATTCTCCAGCTTGCATGTCCCTACATGATAGTCTGCTACATGGCACAGGGATAGGCCAGAGCTGTATTTCAGGGAATCACTGTCAAACACTGCATGTGGGAGAGACAGCATGTTCAGAAAGCCATCTGAAACAAACAGTAACTGGGTCTGCACATCACAGCCAACTGGAGAAATAAGTACACATACTTTATGGAAAAAAAGCATTCTAAATGCAGGCTGGGAGATTTTCTTGCAAGAAAACTGCCTGCTGTTGTTTAATTCTACTTCATTCAGACCAACAGGACTGGATGTGCTCTCTGTAAATAAACTGCTACACCAAAGAATATTCTAGGCTCATGTTACCAATTTGCAGTCTTAATTGAAACAGAGCCACAGTATTGGCTGTGTGGGCTAAAGGGGAAGTGATATTATTATCACCTGGTTGGAAGAGTTAATCTAGTCTGCCATGCATCATGATTTAATTATTCCTAATTGATCCTTAATAGATGGATGTCAAGTCTGGCCTTGTTCAGCTTCAATTATAGCAATTTCACAACCTCATTTTGCAGTGGAACTCGGCAAATATCTGATGATTTCTGCCACTTTCATTGCAGTTTGAGCACTTCTCGAAACTTTCAAACATTTCAGAACCAGAGAGTGGAGATTTTACTGCAGATATTCTTTGTACGTGGTTTGTGAGCATTTCCAATTTAGATGGCTTTGAAGCTGTGTTTGTTGTTCTTCTGTGAGTAGGAGGCATTTATGAAAATGGATGTAAGCCATGAGATGTTAAAGTGGAACAGAAGTTAAATGTTATTTTTCATTTTCACTTGTTCAAATTTGCATGTAGGTAACATTAAAAGAAAGAAAGAATTTTTTATTAAAGTTGTTAGAATATACAACTCCCCATAAAATTAGTAGTTTGTTTTCTGTATTTTACTTTTTTTTTTTTCTTTTACAATTTAAGTAAATTAGCAGTTTAAAACATGCTCAGACTGTTTTGCATTGTGATTACTAGAAGATTAGTAAAATTATATTCCAGGAGACTAAGAACTGAATAGGCAAAAAAAGCTTTTAGTGAAAGCTTTTTTATTTATTTTCCTTTCCTCAGTATGCTTTCCTTCACAGCAGTTCAACCTCAGAGATTAATTAACATTTTTTTACAGAAAAGAAGTAATATTTGCATTAAATATTCAACACCACTGAAAACATGCTGAATTAAGGCATCAAAAATAACAATCTGTTCTAAGACATGAGTAGCTCCACAGTTATTACCAGAGAGAAAAATCAGTGTTAGCACTTCATTGGATATGTGTTCACGGGGAAACTACCTCAGATTAGCTGCATAGTAACATTTTTTATTAAACAGTGCTAGATATATAGGCCAGATCAATGCCAATATATAAAGTAAAAGTATGCTTTTTACATATCCTTTGTGAAGGTCGAGACACAAAACTATTGAGTAGCTAACTGAAAAAATGTAAATAGCTCTCAAAACATTTCAGCTAGAACATAATTATTAAGTGAATGAAGAAGAAACATATGGAAAGTAAGAGTAAAATCAGTACACTCAGTATATTTCAGACAATTATTTGTCCATTGTTCAGGAATATATGAATAATTTCTATTTTAGAGAGAAGTTTATTTATTTATTTATTTTAAGAATAAGGAGTTGTACTTAAATAGCAATATTTTTTATTGTGTTCCAATAACTTTTCTTGTTGTCTGCTAACTGTCTAAACCTCTATAGCACCTTTCCTCCCCTGCCAAATATTGCTTCTAATAAGTGTGTTAATATTATGAGAATTGTTACACAAAAGTACTAGAAGAACTTGGTGAAAGAACTTTTTTTTTTTTTTTTTTTTTTTAAGTCTGTTTTGTAAACAGAACTACAAATAAATGGGAGAAGAAAAATGGTGGGCCTTTTAAACACTGTTTTCTTAATGCAGCGAAAGACCATCCAAAGATGCTATAGAAACATATGTATACAGTCTATAGCCATTTTTCATTTATGATACAAACTTGCTAAGCATTCACAAAATAAGATGGTATAGCATAAAATCTATGAGTAAATAGCATGGGAATCTTTTATGACTTCGGAAAGAAGACTTGATTTGTCCCTCAGCAACTTTGCTGTGATTCATAATGAAATTCTTGATGTTACAGAAATACCAAACTGCTTTAACTTGGTTACTTCTGCATGCAGGCACTGGAGCGTTCTGTCTGGGATAGTAAGTTATCCAATAAAACATTAAACACAGCTTCCTGGAAACAGACCCAAACTACTTCCATTAACACATAAGACAATTTGTTGATCTACTGCTTTTTAAAGGGACGCTTCTGACAGGGCTAGTGTCATCATAAGGAAGTACCATAGAAACATAGAATCATAGAACGACATAGATTGGAAGGGACCTAAAAGATCATCTAGCTCTAATTCCCTGCCATGACCTGGGAGGGAGGTCATCCCCCCACCAGCTCAGGCTGCTCAAGGCCTCATCCAGCTCAGCCGTCAGCACCTCAGTGGATGGGGTATCCATAGCTCTCACAGTAGTACTTTGTTAAGAGTGTTTGTTGTATTTACCACTACGATCCGGGAGAATGATGTCAGAATCTGACAGAATGAACTGCAACAATCCTTTCTCCTGCTGGCATCTATCTAGGGTCCAAGCAGCATTAGAAGTGCGTGAAACTTTACAAGACATACTCATGGAGCTGAATCAGGATATGCCAAAGGGGGTTTCAGGCATTGGAATTCACTTGGAGTCTCCAGCAAAGATTAAAGCCTCCTCTCTCTGCAGCAACCATTATGTTCTCTAATGACTTTGTCCCCAGTACACCAGGATAAGTTTCAGCAGAGTATTATCATTAGGTCTTCTTGTTCTCAGATTAATGGACTTATCCTACTGATCTAAAAGGAATGAGGGAAATGGTTCTATTTGATGAACCAATGGAAAATGGCCAAATAAATATAAATGCTTAGTTCAGCCATTTAAGTATTTCACTTAGTAAGTTGTACATATTGACTCTACCAAGGTTTTAGTATTTCCAGAAGAATGGCCTACATCACTGCTGGTTGCTTAAAGAACATCTATTGTTGCACTGCTGGAAGAGTTTATATCTGAAGGAACAGCATGTACTTCACTGAAAAAAAAAACCAACCAAAACATTACTCAGCAGGCATCTCACTCAGTCCCACACAGACTAAAAAAAAATGTTCCAGAGCTGAAATATTACAGCTTGTTTGCACCTGAAGGTACCAAAAGTGATTTACTGTTGGCAGGTTTACCCACAAAAATTCAAGTTGAATGTTTATTTGGAACTGTACCAATGTTAGCATGTCTCACTGGGGAAAAATCTAACCAGCAAGGCCACATAAAACACTGACTGAAAAGCAGTGCAGAGACAAGCTTGCCATTCTCTAAACATATCCCATGTGAAGCAGGTTTAGGAGGCAGGCACCTGCCATAAAAGGGTTTGCCATTAATAGGCGATGAAGAGGAATGGATAAGGAAGTATATTGTCAGACACATTTTCTTCTATTCTAAAAACCATATTTTTTTCTTTCTAATAAGTGTTTCTGCTTTTTAATGAAAATATGAGTAATAGGATGGATAAATATCTTATGCTTTATGCTCTTTATGCTGAACTTCAGGGTAGACCTGATACATATGCAGAAGGATTGTAACAATTGCTTTTGTAGAAGAATGTCAAATCTGCATCTTATCCACTCTCCAGTGGCTGATGCACTGCCACCCAATGACGAAGATTTTTAAAATGATGCACATCAGCTAAATTAAGATCCTAACATATTCATGCCCACTGGTCAGATACAAAGTCCTTTAAAATCAATGAATTGATTCAGCCAACATGACTGTCTCCTGCCAGCTATGATGTACTGAGGAAAGAGCATAAGCTAAAGAGTTATGTTGGCAATCATTGCTTCTCCACCTGACTAATTTGGCTAACAGACAAATACATAATTTAATGTAATTAAACAAACAAACAAAACATATCACAAATAGAACAAAAAAATAAGGAAACTGACATTTATTTTTATGTGATAGATCTGGACATAGTGCTTTTAATACCAAGTGCAAATTATTCTCACTATTAGAACCCATTCCAGAGGATCTGCAAAACCAGATCAGCAGTTCATCTAATATAGCATTCTCTTCCTAGTTCTGCTGGAGATTTCAGAGGAACAGTACAATTTGACAATTCATCTAATTGTATAAATCTACACAACCGGGAACCCTTTTTTCCCCTTGCCCAGCTGGTAATCAGCATATGCCCTGAAGCATGAGGTTTGGTTAGAGAAAAGATAAAAGCAGGGGAGAGAAGAAATAATAATGTAACTTATTTGAGGTATTGCTTTAGACTCTAATGGATCCTGCCACAAATTAATTCTTCATTGTACAAATGCCCTGTGGTGATGCTCTGAACTACAGATAGATCAGCTGTGTCAAGTACACCAAATGAGTGGTGCAAAGGTGCTAGATTTTAAAGGAAAGATTTCTTCCTATTCATATAGAGAACAATTTTTCAATGTGGGATCATACCTCTAATGCCCAGGAAATAAATTTATTTCTTCTTCTCAGATGTGTCTTGACTCCATCACTGGATAGCCAAAGCTTTGTGTTCTTAATCTTCATTCAGCTAACTATTAAATTGACTCCTGAGTGCAAAAAGGGACTTAGTAGTCACAATGATAAAGATGACTATGTTTTTATATCTGTGCTATGTTTCTTAACAGCCAATGAAGACAGAAGGAGGAAGTGGTGTGCCTTGCCCCATCCTGCAACTGGCATTTGCTGCAATTACCTTAAGCTTACCTTTAGGCTGTCACTCCCCAGGACAGTCCTTCAGGTACCAGGCAAAGCAATAAATGTAGCACTACATTGGCTTGTCCATCTCTGTCAGCCTTCTTTCCATTTCAAATCCAGCAGAATAGCCTGTGGGAAGTGGATTGACAGAGAGGTTTGGCCATTAGTACTCTTTTGTGCTGTTATCTCTTTTGTTATGTTTGAAAAAGGCTTTCTTTTTTTCTTCTTCAAGGCTGAAACAAATAGCCTGCAGCAGAAGCCTGGAGAAAGCAGACTTAACCAAGATAGGACAACAAGGATGAGTGATGAATTGTACTGACAAGTCTGTGTTGATAGGAATTTGTGAACAGTGTGGAGAAAGAAGGCCAAAGTGGAGTCACAGTTTCGTGTTCAGTAGCTGGAGAGTGTTTGTCCTGGCTGCAGTGTTTGTGTTTGAATAGTGGCAGACAAGGTGAGAGATGTGAATAATAAAAGCCATCCATTCTGATGTCTGCTTTCTAAACTCAATTTCTCAAGATAAAGTGTTCTGTAAAATAGTAATCAGAAACTGAGAATAATATAGCAAGAATGAAAAGGACAATGCAGGTGGCATGAGATTATAGGTTACCATTTATCGTTACTTGAACAATAAAAAAAATATATAATGTTAGGAAAAACAGAATTAACTGTGCTTGCTACTTTTTGCTTGCAATATCCCTTCTAAGCATAAAACCCCAAAACAAATGATGATAGGTAGTAGTATGTAGCTTCAGTTTCACTGTAGTTCAGAAATATTATAAGCTACTGTCCACAGTGAGGGTGCAGAGATACATCTGGTCTGGAGCACAAAATTACTAAAGAATTCTGATTATAGAATGGAAGTGAAATGATCTTTAGTCTCGTGCAGTTGTTCATATGTTCAAGGCCAGATTGGGTGGGGCTCTGGGCAGCCTGGTCTAGCATTAAATGGGGTGGTTGGTGGCCCTGCATGTGGCAGGGGGGTTGGAGATTCATGATCCTTGAGGACCCTTCCAACCATGGCCATTCTATGATTCTGTGATTCTGTGCAGTTGCCTAGAGAAGTCAGAAGCCAATTGCACTAGTTTGACTGATAATTTGACAGAAGTGGATTTGGAGTTTAATTTAAAACACTGTCCTTCCTATTGAGTAGTACTGCATAGAGAGCACCTCTTGGTGAACTTTTACTCTATGGGATGTGAGATTCTCTGTTTTAAAGTTCTGGCTGACCACTTGCCACATCCTCTTTTTCCTGCTGGAAGTATCAGAGTCAGCCACTAAGTGAATCAGCAGTCTTTTACAAACTTTCTGGAAAGGCACAGGTGCCAACAAGTTTGCAGTAAATGTCACACATTCTGAATCTGCTGGGCTTACTGTGCATGCACAACTCAGCAGTGTATCACATAAATACTAAGACTGATATATTATGGATGCACTGAACTTACTGCGCTTGCACTGTATGTTCTGGTCCCGAATTTGCTGAATGAAAATGAATGGGTAAGTTGGAAAGAGATTGAAACATAGACATCATTTTTTATGGAAGTTAAAGAACCTGTGCAGCTGATGCTCTCCAATATGCTTCACAAAGTTTGTTCCAGTGTCAAATCACTAGTGCTGTACTAGCACAGCGATTACTATGTGTCTAGCATCAGAGACTGAATTCTGTAAAAGAAACAAAGAGTAAACATGTGAGTAACGACAGCAATAGAAACAATATGATAACATGCATGTTCACTACCTGACTCCAATTTTTCCACTCTTGCATATTTTCATTTCGTTTTTATTCTGAGTGATTAAGCCTCTGGTCATTGTAAACCAGACAGAAATATTGATTAAATTCCAGTTCAAAACTTTATTTTTTGGATGCAATTCTGCAGATTTTCCCAGAGCTTGATTCAGGGGAAGGGAGAATATATGGAACTGTGTAATATTCATTTTTTCACAGATGCTAGTTGAAAAGAAAATAAAACATCTGTGGAGATAAAGCAGAGAATGAGGCAGATGGGAGAAAGAGCATATGCTACCTATACACTTCTCTTCCTCATCTGATTTCTGATTCCCCTTTGGTTTCTGTACATCTGAGTTTAAGTAGGAAATTTAAATGAGATTTTCTACTTCTTCTGTCTTGTACCACCACAAGAGAGAAAGAGAAGAAAATGCTTTCCAAATCCCTACCTTCCTTTTAAAATAACTTCAGCAAGAAGATCAGTAGGAGACACAAAAAATTCTAAGTTTGTTCTTTCCTTACTTAATGCAAAGTTTCTGCACTTAGCCACATAGTCAAACTGTAAAATACAGAGGAGCTGAATGTTTTTCTGCATAATTCTTTTCTACCTAACAAGCTAACTCACATGTGCAATAACATCTGTAACATCCTTAAGTAAAGAGATTGAGTTTCCATTTGAGGCTAAATCTAGGTTGGGGGATGTGCCCTTAAAATTCTCATGAACATACAGTGAAATCTTTCTTATCATATTTAAGGAAAACAATTGAGTTTCTTCCCACAGACAATCATCTTTTTTCCTCACTTCAGTTCAATAGGCTTCACAGTTTCTTGTTACCTATGTTCACATCTCAGAAAATGATGTTTGTGAAGGCCTCCTGTTAGGATAGTGATTGATCTCACTTGCACACGTTCTTTTTTGGTGACATTTTTATTACTCTTGCATTTCCAATCAGATTTAAAAGTGCTTTTCCTCTATCTCCACAACTTCATTTATTTGACTTAATCTTGAAAGCTTGTTATCTGGGTGAATTTGTGCAACATGGTAATCATGATGCTACTCACTATTGTCCAAACTAACATTTTAGAAACATCTTTGTTGTGCTGTCTCAAGAAAAACTGTCAACAAATATGTATGATTTTCATTTGAGGCTCTTTCAGAATGAACTACATGAAAACGAGTCTGTATCTGAGTCTGATGAAACGAGATAGAGCAGGGGAAAAATTTGAGTTCTTTGCAAAACTCAGCTTAGAAACTTGCACAGAAACTTGCAGAGAAGTTTTGTTGCCGGTGCTGGTCTAGGGGAAAAAACAAAACAAAACGCAACAACAAAAAAAAGCTAATGCATAATTAATACTTTTTTTTTTTTTTATAGCTCCTTAGGTCAAATGCTACCTAGAAACACAGACATCACTAGAATCATATCTGAGCCCTACTTTAAGGCGTGACAGGATGATAAGCTGTGCTCTGACTTCATTCACTCAATGGAAGAACTCAAGAAAACTACTGTTCATTTTAAAAATGTAAGGATATTTATAAAGATTTGGGCTCTTATTGTAAATAGAAACAAAACCATAGGTGTTTTTCACAGTACATTTATTTTCACAATACATCCTTGCCTCTATCTCCTAATTCTAATCATAAAATTTTTTAGATTAGAAAAGCCCAAGTTCTGATCTGATTGAGAATGAGAAATACGTTGATGACATGATTCAGGCTACTGTCGGTAAATGAGAAAAAGTTCTAAGAATAATCATCTGAAACACCTGTCTTCAGAGACAAACTAATGGAATGGATAGCCATTCTGTTTGAAGAAAAAATTAAACATTGTGAAGGTGATGATACTTCTACCTTGCTGTCTGTTATGTTTTGCTTTACCTTCTCTACTCTTTAGATCTGTGGTGCTTAGAGAACCGCTCTAAATCACTTTCACTCTGTTTTGGCAATGTTTTGCCTAAAGACAGTTTTTAATTATAAATCACTCTGAGACATGAGAATAACCAAAGGAAAAATACTTCTGTTTCTGAAATAATAACTCAGGAAAGAGAGACACAGATATACCTCAAAAAAACTAATAGTTGTTGGTCCCTGTTAAACTATAAAGAAGCTTATTTTCTGAAAGGATTGTGGGAACAAATAAATAATTGCCCCAAATTATTCAAAAACTCTTTACTTGAAGGACGAAATTTACACACAAGGTGTAAGCAAAAAGCCGCTTTTTATTTATTTACTTCTCAAATTTCATTTATATTCTTTTTTTTTTTCTTTTTCTTTTTTTTTTTTTTTTCCTGCACTACTTTGTAAATGAATCATGTGGCATACAGCTCTGGCTGTTGCTTGCCTCTGTCCATAATTGGTACTTTATTGTTGTCAGCATTTATTATAGTAGTGCCAGTACCAGTGCAATGAATTCATGACCTGGAATAATGACCCTCTAATAGGATCAAGGGACATTTAAAGTTTCTCTTTTCATATAGTTTGTGGTCTCTTATGAGCAGAACAATCAAAATTCATTGCCTAAAGGATCTTCCGTTGTTGGACATTCAGACTCATTTGCAATCATCATTGGTCTGGGCTAGCCTTAAGTGCTAGAGAAACTATGAAGCTCAAGATGACCCTGGTCAGCACGTCACCTTGTCCTTTGGAGAAAGGAGTATTAATGACAAAACCTCACTGCTGAAAGCTGTTTGTACGCAGTACCAACTTGCTGGTATGAAGCAGGACCATAATTATTACCTATTCACAGTTTAATAAATAGTGTAACAGTGCTTACAATAAACTCTCCTAGAAATGGAAAATATTTGACATGCTTATTTTCAGGCTAACAAAATCCTGAAATTCATTTATGTTAGATTTTAAAAATGTAAAAAAAATATTTATGATGATACATACTGCTGCTGTGTTCCCTGGGATGTTCAATAAAACATACTTTTTTTCTCATAATCAGTAACTTGTATGCAAAACTACAAAGCCAAGAAATCCAAGGACAGCTGTGACAGAGAGAATGAGTAAGAATGTTAGATAAGACACCAAGATCCCCAAGAAGGTGCTCCATCTACCAGAGCAGAGATTCTGTTGCAGCCTTGAAGTAGAATATGGTGAAGAAGGTTGTCTTCAAGCAGCCTATGAAAGACTGCACCAGAGCAAATATCTATGCTACCACCTATGGAGGACCCCACACAGGAATAGATTTTCTATCAGGATATGCATCCCATGAGGTATCCACACTGGAGTTGTCAAAAGAACTGTACCTCTGTTCTGGATCTGTTCTTGAAGAATTACAGCCAGTTGGAAAGATCCATGTTGATATAGTTCGTGAAATGCTCCAGCTCATGGAAAAGACGCACATCACAGTAGCAGAAAAGTGTGAGAAGGAAAGAATGTCAGAGAAGAGCTGTTATGGACTGAATATAATTCCCATTCCCCATCCATCTGCACTGCTTAGGAAGGGGAAGAAAGTTAAGAAATCAGGAATTAAGTTTAACTTGGAATGAATAAGACAGGTGTTTTGTTTTTTTCCTTTGTTTCTCACTATCTCATCACTACATGAGATGTTCTGAAAACAATGCCTCCTCTATGCAAAGATTGCTCCGAAAATAATGCTTCCTATTTTACTATATTGAGTCACAATCTTAGAGGGATCTGTTGGAGGTATGGCAAAGGAGGCTGAACCTCACCATCAGTACTCCCCTATATTTTGTTGCTGTGTGACAGACAACAGCAGAAGGGGAGTGTGACAAAATGGTGTCTGGTATGGAAGTGCATGTGAAGCAAAGGATTTTCATTGAATTCTCTGTGTGGAAAAAATTTGCACCCACTGACATGCATTGACACTTGGTGAATTTTTATGGAGGTCAAATAGTGGATGTGGACAGTGATGCTGTGGATGGTGCATCTCAGAAGCAGTGGCAACAGTGACAGTGTGTCACCTCCACTGGTGCAGAATTTTATGAGTACAGAATGCAGGCTTTTGCTCACTGCAGGTAAAAATGAATAGATAAGGGTGGTGATTGTGTTGAAAAATACAATATGCTGAAAAATAGTTTTTAGTTGAGAGTTTGCTCTATCAAGTAGAACTATTGTGCTCTTTGTATCTGTTGTAGTTTGCATGGAAATAAGTAAGAGGCACTACTTTTGGAGTGACCTACGTAACAGCCTTTAAAACACCTTCCAAGATTAGGGATTTCCTTGTTTGGTGGGGAGCAAACGTTTTGGTTATCACAATAATTTACTGCCCAAGCTAAGCTGCATGATGGGGCTGTTAGTGCTGACAAGTGCTTAATTTTATGTATCAGCTGAATTTTAGCATCTTTAATAAATGAGCTGCAGTTTTCTTGGGGACATTTTATATGATATAGAGAGTAATTGGATTATATGTTTTTTGTTGTTGTTGTTGTTATTGTTGTTGTTTGGTTTGGTTTGGTTTTTGTGCTTGCTCTCTCCTACTTGCAGTATCCTGTGCCTGTAGGAATATGATTTCCTCAGCAAAAATATCCACTGTAGACATTATGGCATATTTTTATCTGGCAATTGCCTTCTGAAGGCAGTGTAGATGAAAATAGAACTCTTTTATCTGTTGAAAATAGTAAACTAGTACTGTTCAATCTCCTTCTTAGAAAAGGAGTAGCTAGTGAAAATGATTCACATAGATTTTTATATACTGCTGTATCCTGATCTGATAGCTCTTTTTATAGATTACTATACTCACATGTTATAAATGAGTACAGGTTTGTCTACACTTTCTTGCCTATCAAATAATAATAATAATAAATAATAATTTACTTCCCTTCCCTTCCTTTCCTTGCCCTGCCCTGCCCTGCCTCTTCCCTCCTCTCCCTTTTCTTTCCCTTCTCTCCTTTCCTCTTCCCCTTCTCTCCCTTCCTCTTTCCTTCCATTGCTTTCCCTCAGAGCAAATTCTTAGCTAAAAAACACTATATTCTCCAAATACCATTATCTACGCATTTTTGCCTCTTATGTACACGAGCCTGCACATCACACTCATAAAAATATACAGAAGTGAAGGTGACACACTGTCACTGTCACCACTGCTGAAATGAACCACCCACTGCCTTACGTGCTCAGATCTACAGTTTGGTATCCGTAAACACTCAGTAAATGTAGATGAATGTCAGTGGATAAAACTTTTTCTGCACGGAGGTAAAATTCAATGACATAACTTTCCTTTCCATACCAGATGCCATTTTGACAGACTGCCCTCTCTGCTCTATCTGTCACACAGTAACAAAATGTAATGGAATATTTGTAGGAAGGTTCAACTCCTACTGCTGTACCACCAGTATCTGCCTCTGCCATTGTGTGCCAACATAATAACATAGAAGGCTTTGCTTTTGGAGCAGCCCTCGTAATTTAATTTATTATCAAAGTAAATTGTGATAAATAAAAAGGCATAGTTCTTGCCTCCATCAGTGATATATACATTGGTACTGAAAATTTTGTTAGTTCAACAAACAAGTGAAAAAAAAATTCCAGGAACCAAGACCTGCTTATTGAGCAATCCATCTGTACCTGCTCATCTGCATTACTACAGTGGCATATTTTGGAGATGGATTTCTTATAGACAGAATTTCTCCCTTTCCTCCCTTTATCAAAGCTTCTTTCTGACAGAATGGTTTTAGTTTTAGAATGTGGACACTCTAAAGAAAAAAAAAAAAAACACAAAACCAAAAACACAACTATTGCATTTTTCTGTTAATTTGAAAGTAATTTTAAACACAGAAAAAAATGTGTAAGTTTTGTACCAAGGACAGACTGCATCATCTTAATTTCTAAAATAGGCATGAATAAAAGATATGCTTCCAATTTTGTATCCTCTCTTACCACTTGAATATATCCCTCTTCTGTTGAATATCTATCTAAAAAATTATGAATATTTTTCATATTCATAAATGCTTCATAAGGACAATTTTTATTTTATTTTTTTCTATTTTCACACAGTTAATGGAAAAGAAAAAAAAACAAAAAGCACAACACTAATGAGGAAATGATAAACAACACTGCTTGAATCACCAACAGTTCCAGGAAACTTTCTAATGTTATTCACATTAATTGAATGTGTACTTTTTCAGTCACACAGGTTGCCGCAGTATTCCTTTTAAAGGTTTGTGCTCCTAAATAAACAATAATGACCAGTGGTTTTGGAAAGAAGTTTTCATTAACGATCAAAAAATGCAGATTTTGGACACCTTATGATTCTAATCTCAATCAAAGAAATGAGTATATAGGTAGATTTTTCTGACAGATAGCTCTGTTTTATGCATTAAAAAAAAAAAAAAAAAAAAAAAAAAAAAAAAAGGCTTTTTCACAAGCAGTTTATTCCACACTTCCCCTCCCTGCGTTTATAATGATCTTATTAACCTCTTTCATCTTCCTTCTTAAAAAACCCTTTAACTCAATCTACTCAGGTGACAGGAAGAGAGGCTATGAAGGAAAAATATTGATTATTAGCAGTTCTGTTCTTTACCTTATATAAAGATTCAAACATATGAAGAGAGCAGTAATTTCCATACCTTGCATAAATCACCAAGAAAAATATAATCCATTATTTTTTATCATTTTTAAAAAAAAAACAACTTCACTGTCTTAACACCTCCTCTCTCACCCTCCCCCTAAAAGAAACTTCCCCCCAAAACAGATATAAGGCAATTTTATTATTTTTATTGGTAATTTTAAAGAAAAAATAGCATAGAAGTCTAAAATTAAATTTCTCTGTTGTTGTGAAACTTGCAAAATGTTTCTATTTTGATTTTTATACTCCTTTGTTCATCCTTTCCTTCCTTCCTTCTGTCCTTTTTTAATCTGGGTACCTATATGTGCTGGAGTGCAAGGTCCAAGAGCTATAACCTTCTGGTTAGAAAGTTACATGGAACTCACTGAAATAATCTGAAGCATTTGAAAAAGAGAAAATAAATAAGCAAATATATAAAATAAACAGTCAAAAATGGGCAAATCAATGAATACATTTACTTTGTTAGACAAAAAGCTCCTGCAAGTAAGCTCCTAAATTTTTGCCTCTGATAAATCACATTTATAGTTAAAATAGAATTCTGCTGACCTAAATCTATAGCAGTTTTTTTTTTCTATTTGTCTCTCATCCTCACTCTCTTGTACATAAAATAGCACGCAGTATAGATGAAGAAGAAAACCTATTTCTCCTGATAGGTCAGCTGCCTTAGTTAAGTCAACCCTTGCACTTCACAAGGATTGAGGAATTTAAGATTTGCAGGAACTCTGAATATAGGCAGGGAATGGTAGTAGCATTTTTGTGTGTGTGTGTGTATTTGTTTGTTTTTTTATTTTTATTTTATTATTATTTTTTTTTTTCCAGCCACATTCTCCACAGATCAAGAAAGAAACAGTAAATCTCTTCAGGAATTGAAAAAGGGGTATTGAGTATTTTATGGTTATTGGTCTGCAAGAAACAGACACAATTTTGTATTTTTCCACACAAATATCAAATTGGAAACATTATAGAAGGGAGATAAAAATGCAAGCTTGTAGATGGTCCATGAAGTATTTACCTGCTCTGCTTCAACAGTACTTCAGACAACTCTAAATAGAGTAATTCAACTGTTTTTGGTGTACTGCTACTGTTTTTTGTTAACAAAAGCAAAAGCAATCCTGATTCTTTTTAATGTCCTTGTTTTTACTGAAATAGAGTTGAGGTATCTGGGACAACTCTTACCTTTAATTCCAAAAGCAAGCTCTGAACAATGAAAGTAAAAGTTTTGCTTTAATAATAGGTGAAATTAAGAAACTACAGTAGTATGAGGTGAACCAGATGATCTCCAGAGGTCCCTTGGACCCCCTAAGATTCTGTGATTCTGCAACTTGAAAACAGCAACACATACAAGCTCCACATGAAATAAAATAATCACATTTTATATGATCACAAGCAGTTAAGGATTTCAAACACTGCAGCAGATTATGATAATTAAGATCACATAGGGATGAGAAAATACTACAGAAAGATTTAGTGGGAAAGAAAGAGAAGCCCAGCAATAACAGCATTGCAGGCAGAACTGAAGTCTCTCTGTTACAGCTATTTGCTATTACTGCTGATCAAGTTCAGACAGTAGCAGAGAAATAATGACTCTATTTTTGCATGGTAGTTCTACGTTTATTCTATCGACAACTATAAAAAAAAGCTTTCTGTTTTGCATTGAACTCTTATTTGTAAGTATTAATGCTTTATGGTAGGGATCTCATATATTCTTTAATTTATGTTAATGATTTCACACTGAAGGGTTTTCAGTTGTATTGAAACCCAACAGCATTTATTACCTGATAAAAAAATTCATGATTTTGCGCTACATGGATAAATTTACAGGAAGAAGAGAAATGTGAGAAAAACAATTCTCTGAGTTCTGTTCTCAAAATGGTCTGCATAGTTTTTCTGATCTCAGTCAAGCCACTTACATTTGGAAAATTAGGTATGAATCATAGAACGACAGAATCATAGAGTATCCCATGTTGGAGGTGATCCACAGGGATCACTGTGTTCAACACATGGCTTCACACAAGATAGCTCAGAATTCAAGCCTGTTGTTGGAGAGTGTTGTTCAAACACTGATGGAACTGTGCCTATTGCCCTGCGCAGGCTGTTCCATGCCTACCACCCTGTGGTGCAGCCCCTGTCCCTGACCCCCAGCTGCCCTCCCCTGACACAGCTCCATGCCATTCCCTGGGCCTGTCGCTGTCACACAGAGCAGAGCTCAGCGCTGCCCCTCCGCTCCCTGTGAGGAGCTGCAGCCGCCATCAGGCCTCCCCTCAGCCTGCCCTGCTCTGCGCTGAGCACACCCAGGGATGTCTGCTGCTCTCACATGTGTTGACCTCTAAATCCTTTGTAGCCCTCCTTTCTCTGTTAAGAGATTTATGTCTTATATTGTGGATCTCAAAATGGCTTGCAGTGAAGCTGCACCAAAGCTGAGCATAGGCAGTCCCTTCCTTCAACCTGCTATCAGTGTTGTGTCTAATGCACCCCTTTTGGCTGTCAGGGCACAGTGTTGACTCACATTTAACTTGCCATCATTCTCTCTGTGTGGCTACTCTCCAGCCACTTGTTCCCTTGTCTGTACATATAATTGAGTCTACCTTGTTTCAGGTGCAGAATTTGGTTTATTCTTATTAAACTTTGTGTGGTTGTTCACTGACTTGCCTTCCAATTTCAAGATCTCTCTGCAAGGCTTCTTTATCCTGGAGGCAATCAGCAACTTCTCCCATTGTAGTGCTGTCCAAAAGTTTACTTAGTATAACTTCAACTCTGTATCCAAGTCATAGATGAAAACTTCATAAAGAACTGACCCCCAAATGAAACCCCACTGGCAACTGGCTCCATCTTCGTATAACTATTTACTAAAACACTTTGAGCTCGAGCAGTCAACTAATTTTTCACCTACAGCATTACATATTTGACTGTATGATGATCATTTTGTCCAGAATACTGTGAGAAGCAGTAATGAAAGCTTTGCTGCTTCCCCTTGTCTACTAGGAGTGTAACTTTATCATAAAATGAGACTAAGCCCATTAAGGAGACCTGTAAAAATAATTGTGGAATGATAAAAAGGCATGATTAAATCTTTCCTTCAAAACAACAAAACAAGAAAAAACAAAAACAGCAACAACAACAACCCAAGTAGGCAGGGATACTTATAAATCCACCATTTGAGACAACATCCTGTTTTCACTGAAACACATACAGATCACCAGAAAACTAGGTTACAATGTACCCAGACAGCCAACTGTTTTCTGGGGTGAATGAAGCACAGTAAAGCTTGCTGGTTGAAAGGAGTAATTGTACCACTCAACGCTGATGCTGTCAGTAATCAAGTCTGCACATGGTTTTATAAGTAATGTATATATCGTTGAAAGGGCATAGAACTGTTGCAGAGAGATGACCACATTGCAGCCCACAACTTCCTCAAGAAGGAGAATATAAAGAGAAGTGCTTATTTCTTCTCCAGTGACCTAGTTGACCTCTGTGAATTGCTTAAAGTTGTGTTGGGGTAGGTTCCAGTTGGATATTAGGAAAACTTCAGTGAGAGGATAGTAGGAAACTTGATCAGGCTTCCCAGGGAAGTGGTCATGCTACCGAGCCCATTGATGCTCAACAACTGATTGGACAATGCTCTTGGATTGTCTGTACAGCGAAGGAGCTGGACTCATTGATCTCATGGATCCCTTCCAGTTCTATGTTGAACCAGATGCAAGTCTCTTTGATTTTGCTATCTTCATTAACTCAGTATATCACAGAATTTTTTTTCAAGGTATCCCAATTTCTGCTTTATTCAGTTTGCTTTTGGTCTCACTGATACATTACTTATTATAAAACCAGGAAGAGAATCTCTTAGGTTATATTCTGAACACCTGCATGCTGGATGTCAGGTTGTGATTTTGCTGCAAAAAACTTATGTACATTTGTGAAAGGAAGTACATACATTTATTGCACTGACTATAGCTGATTGAAGTAAGAGTGATTGTTCTTTTGCTTTCACATATGCATTAATCTAACCTTCTAGAAATCCATAATCTTCCTAAAATATACTCTAATTGAACTATACAGATTTAAAGTCTTATGCTAACAGAGTTTAATATTCAATTTTTTCTAATTATATGTTTTCACAGCTGTAGTAAAGATAAAATATTTAAAATCTACTAATTCTATTTCATTAAATCTTAATGAGTTTTTAACTCTACACATATAGTATCTCTGCTTCAGCTGCTACTTTGAAAACAAAAGAAAACCCCCAAAATAAAAATACATTTTTAATAGAGAACTTTCTTTTTTTTGAGTAAAATTAGCCTTAAAACTAATTAGGAATGCTATCATTTTTCCAACAATCTGTATTGCTTTAAATGAACACCTAGCTTTATCCTGTAATGCCAATAAAGACAGAACCTGAATGCTCTCTAGTACATCCTAATTAAGTCAACGTAACCTGTAACTCTAAATGAGGTAAGTTATGTGACATAGTTTCTGTTTGTTATAGATTCATGAACCTGCTCAAAACTTATTTCCCCTGCTAATGATCTAATGAACTTTGCCTCATCATAAATCTCAAACTGAATGTGCTTTATTTTGAATTATTTCCATATTCACCAAAGATAATTTAGGAGTAGAGTTTATCTTCTGTCTTATTTAGGAAAGTAGGGAATGCCTGATGATCTAGTTAGAAATTATTTCTTTACTTAACAGCACTTCAAACAGTCACTAAGGTATCTAGCTTTAGCAACAAATTACTGTGGAACAAATTTCAAGGGGGAAAAAAGAAAAGAGTCAGGATAAATGACAAGAGCTAAGAGACCAAGCACTTTCTACAGATATCTTGGAGAAAAAGGCAATTAGGCTCCTAAATGTACCATTGTCTCCTACAGTTCTTGAATTTGTTGTTTGCTGAATGAACTGTACTGATATGAAGAGATTTAGTTAGGTGTTCAGAGGTCCCAATGCACAGAGGTATTTACAAAGAACACTGCAAGGTTAGGCTGAGGAAAGTTTGGCAATGTATATATCTATACAAAAAAAAAAAAAAAAAAAAAAAAAGTACATTGACATTTGTAACTGCTGCTTCAAATTCTGGAAAACTGGCTTCCAACCCCCTTCTTCTTTTTATATGTTGTGATTCTAAGAGGAACCTATAATCCAAGACCGTATTTGGATATGTCAATCAACTGCTCATTCACAAAGACTCATGAAGTGATTAATGACAGGCTTGACTTAATTGGTAAATTAGCAGTAGAAGAGACCACTAGTGCCTTGAAGCAAGATTCCAGTTCTACAGAAGGTAACTGTAAGCTTATGTCATAGCTATAAATATAGAAGCTCAACATTTTGACAGTAATGGCAGCCATGAAATGTTACTATTATAGAATCATATAATCACAATGTTTTGCTATTTTTCTCATTACTTTCTGATCTCCAGTTTAGAATCACTGAACAACCCTTTGCTGGGTGAAAAGTTGGTTGGAGAACCAGGCCCAGAGAGTGGTGTTGAATGGAGTTAAATCCAGCTGGCCTCTGGTCGTAAGGGATTGGGACTGGGACCTGTCTCGTTCAATATTATTAGCAATGATCTGGATGAGGGGATTGAGTGCATGCTCAGTAAGTTTGCAAATTACACCAAGTTGGGAGGAAGAGTCAATCTGCCTGGGAGTAAGAAGGCCTTGCAGAGATATCTGGATAAACTAGATTGATGGGCCGAGGTCAATGGAATGAAGTTCAACAAGACCAAGTGCCAACTCCTACACTTTGGTCCTAAAGACCCCAGGCAATGCTAAAGGCTTGGGGCAGAATGGCTGGAAGACTATGTAGAGGAGATGGACCTGGGGGTATTGGTCAGTGCTCAGCTGAACTCGAGTCAGCAGTGTGTCCAGGTGGTCTAGAAGGCCGACAACCTTCTGGCTTGTATCAGAAATTTTGTAACCAGCAGGACATGAAAGGTGATCAACTCCCTGTACTCATTGCTGGTGGGGCTGTACCTTGAATACTGAGCTCGGGTTTGGGCCTTGTACAACAAGAAAGGCATTGAGGCCATGGAGTGTGTCCAGAGGACAACCAAGTTGGGGAGGAGTCTGGAGCACCAGTCTTATGAGAAGTAGCTGAGAGAACTTGGATTATTTAGTCTGGAGAAGATGAGGCTCACTGGAGACCTTACTTGCCCTCTGCAACTACATGAGGCTGTGGTGTGGTGGGGGTCAGCCTTTTCTTCCGGGTAACTTATGACAGGATAAGAGGGAATGGCAACAAGATGTGCCAGGGGAGGTTCAGGTTGCATATTAGGGAACACTTCTCCAAAATAATGGTCAAGCACTGGAACAGGATGCCCGGGGAAGTGTTTGAGTCATCTCTGGAGGTATCCAAGTAATTTGGAGATGAGATACTTAGGGACAAGGTTTAATAGGCAATATTGGTTAGGTGGATGGTTGGGCTAGATGATCTTGGAGGTCTTTTTCAACCACAGTGATTCTATGATTCTATGATAGAATCATTTGTGTTGGAAGGGTCATCTAGTCCAACATTCCTGCAATAAACAGGGGCATTTACAGCTCGATGAGTTCTTCAGCACCTAGTACAGCATCACCTTGAATGACTCCAGGGTCAGGGCACTCACCACCTCTCTGGACAACCTGTTTCAGTGCCTCTCTTATCATAAAAATCATTTTTCTTATGTTCAATCTAAATCTCCCCTTTTAGTTTGAAACCATTTCCCCTTGTTCTATCACATCAGACCCTGCTAAAGAATCTTTCCCCTTCTTTCTTATAACACTTATTTACATACTGAAAGTCTGCTATCAGGTCTCGGAGCCTTTTCTTGTCTAGACTGAAAAGCCCCATCTCTCTACCTATCTTCATGGGAGAGCTGTTCCATTTCTCAGATCATTTTTGTGACCCTCATCTGAACACACTCTAACAGATCCACATCTCTCATATACTGAGGACTCCACATCTGGACACATTACTCCAGGCGAGGTCTTACCATTGCAGAATAAAGGGTTAGGATCACCTCTCCCAACCTGCTAACCACGCATCTTTTGATTCAGCTACAGTTTCCTTTCTGGGCTGCAAAAGTGCATTCCTGGCTCATATCCAACTTGTCAAACACCAGTATTCCCAAGTCCTTTCTGGCAGAGCTGTGCTCAAATATGCACTATATATGTATTCCTCCCATAGAGTTGCTCTGTACTTAATACTAATTTGCAACTATTGTAGAAGTGTCTCCTAAACTCTGCTGACATTCATCATGTGAACCTGGTGCTTCACCTTGCAGTATACTGTTTGTGGAACTTAGCTTAGTTTGATGTTGGTGGTAGAGTGACTTCAAGGTAGATGTTAAAGAAGTAAGAGTAAATACCATCAGATTTCCAATGCAGTAAGTTACTGCTATTGCCATCAGAGTGCTATCAGAAATAAGAAGGCTCTGAACATCAACAGGTTGATACAGGCTAGACTAAGCCTCTCAGAGTAGAAATATATCTTCTCAATAACTGTCTCACAGAGAATGACTTATAACATATGTTAATAAGGGAATATCCTGGAAATCCACAAGTTTTTAAGAAGCCCTTCCAACTTCAACAGAAACCCAGCAATTTAATTTAGTTACTAGTTTCTTAGACTTAAACTGACTAGTTGGGATGATCCTAATGCACAGTAATTATAGTTCAGACGTAAACCAGATTTTGTAGTCTGCACATCCGTCACTGGATCACTTTCTGGGGAGTTTTATCCTGAGGTACCTGAATGTGCATGTAATCCTAGGGCCAGAAGGTCACATTTACAGACAAATCATCTGTATGATGCTACTATTCTGCAAATAATATATGTATCATACTATGCATGTTTAGTATCTATGTATACAGTATGTACCGACAATAACTCATATCAAATATTTTGTTTGACACTGTTCACACTTGCAGATGCAGCCCTTTGGATGCTCATTTTGGATTTGAGTCCAAAATTTTATGTTGGATTGGAATTTGTTTTGTATACATAACAAGGAATAAATTGACCTTTATTGGGTTTAAAACATACAGCTTACCAGGAGAGTTGTTCAATTCATGAGGAACTGTGAGGGATTTAATTTGAAATAAAAACCTAACTGTGTATTTGGTAGATCCGAATAATTCACAAGGCCTGTCAATGTCTATGTTTAGATAGAACTAACTGAAATAGTATAGACAAAGGCAGCAAAGAAAAATTTATTTATACAGAATATGCATTTCATAAAACAAAACTCAGGGAAAACGTTTGTAATATAAGAGAAGAAAAAAAACTCTATAGAAGAGATATTTTCTCATTATAAAAGGGCTACTCCAAAAGTAATGCCTCCTATTTTGTTATATTGGGCCATATTGTCAGAGTCGAATGTGAATGGTATGGCAGTAGAGGTTAAACCTTCTCATCAACATTCCCTTAAATTTTGTTGCCTTGTAATGAATGGCAACAAAAAAGCAGTCTGTCAAAATGGTACAGGACATGGAAGTGAGGATGAAACAAAGATGTGTAACTGAATTTCTCCATGTGGAAAAAAATTGCACCCACTGACACATATTGATGCTTGCTAAATATTTATGGAGACCAAACAGAGGATGTGAGCAAAATGAAGTGGTGGATTTCATCAGCAGTGACAGCAACGTGAAAGAAGCCATGTTCTGGACAACCATACACAGATTTCACACAATGTGAACAGTGTCTCAATCAGCCCATCCTCACAAATCGTCTAATGATGATTATGTTGAAAAATAGTGTTTTGTAGCTGAGAATTTGCTCTATCAAAAAGTGTTATAATGCTCTTTGTGTTCTGTTATAATTTCCATGGAAATAAATAGGAGGCATTATTTTCGGAGCAACCTACATAATTCTAAGCCCGGTGGTTTGTCAAAATTAATTTTATCTAAAAGCTTTCCAAATGTTTGTGAGGATGATGTTGATGACAACGATGATGATGATTTTAGGATCTAGGACAAAAAATCCGGCCAAGTGTTTTTTATCTCATCACTCCCACAGAAGAACAATGTTTTTGTTTTAGCCTGAATTTGAAAACCTGACCCACAAACTCATGGCAGCCTGGGGAATGGCCTACATTAATTACCATATGTAATCTTAAAGAGATAAGACAAATTTATTATGTTATGGAAACAAAATATTATACTCACACTTGTAAGAACAAGTTCCTTCTACAGTCATGGAGAATGTTATTTGAAATTCATTGTGTATACCTCCTAGAAAATTTGGCAACCTATTTCTGTTCAAATGGAATATATAAACCTCTTTACTTCTTTTTTTGCACATATCTATATTGAAGCAGTTCTTACACTGTTTTTAAACCTAGTTAATCAAACTCTTTTCTGAACTGTTTTATTTTGCCTCAAGAATAACTTAATTTGATTAAACTCAGTCTTATGCCCAATCAAGATAAACTCCTAATCATTTTAAACTTGAAAAAACACTTTTAAATGGACCTCTAAGGTATCGACATGGGGGCTAATTCATGTAAAATCACTTAAATTAAGCCGGCACAGACAAGGCTTAATAGCAAATTAGTTTTTATCCCTATATAATGCTAAGTAGATATTTGTTCTAAAACAGTCTGGTTTTTTTTTATTATTATTATTATTTTTAATTCTCATTTATGTTATCTACTGGCTCACTGTATGAGCAAAGTTTAAAGCATTTAGTAACAACAAAGGTTTTCTATTAACAAAAAGCAATTTCTGTAAGATATCCTGGAAGATTTCTTTTTTTATATAAGTTAAACTGTATTCAGCATTTGATGAGCTTTCATGTATGCTGGATATTTATCATCATCAAAGTATTTTTCAAAATCACTAAAGGCAGTCAATTCTTTAAAGACTAAACCACCACCTGCTTTGATGCTATATATTTTTCCCAGGGGTTTGGATCAACCCTGAAGTCATTACTAATGTTTTACTGTGAGGAATACAGGCTGAGAACTGCCATAGTCTGTTTGTGATCTTGCTTTCTGTTCATTCTCCTACAAAGTCCTCAGATTTTTGCTGTCATCTGGAAAAATCTCTGAAATAGGAAAAAAAAAAAAAAAAAAATCCCACAAAGAAATACAAGAAAAAAAAATCACCAACACAAACAACCAAACAAATTCTAAAAAGCCATATCTTGGACAATTTTTATGAGCATGCTGCAGACTAAGATAATCTGTAAGAATTAGATAAGAGGTCCTGATTCTGATGCTATTGTTCTTACTGGAGTTAGATCTGTCTAAAAAACAAGAAACATTTTATACAGAGTTGGAAAGAGAGGCAGAAAGTGGTAACCATAAATGCCCGCATATTATTCCCCAAGAGTACAAAGTTATGCTTGGGAATTGCCCAGAGATTTGTGATTGAAATCCTTGTCCTTAAACTATCTAAATTTATCTACTGTCAAGATGCTTGCTTATCACCACTTATGGGAACCAGTAGTAGAAAGGTCATGCATTCTATTGTTCTCACTTGAAAAAAGGATCAAAGTGACTGGAAATCAAGCAAATACGTTTTTTCCATCTTTGAAAATAGTGAGATCTTGTACTCGGGAAAAGAGGTGGAAATACCATTTGACAATACAGATTACAGCCAGAACCAACTTAGCATTTTCTGATCACATTATAAGGCCTGACAATTTATTCTTAAAAGTTCTGTGAGAGGCTGGAGCAGAATACATACGTTTAGCAACACAATACTTATTAATGAATGTAATACTTTACATACTCATTAAAAATGCTGAAGAAAGTAAAAGAAGTCACAGAGCTGGTGTGACTTCCTCAATGGTTCACTGTGGTCACAGTCAAAAGATATACTACAGTAGCAGAAAGCATTCTTGATTTAAATATGTATGCAAGGATCTAACTCTTTTGAAGCTTCTGTTGTTTAGAAATTCATTTTTGAACTGCTTATTAAGTCATTTTTATATATTTTTTTCTAGATACATATGTAAAACACACACAAAAGAAGAAAAAGTACAAGTATTTTTTACTATGGACAAATAATTATATATATCAGCCCAGAAATAATCATACAAGTATTTGATTTTCAGTTTTGAGCCAGTCTCAGATGTTTTGATTATTTTATATATTTTTGATGTAGTGAGGGCAGATATAATAACAAAATTAATTTTAATTTGTAAACAACAACAATAACAAAAAAGGTAGAAAACGTGACTGTTAGAAATTTCTAGCACTTATTTTATTATTTTTGTTGTTCACACCTAAAAATAGTTGCTATGTATTGCTCTTATATATAATGTAGTTCAACATATAATTTGTCATTGCTTTGAAATGTCTAAGCAGACCAACAAGAGTGAATCATTGAAAATAGACTCCACAGCCAAAATTTGACTGAGTTGGCACCAAAATACCAAGCTTTTTCATGCATTTGGTTGCCAAGGACATTTTGAGGATCTGTTCCAAATCACATTAAGATGTGACATTTTGTACTGCATATATTGTTAAATTGTATATTTTCATTCCTGTGTAGTAACAGTACACCAGGCTCAATATCATCAAGAAAAGGCTATTTAGGAATTAGTTGGACAGCATGGTATTTAGTAAAAGCTCCTGTCACAGAAATCAAAAATGAATTGCCAGATATTTAGCTTAACAGGGTACCGTCAGTTGTGCTTTCTTGAACTCAGCAGACAAATGACTACAACTCATAGTTGTGCATTATGTTCTTTCAGAATGAAAATCATCTAGTCACATAACATATGTCTACAATGTATGATGTGTCAGAAAGCTCAGAACTATTTCTGAAGAAACACTGAAGTCATCAAAGCCCATCCTAGAATGATGGTCATGTTTTTGCTCAGTACCTGAATACTGAATGACTGATCTGATACTGAATGATGTATCTGAATGGGAGGCTGAGCAGCCTGACAATGATGAGGATGACCATACTGAGCTACACTCCTTGTTTCGACTCAGTTCTTACACATTCGTACAATGCTGCATGGTCAGTTGAGAATGAGGATTCTGCAGTAGAAAATTGACAAGACCTTCACTCAAAAGCCATTGTTGACAAATTTATCACTCTACAAAACTGTTTTTGTTTAGTTTGAAATAATTTGAAGGTTAGTATACAATATTTTTTTAGTTTGGGAAGAGAAATCATCCACTTCTAAGTGTCTGTAGATATGATACCTCCAAAGGTTATTCTTTTGATTTTTATAGGAATAGACAGAGATGAAGTGCAAGTTCAACATAACTAAGTGCAAATTTTAGATTTAACTCAGCTGTCAAGACACCATCTATAGTTAGGTCAGACATGGGACATTATGCATACGGTGCTGTCTAAGCTTCTTTGAATATTTAAGATGGATATCAAGATGTTATATTCATGATAACACCAGTGCATCCTAAAGTCAAGTTTCTTTTGTTATTTTTCTGTTTTTATTGTTTGTTTCTTCTTTCATTATAAAAGCTATGTTTGTGATAACACAATGAAAGCAAGAAATACTATCAGTGATGACACAAAGTACATAGTCAACACATTTTGTGTTCAGGCTGACGTATTAAGAATAAAGTTTTAAATAGGTTATATCAAACCAACTCAAAGAAAGAAGATGAGAGTTCATAATTCATAGTTCACTCTGGTTTATATGAATATAGTTCAATTAAGTGAAACCTCTGTTCAAAACAAAATTATACCTATCTAAAATAACAAGAACATTTGCAATAAGAACAAGGAACTAAAAAGAAAAAAATATAATTGTAAACATCTTAATAATCTCAGTATCTAAAGAGTCAAGAATTTCCAATTTCGTGGTGTATTGTGCATGTAGAATGGGGCAGTGACCAAAGCATGCTGTCATCTGGCAGAAGACTGTGCTTTGGAAGCTGCCCAGTATCCAAGATTTGTGCTCTGTTATGTTGAGCTTGCACTTCATTTCTTCTTATGAGTGGAAAAAATCAACAGAATCTAAAGATAATTTGGATTACAAATCAAAATTAAATGTAACCTGATACTTACAGCTTTGCTTTTCTGTTATGAGTGTGTTTGATAAAACTATGTATTTGTCAAGGAGAGACAGACAGAATATTCACTGGGATCTTAATAATCTTTTCCAATCTACTTATTATACATAATGTTATATTGGGTTACTATCACAATGTAACAACCATACATGCACATGCTCATTTTGTATATTGTCTTAATTTCATTGTGCTGTTAAACAGACTAGTCCTCTCTACTCCTTCACCACTCTCTCCTTCACTCTCCCACAATTTAAGTGTTCATTATATTATATTTTTTTAAGTATATTTTCATTTAATTGAATACTAGTACGTTCAGTTATCAGTCAGGCATAATATAAAAAATATACAATACCAAAGAATTCCTGAATAGCTTAGCTATATATATTTCATAAAATAGAAAAATGGTAACATATATCTGATGATAGAACTAATTCTCTATATGTGTAAAATCCTTACAGAGTGAATACTCTTTGTGAGATGCATAGATAGCTGTGTACGTAGATACACCTCTCATGGAGATATTATATACAGTGTGTGTATTTAGTAGTCATATATTTGCAGGTCAGTTATGTGTATGCTCACAGATCTGTGCTGTTCTTGGTCAGATATAACATGGCAGCTAGGTAAAAAGAATGTTGATGCACGTTCAATTTCTAGTTGGAATTTCTGGGAATTGCTGTCTTTGGGCTTGATCTGAAGATTGGATAACATTTTAGTAGCCTTTGCTTAGTAAATAATAGGATATTATCTGAGATGGTCAAGATCATTATCAGTTATTGTAAGGATGGGCTTCAGGTCTTGGCTCTCAGATCATAAAATCATGAATGGTTTTGGTCAGAGAAGACCTTAAAAATCACCTAGTTCCAAACCCCAAACAAGCTATGATGGGTTGCCATCCAGTTTCAGGTTGCCTAGGGTGCTACCCAACCTGGCCTTCAACACTTCCAAGAATGAGGCATCCACAAATTATCTGGGCATTTCTTTCTCTTATTGTACCAACTTCACCACTCAGCACTCATTAGCAAACTTGTAGAGGGTGCACTTCATCCCACAGTCTAGGTCCTTGATAAAGATGTTAAAGAGCTCTGGTCCCAAGACACTCGAATCCACTCATACTGACCTCCACCTTGACACAAAGCCATTGACCACAGCTCTCTGTCTGTGACCATCCAACCAACTTTTTTTCTACTGAATAGTACCTCTCTAATTTAGAGATAAAGATGTGTTATGAGACTATGTCAAAAGCACTGCAGAAGTCCAGTTAGATTACACCAGTTTCTCTTCCTTTGTCCACTCCATCATAGAAGACCAGATTGGTCAAGCACCATCTGCCTTTGGCTATCTTGGATTACCTCCTCATCTTATTTTTGCCTTAGCATATCCTCCAGGAAGATCTATTCCATTATCTGTCCAGGCACAGAGGTGAAGTTGCAGTTCCCCAGGTCTTCTTTTACCTTTTTTTTTTTTTTTTTTTTTTTAATGGCAGTGTTATTTCCCTATTTCCATTCATTGTCAATTTTGCCTGACAGCCTTTTGAAATAACAGAGAGTGACTTGTCAACTACATTAGTCAGTTCCTTCAGGATCTTGGGATGCATGTTGTTGGGCCCCATAGACTTGCGTATACTCAGTTTCATCAGGTGTTCTTGAACTTGCTCTTTGCTTAGAAATGAAGGAACGCAATGTGTTTTACAGAAAGTTCTTACAGAGTTTAACTAAATTGTGCCTTGGAATTATTGTCTATTATATAATTGCCTATAATAATTCCATTCTCTTACTGTTGAGCGATATGACAGGGATTATTGACAGTACTGCATGCTTAAATAACTATTTGTTATAATGCTTGACATGCTTGCATGAAATTCTTTATCACTGCTAATACAACACATCAGTTCAAAAAGGAAGAATTTTAGCTATGATACTCATTATATGTATAGCAATTAAACTATTTTTTTTCTTCATGGATGTAGAGAAATTGTTTTCACTAAATTTTGCAGCAGCCAATAAGTAAGACGATGCAAATATAGCTGAAGATTTGTTTTAATTTTAGCTAAGTATTTCCAGAGATTCTCAGCTCTACAGGAAAGTTTGGATTCTAAAAACAGTTGTAGATGCAGCTGGATTCTTATTTTATCCACACTGTGCCTCCTGTCATGGACAAACTGATGCATGGACATTGTTGTCAATCTGAAGTACAAGAGTTCAGGTGATAAAGAGAGAGAAGAAACATAAAGCAGGTGTGAGATAGACATTCAAGCTGTTGCCAAGACTACCTGAAAGATCTTTATTCTATTTCTATACAGAAAGAACAAAGAACAATTGGCAGTGCTTTTGTAAGGATTGCTTATCTCTTGCACCAGCCACTTAATTCCTCTAAATACTGGAAACAGGCTTTTTCTTAGTCCGGGAAGAGGTAAAATCTGACTGTTAACCTATTGTCTTCCCTGAGGTTCAAAAGAAGTATCAGTATCAGACTTCTATAAGTGATGGTAGCAGCATTGTCTCCTCTTAGCAGATAGAGTATGCGTATTTTAAAGTAAGGCATGGCAGAGAGCTAATCTTTTCCATTACATTGCTTTGTGGAATATATATAAACCAAGTTTATTCATTCTTTTATTGTGAGTGCCCTTCTGTCTGTATCTGGGCTTAGAGCTGAACAAGTCATCACAAGGTAAGAAGACATTAAACACCAACTGATACATAACTGTTTAGGATGGTATTCTTTGATTATTACAAATCGAAAGGAAGATAAGTAAAGCTTGTTTAACTTTCCACTGTGAAACATATTTGCATTTCTGACACTTGTTCTCCAAGAGAAGTAGGACACACACCCATATGTGGCGGCTGATCTGAAAGTAATGCCTCCTCTTTTATTATGATGGCCCACAATGGCAGAGGCAGATGTTCATGGGATGAAAATATTCCCTTATATTTTATTGCTGTGTGACAGATGGAAGCAGAGGGGCAGTGTGACAAAATGGTGTCTGACATGGAAGTGCAGATGAATTACTTTATGCAGAAAAAAATGGCACCCATTTACATTCAATGATGCTGAATGTTTATGGATACCAAACAGTGGATGCGATCACAGTGATGCAATGGGTGGTGCATTTCAGCAGTGACAACAGTGACAGAGAGTCACTTCTGCTAGTGCAGACTTTTATGTGTGGCATACTGGCTCTTGTTCATTGCTGGCAAAAATGCATAGCTCATTGTCATTATTATGTTGAGAAAAATGCGTTTTGTAGCTGTGAATTTGCTCTGTGAAGTTGTGCTCTTTGTATCTGTTTTAGTTTGCTTGAAAATAAATATGGAGCATTACTTTTGGAGCAGCTTATGTGTTTGTTTTTCCACATATTTAGATGCTTATACAGGTAAAACACAGAAGTGTATAGAAAGCGGAAGAAAAAGTACAGTGGACACACTGTTGAAAACTTTTTCTGCTTGCTCAAGACAAGATTTTTCCATCTCTAGTATATTGCTTGTAACCTATGTAAGGATTGACTGCACAAACTGAGAACACTAATATTTTTTAGCATACACACAGATAGATTATGATCTAAATTACAGTAGTGAGGACTAATGAGTTAGTTACTCTGCATGTGGTTCAGTTTAACAAATCAAAATTATGCTCACAGCGTCATAATCAATTTGTATTACACCAGTGTATGCAAATGAGTGTAATGAGCGTTGAAGAATCTGCAGGTAGAAGTGGAGATTAGGCAACAAATTCCATAGGCTGTATAAAGTGTTGGTTCTGTCTGCAAATAGAGGAGCCAGTTAATTAATATCAAAATATTACCAGTCCAGATCACAGTATAATTTGAAAATAAATTTAAAGAAGCCAAGTCAGAGATCTGTATGACCAAAATTATGACTTTTGGAAGCTGAAATAATATAGAAAGCAAGATAACAAAGTAGAAGTGGTAAGCATTTTAACACCACCAAGCTGTCTTAAAGAAAAGGTTATGCAGTGCAGGCCCCCTGAGGCCCAGGGAGCTGGCTGACTACCTGAAGTATATGGGAGAGACTGGGGATGAAAGTTAATGCTTTTTTTTTTTTTTTTTTTTTCATTGTGTTTACTTAACTGTAAGAGTCTAAAATACCTTACTCTTTAGAATTAAGTGAGAAGAGATTGCTGCAAGGCTGTTTTGAACTTCAGTTCTACTGAGGACCTCTCTCCCTTTGTTTTTTTACAGGGCTGTGTTTGTGAACTGCATTCATGCATTCCTGTAGGGCTTTGATTTTGATTTTTTTTTTTTCCTGCACATTTCCATAGAATATTTTCTGTATTTTGTTTGTTAGTTTGTTTTCATGTACAAAGACTTACAACATTCTCAAATCTCCTCTCATTATTTGGGAAACTCCTTAGTCCATGGAACTCAGACACTGTACAATATCAGATTTCAGTTAGCATTTTCCTATTACCCTGAAGAAAGAGTGTCTACATATATTTGGCATGTAGGTGGCTGTTAGTCCTAGAATCTCTCATGAAGTAGTGGGACTTCTCAGCCTTCAGCATGAACTGAGACTTTTACATTAACTTGAAAAATGGGAAATTTCTATTAATTGTAAGGGGAAAAGCCAGATACCATGAGGATATTTTCAAACACTGGAGTGGGTTCTTGGAGAGGCTGTGAAATATGCACCCTTTAGGATACTCAGAACTTGTCAGAATCTGACAAGACCCTGAAAAGCGTACTCTCCTGAGCTACACATCTCCAGACTCCAGTCAATCAATCCAAAAATGTCATCATGGGGTTACAAAAAACAGCTAGACAATCTAGAAGAAAATATTACATTAGCAACTATGAAGATAAATGTGCTCCAGAGTAAAAATGAAAGTGGTGTCAATTGGCTCAGACTCTTCTTACATAAGGAAAGTTTTGTGTTGCTGAGGCAAAGTGATCCTGAGGAGTAATTTCCCGCTGTGAGAGGGCTACTCTACCAGTTACATGCACAATTCTTCACTCTTCCAATTCAATATAGGAAGCAGCTATGAATGGATTTCCTCACTAGGCTGATGATACTTGCATTTTGTTGTGGCTTCTCAATGCCACTGACAGTCAAAACAGCTTAGAAGAATCCTCAGTGTTCACTTCTCTCAGGGACCAGGGCAGCACACGCATGGTTTATGATCTTGTAATCTTTTTATGCCTACCCCTTATTTACTCTGTTTGTTGTGTGCACTGATAGGTGATAGTAATTACTTAGGGAATTACTGTATTTAACAGTAAAGAGCTGTTTCCCTCATGATATGCCTTTTATAGTGGCTCTGAATTCAACTCTGCAGTGTCCAGCATTTCTGTAACATTCAATAATCTCTGATCCAGTGACACATTCAACAGAATAGTGATAGTAGTAGGTAAGTTAGCATGGCATATTCCCCTTGCCTGTTGATAAATCTTCCTGAAATAACAATTCTACCGAATGCAGCAAAACTGCAATTTATGCAGTACATATATTATGAAAATATATATTTGTTACATGTGGAATGAAGGTGTTCTGTCCTTTTTAAAATTTGTCTTCAGGCACGCTGGGAAGCACAGAAAAGCAGTTTCAGCTGATTCTTATAAATATCTGCATTAAACCAGAAAAAGATGAAGATACAAAAAAGATGAAATAAAATGATAAATAATAAAGAAATTAAAAAAATAGAATTTGAAATATTTCTCAAGCAGGCTAAATTTGTTAAGCGAATTGTTCGCTTTTTATGATTTATCTACTGTATAATTTGACATATTCTAGAATAGAGTTATGTAAACATTCTGAAGATGAAAATGAAAATACATTATTGTTATGAAAAGTTGTAGCTTTATTCTGTCCACCATGTGTGTGTTATTCAGTAAGTTGCAGAAGACGAGTTCATTCAGTGTGGTTATATGGTTATGGCTGTGGGTTACACTTATCTGAACACAATTCTAATTTTTTATATGTCAAAGAAAGTTCTTTGTAGCAGGTATGCAGCAATAAAAAATGTGATTGTCCCTGTCTTAGAACCCTTAACTAATTTGTTATATGTCTTAAGAGTTACTAAAATGTGTCAAATTTGGGTCATTTTTAATATTGTATTTCTTTAAAAGTTCTATTTGAAAAGCATCTTCTGTTTCAGATAGATCCTGCTTAATTGGGAGTTTGTATTAGACTATGTCTAAATACACTCATGTATGACTTGTTCACTTAGTCTATTATATTATATTCCCTAATGAAATTCTGTGAATTCTAATTCTGAATTTCTGTGGAAGTTAGGAGATCTTTAAGATTGTTATACTGTTATTCTTTATTAAAGAAGCCTTCTGTGTACAACCAGTATATAGGGGAGACAGACCAGAAAAATGCTTTTTAGCATTTTGCACATCAGCAGTTATCAAGCATCAATTTGATTCTTTCCTCCACATGTTGAAACACAGCTCAGAGCATTAAACCCATTCTCCAGTGATTGGGACAAAAGTAGGTTAGTAGAGTGGGTTGCTAGGAGACCAGTGTCAGCGTCATCTATGACCTTGCAGGGCATAAAGAAACTGTATAGATTTATTGAGCTCTGTGGCACATTGTCTAAGTCCTCTGCTTGGCTGTCTTACTCCATTTCCATCTGTTGTATTGCTCTAGCTCTCCCATATACATGCACAAATACCTTCCACTTCCACAGCATCTATGTGCTTCTTGAGACTTCCTAAAGCATCACCATTATTACTCTTACATTAAACTACTGCACAATGTCTTAGCTAACCAGACACAGTGAAAGCAGCATCAGCAAAACCCCATCCTTTTAAAAGCCCTCTTCTTCGTACTGTTGCTGTTAGAAATATAGGAATCCGTCCTACTGGGAACAGCAGTATGAAAAATGTATAAGCATCACAAAGTAATTTTGCTGTCACATTCAAAATATTTTTTCTAAGTTGCATCCATAATTTTCTTCACTGAGGTGACTTAAGGTTAAACAGCTGTGTATTATAGGGATCTGTGGCAATCATGTCATTTTCCTGACATGTTTTTTGGAAACAGCTGAAGGCATCAGGTAGAAAGAAAAACAAATGAAAACGTGATACTTACACAAATAAATCAATAAAAAAAAATGTCCTTTAGATATGCAAAATTTTTCAGTACCAGAATTTCTCTTTCCGTGAGGCAGTTTTAGATGTTTACTGATTGAATGCTACTGTTTGCATTACACAAGAAGAGACAAAGAGTGTGGGTCAGATAATAAAATCCTGAGATAATCCAGCCAGTTTATGTTAGCAAACTACTTGACAGAAAACTGTCCCAACAATTTGTATTAAAAAGTACTGTGTTGGGTACTTAGACTGATGCCTGACCCATTCCACAGTTTGTGTCACGTATGTATCATTTTGTCTGACAAATACAGGTAACAGTAAAGATTACTTTTAGGAAGAAATGAAACACTTTTCCTAAGCAACCAAATTATCTGTCCTGCTTTCTACTTTAGCAGGTCTCCATAAACTACTTTGTGAATGCCAGTAAAAACTGGCTGTATCAGAGCAGTGAATAAAGTGCATTCCAGAAAAAAAAAAAAAAAAAAAAGGCTTTTTTGGAGGCTATTCCTGATCACTTGCCCTCTTGCATTTAAACCTATGAACAGATTCCTAAAGCATCTCAGCTAACTACAGCTATCATAGAGATGCTCATGCACCATGATGAGTACTGGAACATTAAAATCCTAGATTATGAGTGCATCAGTCCTGCCAGTAGACAACGTTCCTCAATCAGTACTAGTGAGAAGAAAGAAATTCAGTTGTTGGTTCATTTGATATTACCCCCTCTTGAATCATGAAACTATGGCTGAGAGATTTTCAAGCATATAATTTTTATGAAAATAATAATAATAAAAAAAAAGGGAATGGTTTAGGAAGTCTCTATTCCTTCCACGCAAAAGCTATTGAATTTTTAAATGTGATGGGGCATCAGGGGATGCTGAAAGTGATCTGGTGCCTAGTCTACACTGTTAGCAGAATTTGGGATCTAGAGTGCAGTCCAATAGCTGATGCACACTATTGAACTCTGTGGGTAACTAGAAGGGCATCTGTGACTACAAACTCTGAATGCTCACATGTTTGCTGTTGGATATATATGCACGTATCTGCATCATCTTCATTAAGGCTGAGGATGTGTCACTTGTTCATTGCATTTTGATTCAGGCCATACCTCTAAAGCCAAAATCTCACTGAGAGTCAGTCCTGGCAGTATGTTCAGACATGACTCACTGATGCCAAGCTGCACTAAACCTGACACACAAGAGAATTATCATTGACATATTGATGATCAGTGATTCTACTGGCTCTTCGGTACAATATTTTAGTGGCAGAAGAAGATTAAAATATGTTCTCTACTAGTCAGAAATAAAGGAACAATACTAAAGATTGTTGAATGGAAAATTTTGGTGCAAGTATTTTCCTTGCAAGTACTTTCCACTGAAGTTGAGCTCATTTGGAACCAGAATAAGGACTATAGAATCAGAAGAAAAGTAAACAAAAATAAAAAGATTGTGGAATACAGCATTCTGACAAGGTGCTCCTTCCAACTGATAATCTCTCAGGTATCTCATATGTTTAAACAAAGACTCTTCAGTTTTTCATGCATTTTACACTATTGAGATTATTGTGAGAATCTGGATCTTAAAAATTTTGGAGGTATTATTTTTGTTAAACTGTATAGGACTATGTTCACAGCTGGCAAAATAACTTTACAATTCCCCTCACACAGTTTACAAACATAAAACAACCATTCAAGACTTCTCAGCAGGACGGACAAAATTTTGTTTTAAGAGCTCAAGTCTCCACATGAAACAGAAAAAAAAAAACAGAGAAAGGGATAGTCTTGAGATGGAAGTTTCAGCGAAGCCTGTTCATATTCTGACCTGCAGCCATATCAGATTTCCAGGACCCTGATGGGCCAAAATATGTGTGTCCATTATGTCATAGAAAACTATCTACTATTTCTGTATACCTTAAAGTGGGATTTGATTAGAAATGTAAACTTAATGTTTAAAATAATTTAAAGATAAATTAATATTATTCTCAACAAGTGAACAGAGAGAAGGCTATCCATCTCTAGCCTGAGGGAAGATTAAGGTAATACATATAAAACCAAACCTAAACAAAACTAACAAACAAAACAAAAACGACCCAAACCTTGATTTCAATAAGAATCACTCTACAAAACTGTCCACACATTGACATTCCCACAGTTTTAATTTCACAATGTATCTTAAAAGAAACATTTTGATTTATGAAGGGAATATAATCACAGAACAAGAATTTCCTCACTACAATGTTGTTGCTTCTACACAAGACAAGACATTAAGTTGTCCTCAGGGTTTCATAACACCCAGAGTGAGGATGTGAATAAATAGAAAAGTCTGAAAGGGGAAGTTTTGTTACTGTTGATCTTCAAACAAGCCCTTGTGTGTTCTTGATGATCTTCTAAAGTAACAATTAATAAATGATAATCAGCAGTTTCCTTCCTGCTTTGTTCAGATTAAATTTGTCTATGTTGGTAAGTTGATAGAGTGCCCAGGAACAACTTGTTTATTCTAAAATCTCAAAAAAATCCATAGCGTATTGCGCTCACCTGCTTGTACTGTGCCCACTGCTGCTGCTAGATGTTGCTCTGGATTTAGCTCATTACAGAATCACAGAATCATAGAATCGTAGGGTTGGAAGGGACCTTCAGAGATCACCGAGTCCAACCCTCCTGCTAAAGCAGGTTCCCTATACCAGGTCACACAGGTAGATGTTCAGGCGGGTCTTGAATATCTCCAGAGAAGGAGACTCCACAACCTCCCTGGGCAGCCTGTTCCAGGACTCTGTCACCCTCACCGTAAAGAAGTTCTTGCGCACATTTGTGTGGAACTTCCTACGCTGCAGTTTCTGGCTGTTTCCCCTTGTCCTGTCTCCACACACTGCCGAAAAGAATCTGGCCTCGCCACTCTGCCCCCCACACCTTAGATATTTATAGACCTGGATCAGGTCCCCTCTCAGTCTTCTTTTCCCAAAGCTAAACAGACCCAGTTCACTCAGCTTTTCTTCACAGGGGAGATGCTCCAGGCCCTTCACCATCTTTGTGGCCCTTCACTGGACTCTTTCCAAGAGATCCCTGTCTTTTTTGTACTGGGGAGCCCAGAAATGGACACAGTACTCCATTTGAGGCCTTACCAGGGCAGAGTAGAGGGAGAGGATCACCTCCCTCAATCTGCTGGCCACGCTCTTTTTAATGCACCCCAAAATGCCATTGGCCTTTTTGGCCACAAGGGCACAATGCTGGCTCATGGCCAACCTGTCGTCCACCAGGACACCCAGGTCCTTCTCTGCAGAGCTCCTCTCCAGCAGGTCATGCCCCAACCTGTACTGGTGTATGCAATTATTCCCCTCTAGATGCAAGACTCTACACTTGCTTTTGTTAAACCTCATCTTCTTTCTTACTGCTCAGCTCTCCAGCTTGTCCAGATCTTGCTGAATGGCAGCACAGCCTTCAGGTGTGTCAGCAAATCCTCCCAACTTCATATCATCAGCAAACTTGCTGAGGGTGGCCACTATCCCCTCATCAAGGTCATTGATGAAGATGTTGAACAAGACCAGACCCAGTACCGACCCCTGAGGAATACCGCTGGTTACAGGTCTCCAACCAGACTCTGCATCACCAGTGATGACCCTCTGTCTGGCAGTCAGGAATGATGAAGAGATGGAGCTGTTCTTTATGTGATAGAATAAGTAGAGAGCATTGAACTCGTCCTGACAACGAATGGTGAGCCTATTGAGAGCTTATGGGTAAAGGCTAAGATGCAGACAAAAATATGTGTCTCTTTAGTGGATATATTTCTACAGGTCTCCTGGCCAGAAAAAACAAGTGAAGGGGCTTTCTACACACAGTTTAAATTAACTTCACAGTCACAGACACTGGTTCTCATAGAAGATTTCAATCACCTTGATATCTCTGGAGGAATAACACAGCAGAGCATAAGTAATCTAGGCACTTCCTGGATAACATCAGCACTTGCTGACCCAAGAAATAGAGGAACAAATGAGGAAATATTCTTTGCTGGATCGCACACTCAAATAACTAAGTGTTTGTTGGAGACATGAATGTTGAAGACTGTCTTGACTGCAATGACTTCAGACAGTGGAGTTCACAATCCTGAGGTGAGGAAGAAGGCAAAAAGAAAGATCTAAACCTTGTGCTGCTGAAGCAGATTTTGGCCTCTTCAAAGATCTGCTTGAAAAAATTCCTTAAGATAAGGCCCTGGAAGCATGGGGAGTCCAAGAAAGCTGACTGATACTCAAGGATCACCTCCTCCAAGCTCAACAGTCCATCCCAATGAGCAGGCTGTCAAGGCAAGAAGGAGTACCTTGAGATCCACAGGCTATATTGCCTCAGCTTGTTTCCAGAGAACGTGAGGGAACAGCTAATCCTGGAAAGAATATCAAGGCACATGAAGATGATCAGGCACAGTCAGCATGCATTCAACAAGGGGAAATAAGAATTGACCATATTAATAGTCTTCGACAACAACTGACTTGTTAGATAAGAAGGGAGAAGTGGATATAATGTGCCACGTTTTCAGCAAAGCTTCTGATATTATTTCACATGAGATCCTTGTAGAGAAGCTAATGAAGTAGCTAATGAAGGCTGGACAAGTAGACAGTGGATTGAAAAGTGGCTGGATGTTGGGCTCAGGAGCTGATCCAAAGCATGAAGTCATAGAACATCCTGAACTAGAAGCAGTCCACAAGGATTATTGAGCTCAGTTCTGGCTCCACACAGGACTACTCCAGTAACAAACATATCTGACAGCATTGTCCAAACACTTCTTGAATTATGGTGGGCTTGGTGCTGTGGACACTGACTGCCCTGGGAACTCTGTTCCAGTGCATGGCCACCCTAGAAGAATATTTTCTTAATACCTAAAGTGAACCTTCCTGATGCTGACCCATGCTGATCCCTCAGATCCTCTTCTTCATCAGTGAAGAGATCAGGACTTTCCTCTCATTAGCTGTGACCAATAAATGCATGGGCTTTCAGGTGTTCTTCAAAAACTCACAGAATAATCTCCACAGCTTTTCCAGGCTTTGAAGTGAGACTGACAAGCCAGTAATTACCAGGACTTCTATCTCTCTCTTCTTGAAAACTTGGATATTTGCTGGCTTCCAGTTAACTGAGACCTCAAGTCTGATGATAGAGTCACAGGATATCCTGAGTTGGAATCATAGAATCATAGAATCATAGAATCATAGAATTACTCAGGTTGGAAGGGACCACAAGAATCATCAAGTCCAACTGCAGCCTAACCATAGTACCCTAACTCTAACAACCCTCTGCTAAATCATACGTCCAAGCACCACATCCAAACGGCTCTTAAACACATCCAGAGATGGTGACTCAACCACCTCCTTGGGGAGCCTATTCCAATGTTTAACCACCCTTTCTGTAAAGAAGTGTTTCCAAATGTCCAACCTAAACTTACCTTGGGGCAACTTGAGGCCATTTCCCTTCATCTTGTGACCTGTCACCAGTGAGAAGAGACCTACCCTGCTCTCACTGTAAGCACCTTTCAGGTACTGAAAGAGAGCAATAAGATCTCCCCTCAGCCGCCTCTTCCCCACACTAAACAGCCCCAGCTCCCTCAGCCTCTCCTCACAGGGCTGATTTTCCAAGCCCTTCATTAGCCTCGTTGCCCTTCTCTGGACCTGCTCCAGTACCTCCATGTCCTCTTTGTCTGAGGTGCCCCAAACTGAACACAGTACTCAAGGTGAGGCCTCACCAGTGCCGAGTACAGGAGCAGGATGACTTCCCTAGTCCTGCTCACCACACCATTTCTGATACAAGCCAAGATGCCATTGGCCTTCTTGGCCACCACAGGCACTGTTTAGTTCCATACTTGTTTACAGGTTTAAGGGACCTGTAAGATATAGGGGTTTTTTTTTTTGTTTGTTTGTTTGCATTTGAATTGGATTGAAAATTTTACATTATACCATTACATAACTGGTTCTACCTCAGAGGATGGTGATCAGTGATCTGAATACTGCTAATTAGTAATGTATGTCAGGATTCCATTCTGAGTACAATCCTGTACACCATCTTCATTAGTGATCTGAGTGATGGAGCAGAGAATACACTTAGCAAGTTTGTTGGTGATATAGAACTGGGATGAGTAGCTGATATACTTGAGGGTGATGCTGGTAGCCAGAACTGCATGCAGGAGAAATGAGTTGACAAGAAACTCATGAAGTTCTACATTTACTTACCTGAAATGACCTGTATTTCAGCAAGGAAAGTTCAAATGAGAATGTAAAGCTTTAGTGAAATAGGTATGATGAAAACTGTTCTAAAGTATAACATTTGGGGAAAAGGGATAATTATTGATGGCAAAATGACTGGGAGTGTTACTACTACTTGTTCATGAAGAATGCCAGGCCTGCTTTAAAGGCATCTAATCACTGAGCCCTCACAGCATGGAACAAGTCTATGGATGTCTTCACAGCTGCATTTCCATGGTGCAGACCACAGCAAAACCTCCTAACATAGGCTAGCTAATTTCAGCTTCTGTGTGTTCCTTTTTTTTTTTTTTTTTTTTTTTTTTTTTTTTTTTTTAGAAAATGTCAGTGTGTAATGGAAAAATATGTGACAGTAAAAAATGTGAGAACTCTGCTTGGACATTTAGGCTAATCTTGAAGCTATCAATAGACATCCAGGATCTAGTCCTTTTAATTCATTTGTTTTTAGAAGCATCTTACAACAGGCAATTGGGATGTAGGTAGGATATTAAATGACTACTAGCTTGTCATCTGGTTGCACATTTACTTCAATTACACACACTCCTTCTGAAAATCTCTCATCAAAATTAGATGCAAGAAAGACATATAGAAAGCTATTTTTATGTCTGGCTGGCACTATGTACTTTCAAAACATTGCAGACAAGTTTTTTAGCCCGATTTTAGATCTTGAGGATGTACAAATAAAGGCAAGTAATTTAAGATACTCACCATTTCATTTCTGTGAATTCACAAGGGGGACATCTGCTACTACAGTAGAATTTTCACAACAGAAATTTCATTTTTATTCCAAAATTCTAGCAACAAACTATCACATACACAGGCTGTTAATAATAGTCAATCTGGATCCCTGTGAAGATCCTGAAACCTAATGGTTTGATTTCACTGTATGTTCTAACATATCTGATTTGATGTGGTACTCTTTTTTACAAGCAGCTAAGCACCACAGAGCCATTCACTCACTCCTCTCCCCCAGACCGCCCCCACAAAGAATGGGATGGGGGAGACAATTGGAAACAAAATAAAACTCATGAGTTGAGATAAAAACTGTTTTCAAATTCTGAAAAGAGAAAGAGAAAAGAAAGGGGAAAAAAGCAATGGTAACTAATATCTAAATATCTACAATGCAACTGCTTGCCACCTGTCGACTGATGCCCAGCTAACCATACAATTGCTTCCCACTGCTGACTGATGCCTAGCTAATCCCTGAGTAGCAGACGGCCCCTGAACAACTCCCCACAGCTTTACAGACTTCTTCATGATGTCACATGGTACACTATAACCCCTTGGTTAATCCAGTCCATCTGCCCTGGCCCCAACCCCTCCTGCAACTTGCCATCATGAAATAGCGCTGGCTCTCCTCCTCCAAGTGGCCAGGTCCAGCCCATCACTCAGCAACAACCAAAACATCAGCATGCTATTTACACTGTCTATGATGAAACCAGGGCAATATCTTCTCCTTATTCCATATCATTTGCCCCCAGCCCAGAACAGGCAGCTGCATTGCCAAGACAATCTGTGCTTCAATACCAACCTCCTCCAAAGCAGCTCAAATCCCATTGTATGTTGCTCTTTTCCAGTTAGAGTGTTGCAGCCTAAGATCTTGGATCCTCGATCCCAAAACCACAGAACCTGATGCTTCCTGTCAGACGTTCCAGGTGGAGCCATTTTCTGCGGCTGCAGTGTAGATCACATTATTTTTTACATCTTATCCTTACCAGACTGACCTAAAGGATACTGCATAAACTATCTCCTGTCTAATTTGTTCAAGGTCTAGTTGTTGCTCAGGATCTCATCCAAATTGTTCTTTTGGGTTACTTGATAGAGAGGGTTTACTATCAGAGTTTGATTCAGAATAACCAAACTCTTAAAACCCACAACATCCAAGAAGTCTTTTCACATATCTTAAAGCTCACGCATAGTTAGGCATTGGATGCTTACTGACTACTTTGTATGTTCTGACTACTCATCCTTTCCATTTCTAATTATATGTTAATTCTCAATATATGCTGATGCTCTGATAAAGCAGAGATGGGCTGAAGTTGAACAGCATTATACTTCATTCTATGTAAGAGTGCTGTTGGTCAAATATGAAGGCCAAAAATATGTCAACTCTTTTCCACAGTCACTACTGTTTTATATGTTGACATCACCTCACTACTGAATGCTTTTGAAAGTAATGGGGAGTGAAGCAAACAATAAAGAGTAAAACTCAAGACAGAAAAGCAGCATGAGGAGGATGAGCTGAACAGAGATGCTGAAGACCAACATAATATCTCTCATACACTTCTGCTTTTGAAGTGTGTTTTTTCAGAAATATATTGAATATTTTCCTTTGACTCTGAACATGTTTGCATGCACCAAGCCCTTGTCAGGAAGGAAGCTAACCTTCAGAAGCAATTCCCAACTCTAGTGGTTAGAGTAGTCACACAAGAACAAGTCACCTGTAGCATGATTTCCTCTTGGTGGTATTTTCCATGACAGGAAAGCCAAAGTCTGAAATCTGGGTCATGGATTTTAATGAAAATGCATTTAATTTTATTTGATATTTTTTGTGGTAGAATATTGAAGCCCCTACAGGGCAACATATGCCTTCTTGGATACACTTACTTTGTTAAATAAGGAAATAGTTAAATAAGGAAATTGTGAAATAAGCAAAAGAAATGGATTGAGTACAAATAATGCATTAACACCTTTATTTTAGAAATGAATAGCTATTTTTGCCAAGGTTTTTTATATGTGTGTAAATAAATAAATAAATAAATAAATAAATAATATTAGACAATTAAATGTGCTACATCAAAGTTAGAAACCAGTTATTCAGATGATATATCTGTACATGCACATTTTATGAGACATAAATATGTATGTAGTATGATGTACAAAGAAACAGAATCTAGGCTCAGAGTACCTTGTAAATGTCTAATCTGAAGCTAATAAGGATAAGAACTGTTAAAATGAGGGGGGGGGGGGGGGGGAATACAATAGCTGTGAAATAAATTTCCGTTATTTTGTTTCAGATTCGCTGAGGCAAGCAACTTCAACATCACAGAGCTAAAAACTTCAGAACTCCTTTGTACTTGGACCAAGATCTGCTTCACCTCTGGATTGTTGTTGCATGGTGAAAGTGATCATTGTAGCTGACTGACTAGGCCCCCTTTTTAAAATGGCTACAGATTTCTGCAGATGCAGATCAAGCCTTCATGTGTGAAAAAATATTTACTAGCAAAGCAAATCATTTAGAAAATTTGATCTTTCAATAAGAAAATCAGTGTCACAAATGTACTTAGAAACTTCACAAGCTATCTGGTCTCTCTGTTGGGAGAGGTAAGTGGTTCCTCCATGCACAAGACTTTGACATGCTTTGATGACTGATGCTATAAGAGTGCAAAACAACATGACCTTAGCATCCAATGCAACAGGGAAACCGTAAAGAGAAATATAATGAAGAACAATAAATAAAATGAATGAATGTTTTCATTTCCTTCCCCTGGTTTATCTCATTCCTTTCATTTTAAGGTAAATAAACAAAAGATCTGAGGGATAATTAAATATTCCCTCTAGACTTCCTCATACCTCAAACCACACTGTCCAACATATAGAATTTGTTGCTGACAGATATCATTGGTGTTAGGAGTCAGTGCAAATCTGGTGGTATTCCAAGCTGCCAGACCCAGGGAAGATCAAAATTAACAGATATCATCCTGCAGAGTATCCTGTTCTTCCTCCTTGCAGATCAAGCTAAAACATTTCCCTCATATGCTTTTTTATTCTCCTCTTTGAAAATTAAGAGAATCGGAAAATCCAATGAAATGTTTGTAAAACAGAAAAACAAAGCAAAAAAAGAAAAAAAAAATCATATGCAAGATAGACACTAGAGAAGGGTTAAAATAAAAGATGAATATTGCTTAATTGAGATCACTTAAATGCATGTATTTCGTGTCTTACTGCATGTCTGCAGTTTGCCAAGCAGGACCTTGATTTAGCACTGGCTAACTTTTAAGCGTAAAATATTAGCATGTTTTAATTTTCTTCATTGCTTGTAAAATTTTCGTGGTTATAATATAAATGACAGTTATGTTCTTAACAGTGAGAACATTTAAAAAATAATACTCAGATAAAATACATACTGCAGCATGCTTATTATTCTAATCATTTTATTTATTCACTTCCAACCTACTACTTTTTTGTGCGGAGAAATCTAGATATTTCCCTCTAGTTTTTCTTGTTTCATAAATATTTTAATAGGGAAACTGGTAGTGTTACCCAGGTAAAGGTATTTTTTACCTGGACAGTTTTTTGTAACACATATTAAAAATCAAGGTATTAAGTACAAAAAAAGATGTCAGGCTAACGTTAGCTATCAATATGTTGTGTCTGTGCTCATGAATGTAGAATACGTTAACTAGTCTATCTGTTCTAGTGACTGAAGAATGTCACTGTTATAAAGTTATTTAGAAATTGTGGATAGAAGCACTTAAAAACACTTTAGCAACTCAGGACCTACAGAACAGATGATATTTCTGCAAATTAACAGAGAAATGCCACAAACAGGAGCAGAAAGAGTTTGAACTATCTGAAATCTGCTGAAATCATCTTCTTAATCCTGCTTTACACATACTAGTCATGGACAGACAGATTGTCCTGAGAGATTTTGTTTGTTTGTTAGTTTTCCATCATCAATATATAGCAGCAGGGAGCATGTGACAGTAGCCCAGAATATTTGCTGAAAGGAATGCCACTGATTTGAATCCCAGAAACTGGAGTTTATAAATGCACATGTGTATGTAGGGAGAGTCTCAGCTTTCCTAACCTTCCTGTTTTAATATACCATGCAGTGAGTCAGAGAGGAAAGATAAGAGCCATTCTGGGAACAGATTACAGTCTAAACAGAAATAAGTCCAACGGACACACAGAGCACTAAGCTGACTGTATTTTTTTTCTTTTTTTCAAACCACTTAGTGACATGCACCTAAAAGCAAATTTAGGCTTTGAAAGGAATGACAAATACATTTCAAAAATGGCAATGCATTTCCCCAGCAGCTGCGATGCACTTATCTGGCACTGTGCAATACCAGTATTGGCTGCATACCACATGGCTCCCTTGACCTTATACCCTCCCACTGATCCTTTGCGGGATCTATTGCTGCATGAACCATGGTATACGCATGGGGACTGAAGGACTCATCTGGCATTTTGGTTTTCGTTCCCTGATAGACTCATTTTTTTCATTTTCCTTGCCAGATTCTCAATTATTGTCTTTTTTTTTTTTCTCCTTGCCTTCACTGCCCTCAACTTTCTCCTCTTTCCTTTTCCTCTCCATAGTAGCTCCTACTATGACCAGTGTGTGTGAGCTTAGCAGATTGACAGTCCAGCTTTCCATTCTGTTCTGCTGCAACAGAAGCATCTGCATCGACATTCCACCTTTTCTGGCCTTGCTGCAAGCTGTGTAGCACAAGAAGCTGCTCCTGTTAATAAGAAATCCTATTTGAAGAAGAAAATAAGTTCCATGTTAAGAACGAAAGCTTAACCACATTGCAAAACTCACTGAGGTCAAAATATCCCTGTACTATACAGTACATTTGCAATGATGTCACTTTCAATATATAGTAACTCACCAGATAGCAAGAATGCTACATTATGTCATTCTGTAGTATATTTCTCATTCGGAACTGCCTAAAGCACAGAAGAAATTTAAATCTTTCCCTTTTTCTTCTAAAAAGTAGGATGACACAAATGGTTAACATACCTTATGTACATTTCACAATAATGCAGCACAGCCAAATAATTACATATAAGTACAGTATCAGAATTAGATTGTGGCCAGAAAAACATTCACATTTTTAGAGCATTTCTGGATGCTTTAAATAAATTTGATCATATAAACTAAAAGTAATTCTCAGGAAATCCAACCAATTCTCTTCTCAGACTTGCACTTTCCTACTCAGAATATTATGTAACATAGTTGATACCTTCAGAAGTAACAGGAATGATCAAAACTGAAATCTGAAGTAAAAATATCATGAATTGAGCTGATATCCATGGTTCATGTACATATAACATTAGAATTTGTGAATTTTATAATGTATTGGAATAATTTATAGCATTAATATTCAGGACTCTGTTTTACCTATACATTTGTTTGACAGTATGTAATAGAATCATGGAATCTTAGTATCACAGAGTGGCTTACATTGGAAGGCACGTAAGCATCAGCTGCTTCCAACACTCCTGCCATGAGAAGAGTTGCAAGCCACTAAATCAGGAGGCACTAGATCAGGCACCGGATCAGATTGACCAGGGCCACATCCATGACAACAGCAAAACAAAACAAAGCTTTTTTTTTTTCTTTTCTTTTCTTTTCCTTTCTTTTCTTTTCTTTTCTTTTCTTTTCTTTTCTTTTCTTTTCTTTTCTTTTCTTTTCTTTTCTTTTCTTTTCTTTTCTTTTCTTTTCTTTTCTTTTCTTTTCTTTTCTTTTCTTTTCTTTTCTTTTCTTTTCTTTTCTTTTCTTTTCTTTTCTTTTCTTTTCTTTTCTTTTCTTTTTTTCTTTTCTTTTCTTTTCTTTTTTTCTTTTTTTCTTTTCCTTTCTTTTCCTTTCCTTCCCTTTCCTTCCCTTTCCTTCCCTTTCCTTCCCTTTCCTTCCCTTTCCTTCCCTTTCCTTCCCTTTCCTTCCCTTTCCTTCCCTTTCCTTCCCTTTCCTTCCCTTTTCTTCCCTTTTCTTTTCTTTTCTTCTCTTCTCTTCTCTTCTCTTCTCTTCTCTTCTCTTCTCTTCTCTTCTCTTCTCTTCTCTTCTCTTCTCTTCTCTTCTCTTCTCTTCTCTTCTCTTCTCTTCTCTTCTCTTCTCTTCTCTTCTCTTCTCTTCTCTTCTCTTCTCTTCTCTTCTCTTCTCTTCTCTTCTCTTTTCTCTTTTCCTTTCTTTTCCTTTCTTTTCCTTTCTTTTCTCTTTTCCTTTCTTTTCCTTTCTTTTCCTTTCTTTTCCTTTCCTTTCTTTTCCTTTCTTTTCCTTTCTTTTCTTTTCTTTTCTTTTCTTTTCTTTTCTTTTCTTTTCTTTTCTTTTCTTTTCTTTTCTTTTCTTTTCTTTTCTTTTCTTTTCTTTTCTTTTCTTCTCTTTTCTTCTCTTTTCTTCTCTTTTCTTCTCTTTTCTTCTCTTTTCTTCTCTTTTCTTCTCTTTTCCTTTCTTTTCCTTTCTTTTCCTTTCTTTTCTTTTCTTTTCCTTTCTTTTCTTTTCCTCCCCAGAGAACTTATTTCCTATAACAGATGCAATTTTTCCCTTCAAAGGGACTCTCAAGTTCTATGTTAGAAACAGCTGCTAGAGTAGAAAAACAGCAATCAGATTTTCTATCTTCTCTCCCACACAAATCAAAAATTTTGCTATTGTCTCTCACATAGATAATCCTCTGTTTAATATACAAAAAAACATTCTGAGTTTCAGTGATTGCTGTGGCTCTAGAAGCACTTCAAATCTGTTTTAGGAGATAAACAGCTCTCTTCCTTATATTACCTTCTCCAGAAAAGGAATACTAGAGCTGGACTACGTGCGAACCTCCACATGCTGTAATAAATTTCCTTTATCTGACATGAAAAATTACAGCACACAATAGCACCCATACTAACTGTTATACTGATATTTCCTGGGCTCTAATAATTACTAAAACACTTCTCTGATTAGTAGTTTCAAAAAGAGACTCTGACTGGTGAAAACCAAACCATGCATTTGGACCAAGATTTTTATTAATACTAAAAACAAATAATGAAACAAGCACATCAGCTTTCTCTTGTTTAAATACACTTGTCTACAATACTGAAACAGGCAGAACTAATTAAATAGCCCAAGCTATGTTCAGATTTCTTTACTCTGAAGGAATACATGACACTCTTTTACATGAAAGTAACTTTTAATATAAACCATTAGTGTAATTAATAATATAATATAGAATATAACAGAAATGTATTGCAAATACCTTAAGATCAGTGATTTTGTGAGTCATGTTCAAGAATGTTGTTTTAAGTGACAGAAAGCAGGCTTTTCATTTAGCATTCTCAGATGCTGGTTATTTAGAAATATATGTTTGAGTTTATAATTGATATATATATTTAAAATAATGACATTAACAAATACTAAAGGATGACTGCGTTAGGAGGGCAGATACAGAAAAAATAATCCATTCATCAGCTTATGAATGACAGGCATTGAAGAGAATAGAGAAGCAAAGCAGCCATTATTAGCTTCTATTTCTATACCACGATGCGTGGCCAGATGTTGTGATGGACTTTACACTGAACCAGGAGTGGGAATTCAAAAACCAGATTAAAGAATATATGCTAGGAAGAGAACTCAGAATGACTCAAAACAAGCTTTGCTGTTGATACTAACAGACTTCTTTAATTATCTAGACTGAACACAGTATTATTCTTAAGATATGCAACAACAACTACAACAAAATTTTAAAAAGTAATACAAGAATTTTTTTCTGAATGGAAAGCAAGGAAAAAAAAATTACATATAAACTATTTTGCCTTCTAGGAGCTTACTTTTGCCTCAATTTATGAAATATGTTTGAACCACAACTGCTGAAAGCTTGAGAGGTAATAAAAAGTGGTCTTTATTGTCTTAGAACATCAGTGAAACCAATAGAACGTGCCAGGAACTGTTGCACAGTCCAACCAGTTGTTCCTCAGAGAGCTAGTTAGATCCCAAATGCTTTGGAGAAACTATTGCTCTTAATAAGCACTCCATTTCTATTGCAGAGAGTCTGGCCTTCAGATGATTGATGAGAACATTAGGGCTTTTGTACCTGCTTCTTTTCCACTTTTTTTTTTTTTTTTTTTTTTTTAATATGCTAATACACACACATGTGAAGTTTTGTCCAAAACTCTTACAACAGGCAAGTAATTTCCATTCATTATGTACATTAACAGAAAAATACTAATAGCTATTTTATATATATCTCCATTACCTCATTTCAAACCCCTACACATACAGGCATTTATACACACACACACAGACACACACAAACCAAAATAAACAACAAAAATTCCACTATGGACTCCACAGTAAAAGGGATTCAATGACAGTATGTAAGCATCCGTGTCATGTTACAAAATTACAATGATTCTGAAAGTTCTAAGAGAGAAATATTGTTATAGACAAGCTTTTCCTTTTGAGAAATGAACATATCCTCAAATTGTTGTAAAAATATAGAGCTTGGCTTTACATCATTCTTTGTTAAAAAAAAAAAAAAAAAAAAAAAGAGTCTTGCTTTAAATACACTTCATATTTTTCTATCTCGAGTGTTTGAATTTGCTTAAAATATGATTTTAAAGCCTCTTCAAGACTATAGATGTTACTTTCCTCTCACTCAAGAAATGTCATGTAGAACTATTTCTGTAAGTTGCACCTGCTATTTACATCTCCAGTATTACATTTAAGAGAAAGAATATTAGAGGTATGCACCTATAAGTTCCAAATTGTATTAGCATTCCTTATTTTACAGATTTTCCTCTGCCATTTGACAGTGTTCCTTTCCCCTCATATATGTGTCTTGATTATGCTGCTGTGGTAATGATGATTGAAATTTGATGTTATTTCCTACAAAAAAATTCAGATTTTTTACAAATTCTGGAGTAGTTTCATTCTAATCTTCCTGTTATTAAGACTTCCAAAGAGAAAGCAGGATCAACAGACACTGGAATATTTATCTGAACCAGTTTGCTCCTGGAAAACCCAGTTCATTACCCCAAGTGCCCCCTGGGGTTAAAAAGTGGAAATTAAGGTGTTAGAAAAGTGAAGACAAATTCCTTCAAAAATGATACTTCAGTTGAAATACTGTTGACTGTAAAGTTACCTGTACTGACAGCGACTCCTCAATTTTCTAGGTCTGAGGCTTTTAGGGTCCTTAAAAGTCTTCAGGGTTTGCAGCAAGTGCCCAAATAGCACTACAGTGTTAGAAACTGCATGAAAACTTTTGGATAAGGCTTTTTCATTCCCTGCTCTTATTGAAAATTTGAAGAAGTACAGACTGGACTTTTGAATTGTTTACTCTCAAAACTCATGGGTCATGTTTTTTGCTCATATTTGTTACTGAATGAGAACATCCAGGAAATAAAAAGCAAACCTAATAACACAGATAATCTGAAAAAAGTTAATCTACAGGAAAGACTACTGCATTCATAGCATATGTCCCTCACGTCTCACAGTCTGAAAAGTCAAAATTTAAATGAGGTATGAAACAGAATAAATAAAGTAATGGCAGGAAGATAAAAAAATACATAGAATTAATATGGTGGCTATACTGTCTACATTCTTTCTCAAAAATTTCTACTTTTTTTTTAATTATTATTTTATATATTTCAGTTTTAGAAATTCTTAAATATATTTCTTCAATTGTCCAGAGTGCTACTGTTGCTATTCTTGGATACCAAGAAACCCTGATCAGGTATTTTCTGAGTACTATTTGAGAAGGGCAGAGAAGTCTTGACTTTTTTCCTTGTGATATTGGCTACATTTTTTGTGTTGAAGAAGATGATAGCTTGAGGTGCCACAAAATATGTGTAGTTTTCATATTTTCCCTGAAACAAATCTCAGTGGTTGCTGCTATTCTTCACGTAGAAATTACTGTTTTGTTGTCAACCAAGATTAAGATGTAAACCTCAGTTTGCAGGCATTAAATTGTTTCTAGACTCCTTAGAGAACTGGGCAACCTTTAAGTGCCAAGCAATGATGACCATGCTACATGGATAGAATGAAAATATGTGGTAAAATAGAAATGATAACAGGAACATTTTCTGAATAACTGGACCGCCTACTGGACTGGATCTGCATCTCCAGAGAATGTACCTCTTGGAATTTTCTAAATAACAGAAGATTTAATACCTGCCTGGCTACACATCTTCTAGCTTCAATAGCTGGATATACAACAAATGATTATACGTTTGCACTGTCAATTTACAAACTAATATAATCATTCAAAAGCATAAAGCAGTTGAAAAACAAATACTAAAATTAATATAGCTCTTTGAAAACTGAGCTTTTCTATCACTTCTAAATTCATATATTATCTTTGTAAGATTTTGAATTTTACTGCAGTAAGTTTTAAAATCTGCTTTCTTTTTCCTAGCCAGAAAACTAAAATCTCTTCTTAGGCAGTAGCTATCAAAGTAACCTCTGTTTTATTCAACAAATTCAGCAGATTAATTATCCACAAATAAAAACAGCCCCTGACTAGTAAAACTTGATAGTAAGACATTTTATGAGCTAAATCTCTAAATGCACAAGTATTTCCTAAGACAGATGGAGTTGTGCTCTATCCTTTCAGCTGTACTTTCCAGAATGTTATACTATGCTTCCCTCTGAGTTTTGATGTATGTTAGAGCTTCATTAGAGTGAATATATATTATCCTACTTAGTAGGATTATTAGTGTAATTAGCATTGCTCGTGTGCTGCTTTTGCTATCACTAAGCAATGATGTCTTAACAGAAGTCTGGGAATTTTTTTCTCATTGTGATATGTTCTGACACCAGATGAACTTACACAAAGTTCTTAATCCTCACTACAGGGGAAATTTCTGAATGCAACCTTTTGATTACTACTTAACATGGCTGGAAGTTGACATTTTTTTCCTAGTTAGTTGGAAGTAAAACCAATAGGATCAAATTGTTGCAATACAAACATTCATTCCCAGAGATTGCCACTTGCTTTATCACATTTCTACTGAAACTAATTTAGTGCCAACTTCTCACCGAGGACTTCTGAAGTCAGGATTGCAAGCCACGTACTGGCCTTGATTGATATTACTTTAATAGAATGTTACAAGAAGGAATAAAAATCTGTCTAGACATTGGCAGCTAAATAGGTAGGTTGTTTTGTCCCATATTATAAATAACAATATGTATTAAACAAAACACATTTAATCTGGCAAGTAAAAGATAAACTTGCACCCATGAAAATAGCTCATCAACTGACACAGTATTTAATTATTCCTTAAAGAGTACCCTTAGCCACAGAAATATCCCACTAATACTTCCTCTAATTTCTTCAAGTCTATATTTATGAACTGCCTGATGCGTATTTTAATGATTACTCAGAATACACCAGAAGCTATGCTATCCTGTTTCAATGAAAAGTTCAGTCTGAGGAGTGTTGTAAGGAATTTGAGAACATTGTGTACAGATTTATCCTGAGAAAAACAAGACAAAGCAAAAACAAAAACAACCCATAAAATTGTAATCTCAGCATATGGGGGCACAGTGATACAAAATGGACTAATCTGAATGAGAAAAGTATGGTTAAGACATAGCCCATAAAGAACCTACAGTCATAGAACAGCTTAAATTCAGAGAAAATTCAAGTTGTCATCAGGTCCATTGCTTTTCTCTGAACAGTGACAGCTTAGATCAGATTGCTCAGGGCCTCATGTATTTGCATTCTGAATGCAAGGATGGAGATTTATTTACTTGATTTGCAAGGATGGAAACACAAATCCTTTTATTTAAGTAAAACACTTCGTCTGCAATCTTTCATCATCATGCAATTTGCGTTTATGAAATATCCAAAGAAGTCTTTTCTTTGATTTGTACTAAATTTTAAATCAACAAGCAGGGCTTGGATTACTTTTTGCTTCTGTTTAAAATTTATAATAAATACAACAGATTTTCAGTCTCAAATTACATCTGAATATCAAATGATGATAAAAATGATATTTTATTATGTCATTAAAAAATTTAAAACAGTGTTACCACAAATGTTTTTGCAGGCATTTTGTTTAAATTTTTCATTATGAATGTTGTAAAGGAATTTTCCAAAATCATTACATATTTTAATGATCTTATTAATTTAATTAAGTACTTAGACATAATCAACTGTTCATAGCATTTGACTAAATATCACTCTGAAAAACATTGGAGAGAATCACAATGACAGTGGAATGAGAAGTATGATAACTTTGAAGGCAGATTTATAACTGACTGAAATTCAGAAGAATAACCTTTCTTCCTCAGGCACAGTAAAGTGATGCAGTATGTGCCTCCTTTTATCTTGATGTCTTTCAAATTAGCTTTTTGTGGTGTTCTGCCAGTGAGAAGGCTGGGGGTTTACAAGGATCTAGGAGATGGTACAGCCAGGACAGCTGAACCAACTGGCCAAAGAGATATTCTATGGCATCATGCTCAGCAATAAAAGTTGGTGGAAAGAAGGAAGTGGTGTTTGTCTTACCAAGAAACTATTATATGTGATGAGTCTTGATTTCCTGAAGAGGCTGAATCTGTCAGTGGGAAGTCATAGAATCGTAGAATGGCTTGAGTTGGAAGGGACCTCAAAGACCACCTGTTTCAAAACCCTGCTTCAGGCAGAGATGCCACTTAGTAGATCAGGTTGCCCACTGTTCCACTCAACCCGGCCTTCAGCGCTTCCAGGGATGCAGCATTCATAGCTTCTCTGGGCAGCCTGTTCCAACACTTCTCCACACACAGTGAAACATCTCTTGACATCTAATCTAATTTTCCCTTCTTTTATTTTACAACATTCCCCCTTGGTCTTATCACTACCTATCCATATAGAAAGTTGATTTCCGCTCTATTTATAATAATCAGAATTAAGGAATCAAAAAATCGTAGAATGGCTTGAGTTGGAAAAGTCTGTAAGGATCATCAAGATCCAACCCCATTGCTACAGGCAGGGTTGCCAATCGCTAGATCAGCTTGCCCAGGGCTCCTTTCAACTCACCATTAAATAACTCCAGGTATGGGGCTTCCACAACTTCTCTGGGCAAGTTGTACCAGCTGTACTCAGCAAAAAAATTCTCCACCATGTAATCAAAATCTCCTCTCCTTTAATTTAAAATCATTCTCCTTTGTCCTATCACTATCTACACTTATAAAAAGTTGATTTCCCTCATGTTTATAAACTCCCTTTAGATACTGGCAGATCTCAATGAGGTCTCCCTGCAGTCTTCTCTTTTCCAGGCTGAGCAAGCTCCGTTCCTTTAGCTTGTTTTCACAGGAGAGATGCTCTAGCCCTCTGATTGTATTTGTGCCCCTCCTCCAAAAATCTTGTCTGTGTTGGGAGTCCTAGGCTTGGATACAGGAATCCAGCTAGGGCCCAACAAGGCAGGACCTCCCTCACTCCCTGTAAGTACTGGAAAGCTGCTCTAAGTTCTGCCTGAAGCATCCTCTTCTCCTGAATAAATTCATTGTTTCATGTGAATCATTTTCTTTATCTGGCAAACTCTCTGTAACTCAGCTCATGAGTTCTTGTACTTTTACCTTTTCAGTTCCCCCACATGGGGAGAATGAGTGAGCAGCTTTATTACTTAACTGCTTGCTGGGGTTAAGCAACAACAGTCTATACCATGGCTTTCTAAGCCATCAACACAGAATCCTTAATTTATTTTTCAAGTAGAGCACTCCACCAGGATCTCTGATAGAATAGTATCCATATATTAGAATTTTTTAAAAAATCATACATATTCTTGCTTAGCAGAAGCTTTCAGTTATAAGAACTATACCAGCCAGAAACAGTAGAGTGATCTTGAGGTGATGATTTTCTTTCTGTAGAGGATATACTAGATCACTGACCTTAGCTAGCTGGCTTTTTGCTTAACAACAAGAAAACAAGAGGAAATAGCATCTCTGGGGAGACCAGTGAGCTATTTCAGGTACAGAATGCTCTTTTCAACGCTACTTACAAAAGTCTTCAAGAAGATAATGAGCAGCTGCTCCATAAGGAAAACTTTTTTTAAACATTTTTCATATCTGCTTTTTGAATATTATAGTTCTTTAACAAAAATTCTTATTTCTTAATGTCCAAACAATTTTGTTTATTATCAGTGTTCTCTTCTGTGGAAGCTTGTAGCTTAGAATTGCAGTAGAATAGAGCATATGAATATTAAGTACGTTTATTTTTTCATCCATTTCACTCAAAATGAAAGAAATATGTATGTTTCTTTATCTGTGGATGCTTATTGATGCACTGAGGTTTATTTTTTTCTTTTTTATGTTTTTGATTTTTTGCTTTTCTTCTTTAATATTTTGGGTTCTCTTCTATTTCTATTGGTTTCAAGATATATTAACTGAGAGGCGGTCTGAGAGCACCTAGTCAACACCAGTGTTCATAAATCCATGGGACCCGATGGGGTGCATCCACGGGTGCTGAGGGACCTGGCAGAGGTGATTGCTGAACCACTCTCTGTCATCTTTGAGAGGTCTTGGAGAATGTGGGAGGTGCCTGAAGACTGGAGAATAGCCAATGTCACTCCGGTCTTCAAAAAGAGTAAGAACGAAGATCCAGGTAATTACAGGCTGGTCAGCTTCACCTCTATCCCTGGAAAGGTGATGGAACAGCTTGTGCTGGATGCCATCTCCAGACAATTGGAAGAAAAGGAGGTTATCAGGAGTAGTCAGCACGGGTTCACCAGGGGGAGGTCGTGCTTGACCAACCTGGTAGCCTTCTATGATGTTGTCACTGGCTGGAAGGATGGGGGGAGAGCAGTGGATGTAGTCTACCTTGATTTCAGCAAGGCATTTGATACTGTCTCCCACGACATCCTTATAACAAAGCTGAGGAAGTGTGGGATAGATGAGTGGACAGTGAGGTGGGTTGAGAATTGGCTGACTGGCAGAGCACAGAGGGTTGTCATTGGCAGTGCAGAGTCTGGTTGGAGACCTGTAACCAGCGGTGTTCCCCAGGGGTCGGTACTGGGTCTGGTCTTGTTCAACATCTTCATCAATGACCTTGATGAGGGGATAGTGGCCACCCTCAGCAAGTTTGCTGATGATACGAAGTGGGAGGATTGGCTGACATACCTAAGGCTGTGCTGCCATTCAGCAAGATCTGGACAAGCTGGAGAGCTGAGCAATAAGAAAGAAGATGAGGTTTAACAAAAGCAAGTGTAGAGTCTTGCATCTAGAGGGGAATAATTGCATGCACCAGTACAGGTTGGGGCATGACCTGCTGGAGAGGAGCTCTGCAGAGAACGACCTGGGTGTCCTGGTGGGCGACAGGTTGGCCATGAGCCAGCAGTGTGCCCTTGTGGCCAAAAAGGCCAATGGCATTTTGGGGTGCATTAAAAAGAGCGTGGCCAGCAGGTTGAGGGAGGTGATCCTCTCCCTCTACTCTGCCCTGGTAAGGCCTCAAATGGAGTACTGTGTCCATTTCTGGGCTCCCCAGTACAAAAAAGACAGGGATCTCTTGGAAAGAATCCAGTGAAGGGCCACAAAGATGGTGAAGGGCCTGGAGCATCTCCCCTGTGAAAAAAGGCTGAATGAACTGGGTCTGTTTAGCCTTGAGAAAAGAAGACTGAGAGGGGACCTGATCCAGGTCTATAAATATCTAAGGTGTGGGGGGCAGAGTGGCGAGGCCAGATTCTTTTCGGCAGTGTGTGGAGACAGGACAAGGGGAAACAGCCAGAAACTGGAGCATAGGAAGTTCCACACAAATGTGCGCAAGAACTTCTTTACGGTGAGGGTGACGGAGCACTGGAACAGGCTGCCCAGGGAGGTTGTGGAGTCTCCTTCTCTGGAGATATTCAAGACCCACTTGGACACCTACCTGTGCGACCTGGTGTAGGGAACCTGCTCTGGCAGGGGGTTGGACTTGATGAGCTCTGGAGGTCCCTTCCAACCCCTATGATTCTGTGATTCTGTGATTTGACATTATACATTTCGTTTTGAAAAACAAAACAAAAAAAAAACCAACCCAAACAACAGAAAATGAATAAACATAAAGGGAAGTATATCTTTACTTAAATCATTCCTAGCATTTAATATATGTCGTAAGTAAGCTTTAATAATTTCAGTTGAATTCAGCCATGTTAATGTGTTTGCTGGCACCTTGATAATTTCATTCAGATAAATGAGTAGTTAATTATCAAAGAGTTTGTAACTGATTACTTTTTTTTTTTTTGTAAAGTCATTTATTGTAATAGTTTATTTATTTATTAAGAAAATAATTGTTTGGTACTTCATTTTGTATCATAAAATAATGGATGAACATTTGAAACTCTTCTACTTTAAGCTTTGGAGGGAGGATTCAAAATGAATTTATACAGTCTATACCATGGCTTTCTAATGGATATATTATAAATAGCAGCTATACTATCCATACTATCATTTAATCAGTATGTTTTAGAAGCATTCTCTTATTCTCTTATCTGGCACTTGAAACAGAAGCTGATAATGTACACTTCCTCTTCAAAATCGATCTTTGTTTAAAATGACAAAAAAAATAACTTTTTCTCTACATTCATTTTTTTTCTCTTAATAAGAAATAAATAAGAATTTTAAATGAAATGTCCACTGTAAAACTAAGCCTGTTCTCCGTGTTTGTATTCTTTTCTCATAAATCCTGCCAAACAGAAGTATGTCAGCTGTATTCATTGCTGTACAAGCTGCCTCTTGCCAGTTTTTCAGCATGTTGTTAGACATGATTTATTGTGTGCTGTCACTCCTGTATTTTTTTTTTTTTTACCAAGAAGCAAATCCGACTACCATTCCTGAATGAAGAAGTCATCTGAATCGTAGAAGAGTATAGATCTTATCTGATCATTTGTAATATGATGTTTTCTCATTCTTTTAGTTTTCTATTTCTGGGCACTTTTGATGGGAAAAAAAATATCCAGCAACAAACATTTATATAAATGCTCACATATTCTATATACTATAACTATAAGATTGCATTTTTCTTGTGTTTTTAATGTCTTCTATTATACTGAAAGTTTATCTCCTTGGGTTATCACAGTGCTAAGTTACTGTGCAGTTATCATAAGACTGTTCACAAGTGATTATACATGGATGGTACATGTATCTTAAGACTGTATGCACGGTCACTTCATAAATCCAGATCAGGCAGAATTAATCATAACAATCTAGTTGCCCATTAACACATCTGCAATGGAAAACTGTGCTGCTTTCACACATTCACATTTACACATCTCCAAAAAAACTGGAATAACTCTGTCATACAGACAGTGATTAATACTTGAGAAATGCCTTACAACAAGGAAGGAATGTGGTAAATACATTAAAAAGTCCATTTACTGAAAAAAATGTTCAATCCTCATCTCACAAATTTATTAGCTGTGGCTAAGATATATGATGCTCTAAGAGGTCCATTTTCCCCTCAGTGCTTTTAATACTTGATATTTGGCAAAACTAGTCCATTTCAAAGTGTTTCAAATAATGTTTATAACATTGGTTTGTAAAATGACTACACTCAACAATAAATGATAGCTTGTGAAAGGGAATAACTAGACATTAACGTTTATAACAACATTTGTTTAAAACGTTTATATAATGTTTGAAGAGGGGTGGCACAGCAGGGAGAGGGAGGTGATTATCCCTCTCTTCTCTGCCCTTGTGAAGCCCCATCTGGCGTACTGCGTCCAATTGTGGGGCCCTCAATACAAGAAAGATGTGTTGCTGTTGGAGAGCATCCAGAGGAGGGACACAAACTGGGCTGGAGCACCACCCTTATGAAGACAGGCTGAGGAAGCTGGGTTTGTTCAGCCTGGAAAACAGAAGGCTGTGGGGTGACCTTACTGCAGCTTTTCAGTACCTACAAACAGGAGGGGAGTCAACTCTTTACAAAGGTAGATAATGGCAGGACAAGGAGAAATAGTTTTAAGTAGAGGGAGGGAAGATTTAAGTTGGATATCAGGGGAGGTTCTTTACCAAGAGACTGATGAGATGTTGGAACAGGCTGCTCAGAGAGGCTGCGGATGCCTCATTCCTTGAAACCAGGAATCAGGTTGGATGGGGCCCTGGGTAGCCTGTCTAGTATGAGGTACGGATATTGGCGGCCTTGCATGTGGCAGGGGGGTTTGGAGCTTGATGATCCTTGAGGTCCCTTCCAACCCAAGCCATTCTATATATTATGATAATTTATCAACACTGTCCTTTAAAAACTACTTTATACTCTTTGTGACAGACTCTACTGCTATGGGTATCAGGGCAAAAACAGCAATAAACAATATAAATATCATTTTAATATTTCCAAATGCCCATGATTATTTTGTAAACAAGTTTCCAACTTAAAAAAAAGTCTACTTATCTTGTTTTATCAAATTAATAAGATGTTCACTGTTGCTGTTTTCTCCAGTTTTTCATCAAATGCATTTACAATAGATTTTCAGGCCTGTACATTCTAATATCCTTTTGAATGTACTCATCTAGATCTCACTTTACAATCTTCTGGTAGAGAGGAAAAAAAATAAACCATAGTGATTAACACAACTGTCACTTATTCCTGATGCTTTACTTTATTTATTCATGTCATACAGCCAAACTTGACAATATAATGCTCTTCAAATCTGAGTACTGCTAATGTATACAAAGAAAATGAAGTTGTGTTCCTGCTTCCTAAACCAACCACATTGAAGTCTTGAAGTCTTTTTAATACTTTGCAGGCATCTCTGAGCTACTCCATCACTACCTGCCTGAACTATCAGTTATGGGTAGCAATCAGGGATGAACAAGATCTGAGAGTTTTCTAGTTACATTCCTAATCTGGGTCACAGGAAGGCAGCACACCTCCCTACAGGTTAAGTTCAGCCTTTATATAGGACCATCCATTCCCCTGAGAAGTAAAATGCCTACAACAATAACCCTTCCATCTTTCTTAGCAGAGACAGTCTAGAGACACAGAGTCGACCACCTTGCTCTTGGCAACGTCCTACACAAACCCTCCCCCTCCTCCTCACTCACCTCCCCTTCAGTGTCCAGTGCCTCAAACTTACTTAAGGGTATCTGGGCAAGTGAGACTGGTAGGGAATGGGTTTGCCCATGATGCCAAGCCAGGACTGTCTTCCAACTTTTGCTATCTCTCAGGTTGTCCCCCTCTGACCAACAGTGACGGAACTGAGGATTCATCACTTTTTTGGGGGTATCTCCCTGTTGCCTTTCTCACTGGCACGCCAGGGAGTTACTCTACTAGTTCAGTCTCTTGCTCACACTCCCTGATGGTCCTTAACATCTCCACTTCTTTCTTGAGCTCTGCCACCATGCTAAGCAGATCTTCCACCTGTTCACACCTCATGCAGGTGGTATTCCTGCTGCTCTCCTCAGGCAACAGCAGATTCAGGCATTCCCTGAAGCCAGAGACCTGAACAACCACATTCCTGGTCAGGATCTCTGTCTGGGTTGCCACAGTCTTTGTGGAACTAGCTTATTGCCTGGTGGAGACCATGGTAAATGTGTGGTCTTGGTGACTGCCAACAGGCAAGCTAATCTTCCAAGTGAGTAGGGACAGAACATCTTAATTAACTAATGGTGATTTTTGCTCTGAAAACTCTTAATTAACTAATGGTGATTTTTGCTCTGAAAACACAAAAGTAGGCTCTTGTATGTGGCAACTTACAAGATAGTTTCTCTGTGGAAAACAACACCAATTCTAATGTATATATGACAATGCCTGGATGACTCTTCAACTCAAAGGACTTCTGGAACCTTCTGGAACAGCAACGGACATGGAGAGGACTAGGAAAACCCAGGTAATGAATAAATGGCTGAGAGGCTGGTGCTGCCAGAGGAACTTTGGGTTTTTTGACCACTGGGTAATTTACTCGGCATCTGGTCTAATGACTGCAGACAGATGTTACTGTCTCTAATAGATCCTAGCCCAAGAGCTGGCTGGGCTCAGTGAGAGGGCTTTAAAATAGGTAGGAGGGGGAAGGGGCTTGCTAGGGTAGAAGGAGTAATCCGGGGCTTTGTTCCAGATCCAATGGGTGAAGAAAGTTGAGTACAACGAGACAGAGAAAGGCTTGGGGTTGCTATCATGTTAGGAGATTTCAGGGAAAAAAACCTCTAAACTGTCCTGTAGGATCTTGCAGGGACTGCTCAGAAGAGGTAATTTTGCTGACCTCCTTCCAAAACCTTCTCGTGTTCCTCTAGGAAGCAGTATGGGAAAACTTCAGATGCCTCCCAGATGTTTAAGAAAGGGTTCCTCTAGAAAGGTGGTGCGTCAGTCCAGTTGTTTGTGCCTTTACACCAATGCATGCAGCATGGGAAATAAGCAGGAGGAATTGGAAACTGTGATGTGCTTGGAAAATTACACATTGATTGCTATCATGAAAATGTGGTGGGATGCCTCCCATTACTACAATACCACTGTCTACCGAGGTATCATCTTTTTAGAAGGGACAGGCTAGGTAGAAAGGGTGGGGGAGTTGCTAAAGAGTGACTGAGTCCATGGATGATAACTTTCTGGTTCAAGTATTGGATAGACAAACCAGAGGTGAAGCAGTGCTGGGTCTGGGGCTCACCAATCATTAAAGATGTTAAGATTGGAGGTGACCTAGGCTGCAGCAACCATAGGCTGCTGGAGTTTGTGATCTCAAGGAATGTGGGCAAAGACTGGACTCAGAACCCTGAACTCTGGGAGAATGAACTTCAGGCTATTTAAGGAATTGCTGGACAAAATCTCCTTGGAAGCTGTCGTCAGAGACAAAGAAGTGGAAGAAAGTGGAAAAATCCATCTTTAAGGATGCCTTTCTGAGAGCACAAGAGCTCTCCATCCCTCAGAATAAGAAAGTGGGAAGAGGAGGCACGAAACTGGTATGTCTTGGCAAGGACTTGCTGGTCAGACTGAATGAAAAGAAGGAATTGTACTGGCTGTGGAAACAAGGGCTTGTCATCTGGGAAGCATACAAGGCTGCTGTCCAGACTTGCAGAGAGGGGATTAGGAGAGCCGAGTCACTGCAGAGAGGAGGTAATTATCACTCTCTACTCTGCTCTTGTGAGGCCCTATCTGGAGTATGGTGTCCAGGTGCGAGGTACCCAATACAGGAAAGATATGGAGCTGTTGGTGATGGTCCAGAGGAGGGCCACAAATGGTCAGAGCGTTGGAGTGCATCCCCTTTGAAGACAGGCTGAGGGAGCTGCGCTTGCTCAGCCTGGAGAAGAGAAGGCTGTGGGGTGACCCAGTGCTTAAAAGGGGATTATAAAAAGGAGGGGAATCAACTTTTTACAAGAGTAGACAGTTTTAAGAGAAGGGGGGATGGTTTTAAGCTCAAGAAGGGAAGGTTTAGATTTGATGTCAGGGAGAAGTACTTTACAGAGAGAGTGTTGAGGTGCTGGGACAGGCTGTCCAGAGAGGCTCTGGGTGCTCCGTCTGCAGAGATGTTTAAGAGCAGGTTGGCAACCTGGTCTAGTACCAGATCTGGAAATTGGTGGCCCTGCGTGTGGCAGGGGGTTTGAAACTTAATGATCCTTGTGGTCTCTTCCAACCTAGGCCATTTTATGATTCTCTGACTCTATGATTACTTGAAGTAAAACTTTGCTCTGTGAATTCTGAAATGGTGATAAATAATTTGATTCACACATGGTAAAAATAATAATAATTGTGACAAAATGACTGAAAAAAACCTCACTGCTTTGGAGACTCCACTTTTGGAGAATGAATGTCCTTTTCTTTGTGAAAGCAACACTTCTTGTTTCCACGAAAAATACCATCAAATTTGGCCAATTAGCCAAAAAGTTCTGTTTTGCAAATGATTGGCAGAGATGCAGTAGAATTTAGTGAGTGCATTTTACGATTTTATCTTAATTTTATCTCCTTGGCTAGAATTGACCGGAAGATTGTCTCTTGTGTTAGTGCATAGTCTAGATTGTCTAGATCAACAGATTTCTGAAATATTAACCCACTATGCAAAGGTGAATATAAATTCTCACATATTATTTCTTCCTATATAGTCTCCAAGTAAAACATTTTTCAAAAGCAGGATGCATGTGAAACAATTAGTTCAATAAAACCAACTTGTTCTGGCATATGCCTGAACCACTCACTGAAAACAGATGAAGTAAAGTTAAAAATGACACCTCTCTTAGATTTCAACATTATCCATATTCCCTCTCCAAACTGGGAATTACAATCTGAAACACTTACCTTAAGGAGTTAGGAGTATCAGCTAGCCCTTTCTTGAAAGCAAACCTGTAAGAGACAGCGTCCTTGCCTTCCTCTTTATGTACTGAGGTTCAGTGGAAAGAAGATTTATTCGGTTTCTACAAATTCTAAGTGTGATTCTGTTTTAAATCATCTAAAAACAAACACTTGTCATATAAAGAGGACACTTAAGTTCTTTATGTTTAAACTATTTAATCTACCTTGGTAAATAAAAAATTTATTTGGACTATGGAGAAAAAAATGAATCCATTCTAGAGATAATAGAGATAGTGGCCTGTGTGGTATAGTTGATACATTAGGAGGAAAGAAAGCCATCCAGAGTGTCCAGGACAGGCTGGAGAAGTGGGCTCATGAGAACCTAGTGAGGTTCAACAAGGCCAAATGCTGCACTTGGGCCAGGACAGTCCCAGGAGGCGAAGATCTCCTTGAGAGCAGTCTTGCAGAGAAGGACTTGGGAGTCCTGATAGACAAGAAGCTGGACATGAGCCAGCAGTGTGCTCTTGCAGCCCTGAAGTCCAACTGTGTTCTGGACTGTATTAAAAGAGGAGAGGCCAGCAGGGAGAGAGAGGTGATTGTCCCCTTCTACTCAGCTCTACTCATCTGAGTACTGCATCCAGGCCTGAGGCCCCCTCTACAAGAAAAATGCTAAGCTTTTTGGAGCGGATCGAAAGGAAGACTGCTGAGATGATCAGAGGGCTGGATCACCTGTCCAATGAGCAAAGGTTGAGGGAACCTTTGAAGGTCTGTTTAACTTGGAGAAGAGAAGGCTCTGGGGAGACCTCATTGTGGCCCTCCAGTACTTGAAGGGAACATATAAACAGGACAGAGAAATGACTGTTTATATGAGTTTATAGGGATAGGACAAAGGGGAATGGTTTTAAACTAAGACAGAGGAGGTTTAGCTTAGATATTAGGAGGAAGTTTTTTACTCAGTGGGTGGTTAAGCGCTGGAACAGTTTGCCCAGAGAAGTTGTGGATGCCCCATCCCTGGAAGCATTCAAGGCCAGGCTGGATGTGAGTCTGGGCAGCCTAGTGTAGTTGTTGGTGACCCTGCCCATGGCAGGAGGGTTGAAAATAGGTGATCATTGTGGTCCTTTTCAACCTACGCCATTCTATGATTCTAAAATTCATTAGATGTTATCACATGCTCTGAAGAGCAGTATTTGACTTTTGCATACTATAATATGGTCTTACATGCTAAACAGTAAGTCATCTTTGAATAATTCTGAATAAACTGTGGGGCTTGACAATTGCTTTGAAAGGAATCAGAATTCTATGGAAAGAGCAAAACTGCTAAAGATCACATAACTAAGAATCATAGAATTATTATGGTTGGAAAATACCTCTAAAATCATCTAGTCCAACCATCAAACCATCACCACCATGCCCATTAAATTATGTCCAAAAGTCCCTCATCTCCATGTTTCTTGGACATCTCTAGGGACAGTAACTCCATCAGTTCCCTAAGCAGCCTGCTGCAACTCTTGACCAGAATATTCAGTATTTGTCCAAAAAATGTTCAAAACAAAGAAGAATCTGTTGTTTTCTTCAGCACTCAATTTCTACCAACTTGTTCCTACATTACTTTCTCTTTATGCAGTTAAAAATAACACCAGTGTGTACTGTCGAACTGTTTTCCTTAGGTGAGTCCAAGAAGGCTTCATCCCTATCAACTCAAGGACAAGAAGTCAGTGAAAATGACTTTTTTAAAGAGACAAATTGGTTGAATAAATAGCACCGCTATGAAATCCCCAATAAAGTCATAAACTAGTCTTACCCATATTTTCTTCCAAAAATCTCTGGTCTTAGCTGAAAACAAAACAAAACTTCTATCCCTTTTAATTTGTTTCTGAATATTTTGGATTCTGAATGCTGTATAACTTTCCTGCAGAAAAAGCAACATGATATGTTGCTTGCATGATATGTCTAAATGGTCCTGTCAGATCTGATATTTTTGCTATTTTAAAGGCTCCAGTTTTTTTTTGTTTTGTTTTGTTTTGTTTTGTTTTAATTTTATGAAGCTAAATTGAAAGATTACCAGCAATATGCTAATGAGTTTTATTCATTTTATTCTAGGAAATGAAAAAAAGTGAAATATAATTTCATGAGTGTCAAGTATAGTATGTAATTGCACATATGCAATCACAATGGCTTTGGCAAAATTAAAGAAAAAATATGCATGACCAGAGTGACTCAAGTGGTAAGTGTGTGGCAAATACAAGGGAAATGAGCTCTTTGGTATGCAGGGAGAAGGGAGCCTACAAACAGATGATTGACTGGAGTCTGCATCTTGGCAGCATACACAGCTTGCCGCACTGACAAGAAGTTTTCCGATATGTGTCTAGTTTATTTTGTAAATTGTTTCGGATGGAATAAGGAAGAAAAGATGAACCTACATTTTCCCAGGCAAATTAATGAGTTTCTGAAGACACAAATATGTGATATTGTTAAATTTTCAGTGAACTTAGTTGTGTAACTCATGCATGTCTGCTACTTTTCTTTCCCACTGGAGGAACTAGGACATTCCTTCATTTTGAATATGTATTTCTGCCTTTATATTATTGAAATTGTATTGATCTGTACTTGCTGAATATCATATAGGCACCAATACTTCAGTGTTTCTCCGCTTTATTTTTTCCACCCTCTATGTCCACTCCTGTTTCTGGCAGCTCATTTCAATACTGAGTTAGTACTACAGCTGGTCCATCAAACCTTACTTTAAACCAGTATACTATTATGTTTCATTCTCAAAAAACATAACCACTGAAAAACTCCTGTTCAATTTTTCAAGCTACTGATAACACATAAATTCTCATAGTATGAGGCTGGGAATGTTGCTTTAGGATTATCTCCTTGTATCTTTGCATGTTTTAACAAATGCAAGTTGTCCAGTGAGGACAAAAATAATACCAACTGTCATATAAAATGTCAGAGAGACTGTGGAGCACATAGGAATAATTCCCCATTCATACTGCAGTGCTTTTCACAAAAATCCACAGTTCATGTGCCACACTTTCTCAGTGATTAACTACAAATATGACTTAAAACAGTAATTGCATTTTGGGAGTTCCAAAGATTTCTGTAAAAAGAACAAGAAACGAAGTGCTGGCACATTTAGTAATGACATTAAATTTTGAGTAGTATTACAAATTTAAGAGATAACTCTAGCTCATACATGAGATTCTGTCCAAAAACCTAATTGTTTAATTGTTTTCTAATGTAATGATATTTTCAGGACTTGTTTACAGGATGGGCAAACGTGATTTATACTAGTCTAAGTCTAAACAATGACGTTGAAAATCTCTTAAGTTTTATTTCAAAATCAAGATTAAAAAAAAAAAAAGACTTGAAACAAAGAAGTGTTTACAAAGGCTAAAGAAAGCTAAATCTGTGTCTTAATTTCAGAGACAGTCTTACAGTCTGAGAAGTAACTGAGTAAAGAGCTGCACAGAATTGCTTGCTATAGGTGAACTCTCATGGTTAACTTCTGACAGTCACCTTCAGGAAAATGAAAATTTGTACTGAAGTGCGATGCAGTGCCGGGTCAGGTCCTTCATACCACCAGTCCGATGAGTATAGGTAAGGAAATATAATATGAAAATAGTAAGTACCTACTCATAATGCTGGAGAATCAGGCAGTGATTTATGCCTTGTACTGTTAGCTTATCAAAAGACACTGGTAAAGATTGAAGGATGGCTGTTGGCATTTCGTTTAAAAAAATAAAATAAAATCAGGAATACTTACACTGATGGTGAGGTTACTCAGGTGTAGCATACATACAGAAAATAAAAGGAAAGGAAAGAGATAATTCTGTTATTTAGAAACCTGTCTTTTTGTAGTTTTTATAGTTGCTGTTTTTTGTTCATTTGTTTTAAATAAATACAGAGAAGGCCTTGACACTGTGCAAGCACTGTTCATCAACAGCAAACGCTGATGAGTTATCAATGCTCATTTCGTCAGTGATCTAAAACAAAACACCACTTGGGCTACAGTGAAGAAAATTAACACCAACCCAGATCAATCCTGTACAATGTGAAAAGCAGGAAGGAATATAGTCTTCCGATAGAAATCAACACTGAAGCAAAAGAATCTTCTGTGTTACTAAAGATAGACAAATAAATAAAAATAGTATTAATAATAAACAATTCTCAAAGAATCAGCACACACATGTGTTGAAGCTAAGTCCTGTGAAGTTTGGTCTCCTTCCCCCTTCCTCTTGTCTTCTTTGGATATCTTTCTATTTTGATTTAATTGTTTGAAACATAACAGCATGATAAAAGTTTTTTTTTATGGAAATTTCTCACAGTAACACAATCAATCATATTTCCAACTCATGCACCGTCTTGAGCCCCTGAGCCTCAAAGATTTCTCTTCTATGGAGCTTACTTGTTAATTTAGCACTGATCAAAGACTAAAAACATTTATCATGCTTATTAGTGAATAAACCTAGCAGCAGGTATCCCAAGTGAGGAAGCAAATCCTCATTTCCTGCAAGAATGAATTGGAAATTATCCAAAGAGCTTGCAAACATTTTTCAGGAGTGACGAATTATCAAAAAGAAAGCAGCTGCTAGACATGGCAGCTCAAGGGTTTGGAGGGATGTGAAAAAAAAAAAAAAAAAAAAAATTAAACAAGAAAATCATCCAGGAAAGCATAAGATACCACTCCATGGCGATATATTCTACACTTTCATTTACTGTAATTGCCTCTGAAATTCTATATCAGCTGACCTTAAGACCAAGTTACAAATATCTCTGTGAACTATCCTGGTTGTTAATTTGCAGACAAATCGAAATTCTTCACACTTACTTCTCTACAGCCACTTTTTATCATTTCCAAAAATGCAAATTGACAGATTGTAGAAGATTGTCTAAAGCATGGGTATCCAATCTTCTGGCTTGTATGGGCCATGTTGAGTGAAGTGGAAATGTCTTGAGTGGCATAGAAAATATATGATATAGTTAATGTATACAAGTAGTAAGACATTTTATTTTTAATATATATATATTTACTAGTATATCAAAAAAGCAATGAAAACATAACACTAGAGACATATTTGATCTCTGTTTTTTTTAAGTAATGCAACAGTCTAGTTTGATGGAAGTGACTGCAATACTTAATGAGGTCGAATTCACAAGAGGTTTTTTTTTATGAACTTATACTCTTCCTGTGCTTCACCCTTGAAAATAGTTATTCACAAATGTACTTACAGCAAAAAGCAATGACATAAATAAGGCGTGCCTGTGAAGCAAGGGATATTTTCCTCTGCTAAGAGAGAATTATAGAATGGCTTGGTGTGAGAGTGACCTCAAAAATCATCAAGTTCTACCCATTGCTGCAGGCAGTTACTGACTGCTATATCAAGCGCTGTATCAGATTGCCCAGAGTCCCATCCAACTAGCCTTTGAGCAACCCATAGGATGAGACATCCACAGCTTCTCTGGGCAGCCTGTGCCAGGGTCTCACTGCCTTCTCAGTGAAAAGCTTCCACAACATGTAAGTCTCCCTCCTTTAGTTTAATTAGTGGTATAGTTAAAACCATTCCCTCTTGTCCTATCACTATTTACTTGGGTAAAAAGTTGATTCCTCATTTCTCTCCTGTATAGAACCATAGAATCATATAATGGCTTGGACTGGAAGGGACCTCAGAGATCATCAAGCTCCAACCTTCCTGACACAGGCAAGATTGCCAACTGCTAGACCACATACTAGATCAGCTTGCCCAGATCCCCATTCAACCCAGCTTCAAACATTTCCACTGTTACAAAAGTCTAGAAAAGAAATGTTCCTTTTTTTTTTTTTTTTTTCCAGTTAAATATTTGATTGAAGCTCTATACGTTCAATTCAAAAAATTGGCAGGTAATGTTTTTACAGTGGCTGAAAATGGAGTAAAAAATGCACTAAAAATTTATGATTTTCTTGGCTGTTCTTAAATTCCTTTATCAAAAAAGGAAGCAAGGCTGCATATTTTTCCCTGTTCACAGGATTATATTTAGCTAATGTATCAAATACAAATATTTATTTGCCATAACTTGAGCTTCCATAATTTAAGTTTCATTCCATTTCATTTCATTTCATTTCATTTCATTTCATTTCATTTCATTTCATTTCATTTCATTTTTCACTACTGTTGTAGTTTTAAACGTAGCACAGATAGGATGATTTTCACCTTGAAGACATATATTTAACTCTTTTAGATGACTGGACAAATCCACAAAATTGCTAAATCTGTGAGCCATTTTTAATTTTCACATTCTGGCCCAAATTTTCCTTTTGATTTCATAAATGACTTGGTTTCACTTTGCAAATCATAAAATCTTTTTAGCATTTTACTTTACCTATTCACTTTCCTTCAGAAAAGTAAAACAGAATCAGCATCCGTTTCTTTAAGGAACTCCTGGAACTGGTGATGATTCAATCCCTTGGAATTTACAAAATTCAGAGATTTGATGACAGTTTGCACAATATTACCTATTTCTGAAGCACCCATGCTTAAATTTTCTTGTAGTATGATGCAGTGATATTTCATCAAAGAACTTGATGATCTCTGAGGTCACTCCCAGTAAGTTTCGGCAGCAATTGCACTATCTTGTATTAATTTTGAACATTCCCTCTTTTTTTTTTTTTTCCAACTGCAGTTGGGTCACCATCAGTAGCTATAACAGCTATAAAAGTTTAAGAAAACCATTTTAGTTTATTTTTATGGATTTATACAAATAACAAGATTTAGCTTTTAATAGCATCAAAGACGTCATTTCTTCTCTGACATTATATTTGTTAACAATATCTCTAAGAAAAATGGCAGGGTGAGCTTTATCTGTAGCATAAAGAATTTCATCTATCACCAAAGCATTATATTTGAAATTAGTGGCTTAATTCTCTAAATTTCTTTTGATAGATTTTCCCATTTTTTCAATTTGTCTGGCTACAGTCTGGTGAAACAAACTGGTTTTAGAAAAATCTGGTTTTTTTTAATCAAGACTCATTATATCTGCCATACATTATATCTGCTTTTTATACATAGCTTCACAAACTCACCACCAATAAATGGTTTTGCTTGTTTTAAAATCAAATTTGCTACTACATAACTAGCTTTAATAATACAGTCTACTCGATTTTTACATCTGTTTTTAAAAATTTTTTGAGACCACAGACTTTTTTCAGTTCTACTATTTTGTCTTAATGAAATATTCATTGATATGTGATAAATTTGGCAACATTTCTTTGCATGTAATCTCTTTTCAAACTGTAATCTTTGAAAAACTCATGCAAACACTTCTAACAAATTAAGCATAGTCCCATATCATTTTTTTGTGATAAAAAAGTACTCATATAGTCTTGTTTTGTTGAACAATCTTCTTTCATCCATAATTTTCCTTATTTTGGGGGAAGAGGTGTTCTATTTTCTTTTGAGATGATATTGGGTAGGTTAAAATATTATTCCTGACAATCACCAAGTGGCATATGCTTATGTCATGTGTAATTGTGTTTTAGTGAGAACTATTGGTGATGGTTGGATGTTTGGACTGGATGATCTTGTGAGTCTTTTCCAACCTTGGTGATTCTATGATTCTATAATTCTAATACATGCAGGTTTCAATTCAAATGAGCATGTGGGTCAGGAACAAGAGGTGGAGTTATAGCACTTCACTGTGCTTTCCCCTTGTCCTGGTTTCCACCCTGGATGTTTGGTTGTTGCTGAGTGACAGATGAGTGCCTGGGGCTGGGCTGGACTGTTTGGTGGGGCAGAGCTGCCACCACGATGGCACAGAGCAGAGGATGGCCACAGAATGGGCTGGGCTGGCCTGCATGCAGCCTGTGTGAATTGGACATAACTGCTCTAGAGGCTTACAAAGTGATAGATTAGACGGTTCATCTGAACATTAATAAGCACTTATTTAATGTGCAGGTGGCAAAACTGGCACAGGTTGCCTAGAGAGGTTGTGATGTCTCCCTCATGGAGATCTTCAAAAGCCATCTGGACATGGTCCATTGCAACCTCTTCTGGGTGTCCCTGCTTGAGCAGAAGGCTTGGACCAGATAGACCCAGAAACTCCTTCCCACCTCATCCATCCTGTGATTGTGTGACAAAATCTGCACAAATCCGTTTTGGCAGTAGCAGTAGTAAACCCTGGTGCATGTGAACTTATTTATATCTTCTCTAAAAAGAAGAGAAAAACAGGGACTATATTGTTTAGCATTTACTACTAACAGTTTCAACTCAGTTGCAAAGAGGCTAACTTGGCCACAAAAGACTCTTAGGGAAGTGGAAACTTGATAAACTTGCTGAGCTAAAACTCAAAATAAGACTTACCCTATCTATTGAATGCAAACCCACTAGCAGCATTTGGTTTATCCCACTTGACGCTGATCTGAAACTACTATTCCATGTTTACTGGTCCTCTATTTTTTGCTATTCTCAGTTCACAGCCAGACTAAATTTTACATTACTGTATGCAGACTGTCTTTGGATTTGTGTCTTTGAAAGTTTTGGGTCTTTAAATACTTCTGATTTTTCTCTCTCTGATTTTATGCTTCAGACTTTGGTGTTATGCCTTAGCTAACTACATACCCATCTTGATAGGCTACTCAGGAGAGTAAAGAATATGAAATAGGAGCAATGTAGCAAGCTTACACTGCTGCTTTATGATTAAAGTATGTTACTGTACACATTTATTTGGAGCTGCTGTATCTGCTGCTTTAGTGGCTTATTCAACTGAATGGAAGATTCAATATGAGGCAGACCCAGTGATCTTTATGAAGAAAGACATACACATGTACACATCCCATGTGGCACGAGAAAAGAAAATTACACTACAGAAGTGCTAGATGTTCTGATTGCATAATGCTGTTCTTGGCAAAGTATTTTTGTGTGCTTGATATAGTAACAAAAAGTGTCAGAAGTCAGAAAATAAATATAACAAACAGCCAGGCACAGATAGAACTATGACTTTAAAACACTCTTGCTATTGGACTACTATGAGATTTTTTTATTTTCAACTGGATTTCTTCACGATGTGAACACAGCAATGCTCTATGTACCAGTTCACTCATGCAGGATGTTTCAGACTTATAATTCCCGGTGAGAATTTTCTCTGGAGAACTTTTCAGCTTAGAACTGACAGATATGAAAGCTCCTTTCTTCTGTCCACATTGGCCAATATCCCCAATGGCAGAAACTTGTGCTGCTTGAACATACTTATCTGTGCTAACCTTAGAGAAGATATAGTTAGAATTTTCTATGATAAGGATTGGAAACTCTTAGAGTTTAGATTATATATATCCTTCCTTCAGTACAGAAAGAACATAGCCAAGTTTTCTCACATTTGTGATTATTTTGCTTTTGCCTTAATATTCAGCACCTATTTTCATGTGCAAATAGAGATGAAGCACAAGAGTTTCCATTTTCACTGAAAGTCCTACATAATCCTTCTACATACAAGAATAACATAATGAGTGTAACAGTTATTATATGTTAATTTAAGGATATTTAAATGGCAAGTTCCTTACAGGTCTCCAGATTATCAGAATTATGTGGCCTTAACTTGGGCATTCAGCCATCACAAGAAGAATTCTAATTATATACACGAGTATGACAACTGAGGGAAAAAAAAAAGTAAAAGCAATTTTAAAAGACATCAATTTTTTTCTTGCTTATGTACAGTGAATCTTAGCAATTTTATATCTTTCTGCTGAAGGAAGATGGATGTAATTTGAACACATTGCATCTGTCTCCTGTTTTATACTCTTTCAAAGGTAAATAAAGACAAGTCACATGAAACAAAATTCTAATTTCTTTGCTTTCATCACAACTCATTCTTGTCAAGAATACTCTATGAAATACAAATAATCTGATTGAAAATAAGGGATGTAACCACTTACAGTTTCAAAACAAATAAGCAAACAAAACAAAACAAAACAAAAAAAACATACCAAAAAACCCAATCAAAGAATAAAAAACAAAACAAAAAAAAACCTCAAGAAATCTTTATTAATGCTGCCTTCTCACATTGAATTTTATTGTCACCTACATCCACACAAATTGTGATACTGGAGTTCAGAGTGAAAATAAGTCTGAAAAAATAGTACTATGAATATTAGTTTCACACAAATCTTCATTTTGTTTTTTTTTGGAACTAACGTTCATTCCCACAGTTTCTTAAAAAATCAGACAATTGCAAACTGGATCCTGAAATGGCTTAAATGATTGCTAATCCTTGTGAATGAGTATGAGATTTTTGAAGTGACAAATAGCTAGATAAGGTTAGAACAAGTTCTGATGAATCCTTAGACCATTACATATTTTTAGTAGAAACAGAAGGCAGAGCAGAGATATTTAAGTGTTATAGTATGTAATTTAAGCCAAGTAATTCATATACTGCTTTTTAATCTATAAAATGAACCCAAAATAATGTTTTATACTTAAAAAAATATATATTTAAAATGCATTAAATACTATTGGCATTGTGGCCAGATAAGTAAAATGTACAAATATGTATTTTGACAGTGTAACAGAACAGAAGGCTCAAAAATCAACAGTAAGCAGTATTCAGTTGTGAAATAATCTCCCCTTGGAAACAGTGGGAAGAAACTTCATCTACAGGGATATTTACAATTCCACTACACAAAGCACTGGAAAATATACTGTAGGGAAAAATGTTGTACTGACAGCAGCCTGGACTAGTGAGTCTTTCCTCTTCTGTTACATCTATGGTATCTATAAAGAAAGTATTTCAGTTACTCAATCTTAAATTTTCTTTTGGAACTCCTGTAATCTAGCATATGATAGAGTCTATCATAGAATTTGAGTACTACAACGTATATTTTAATAATCAATAATATGGAGTCTGAAAAGAAGTTGTACCATGACCTAAATTATAAATAATGTGGACAAAGCTAAAACATAACAGTATCAAATATACTAAAATTATTTTGTGAACAACTAACATAGTTATGTATGTATTTGATCCTGGTCTGCATCTTTCTTTTAACGGTTGATGGAGAAAAACAATGTGGCATTATGTACACTGTTCTTAACTTGTGAATTACTGTTGCAGGTATAACAAAGGAGGTATGAAAATGCCCTAAAAAATGACCTTACAATTGTAAAAATTGACCCTAAGTTAATGAGAACAAATATATCACAAATATACCTTTCCCAACAACAATTCATAAAACATGTTTTTGTTGGTAAAAGTTTTCAATTTTCTTTTCCAAGTTTGTGTGCAGTTACTGTGCTATCATCCCCTCCAAGTTATATTCTTCTCAATTTTTCAAGTTGGAGGAAAGAGAAAAGCCAGAAACAAACTCCTGACTATAGGCTGGTGCTTGTGCAAGGGTTTTTATTTTCGTGACATTGGGATTTCTTATTAAGATTGTAATCTCTTAGGGATGAATGGGATCTGCCTATCTGGAAGAGGCAGGGTAGTCTTTGGCAGCACACTGGCTAGCATAGTGAGACAGGCTTTAAACTGAAGTACTTAGAGTGAGATCCAAAATGGTGATGCTCATATCATTGCAACTGACTGGAGAATAAGCCAGACCAACCAGAAGAGGGACAAATGTTCCTTATCTGTCTCTTGAAGACCAGCAACCTCAAGTGTATATAGTTATGGGGGATCTTCTTGCATCCCAGTAGGGATATCTACATTCTTCCTTTTATTCTCTGAAGTGTCAATACACCATGGAATGCAGCACGAGGAATAAAAAGGAAGAACTAGAGATCTGTGAATGACTGTAGGGACATTATTGCAGTCATGGAAACATGGTGGGATGGTTCACATGACAGGAACACTGCCATAGATGTCTGTGTACTTCTTAGGAAAAGACAGGTCAGCAAGGTGAGGCAGAGAATTGTTCTTTATGTGACAAAGGGTGGTTTGGCAATCACTGCTACCAGCTCCACTTTCTCCAAGCTCCAGGTCAGTGAACCCTTAAGAAATCAAGCATGACAGGAGACCTACATGGATGATCTAGAGAGTCCATGGAAAACTCGTGCAAGAATAAAGCCTATAGAATGTGGAAAAAGGGTCTGTCCACTTGAGAGAAATATAGGAGCATTGTCAAGGCATGTAGGGATGCAATGAAAGGGTCTAAGGCTCATTTGGAATTCAGTCTGGTGAGGGAGGTCAAATGTAATAAAAAAAGGCTTTTTAAAGTATGTCAGTATCAAAAGGAAAACCAGGAAAAAAGTAAGCCCACTAATAATTAAGGTGGATAATCTGATTATGGAGGACACTGAGAAGGCAGAGTTATTAAATGCATTATTTCCTTCAGTCCTTAATTATTTTTTACCAATCTGGTAGCCTTCTACGATGTCATCACTGGCTGGGTGGATGAAGGGAGAACAGTGGTTGTAGTCTAACTTGACTTTAGCAAGGCGTTTGACACTGTCTCCCATAACATCCTCATAGGTAACCTTGGAAGGTGTGAGATACATAAGTGAACAGTGAGATGGACTAAGAACTAGATGACTGGTTCAGAGGGTTGTTATCAGAGGCACAGAGCCTAGCTGGAAATTTGTATCTAGTGATGTTCCCAAGAGCACTGGGTCTGGTTTTGTTCAACATCTTCATCAGTGAGCTGGATGAAGGGAGAGAATGCACCCTTAACAAGTTTGCCAGTGTTACAAAGCTGGGAGGAGCAACTGACAAACTGAAAGGCTATGCTTTCATTCAGTGAGACCTGGACAGGGTGCAGCGTTGGGCAGGGAGGAACTTTATGTGGCTCAACAAAGGCAAGTGTAGACTCCTGCATCTGGGAAGGAATAACTGTGTGCATCATTATGGGTTAGGATCTGACCTTTTGGAAAGGAGCTTTAAGAAGGTACTGAGTGTGCAAGTGGACAGCAGGTTGACCATAAGCCTGCAGTGTATCCTCTTGCCAATGGTATCATGGGGTGCATGAAAAAGAGCATAACCAGCAGGCTGAGGGAGGTTATCCTCCCCCTCTATTCTGCCCTGGCAGTTCTGTGTCCAGTTTTGGATTTCTCAGTTCAAGAAACACAAGGAACTACTGGAGAGAGTCTAGCAGAGGGTCACAGAAGTGATTAGAGCCCTGGAGCATCTCCCTCATGAGGAAAAGCTGAGAGACCTGGAACTCTTTAGCCTGGAGAAGGGAAGACTGAAGGAGGATCTTATCAATTCTTATGAATAACCACTGGTGAGAAGTGCTAGGCTCTTTTCAATGGTGCTTACATCAGAACAAGGGACAGTGGGCACAAACTGCAACAGAGGAAGTTCCATATGAAAATGGGGTAAACTTTTGTACTCTGAGGATGACAGAGAGAGGTTGTGGAGTCTCCTTCTCTGGAGTTACCCTGGACACTTTCTTGTGTAATCTACTGGAGGTAACCAGCTTAAGCAGAGGTATTGGACTAGATGATCTCCAGAAGTCCCTGCCATCCCCTACAATTCTGTGATTCTGTGATTGTATGATTCTGTGTGTTGTTTCTGTAAATTCAAATAGTGTTTATCTGATTTGAGAACAATAACACTTTGAAACTTTTTACATTTCCATGTGTAATCAAGAGAATAGGTTGCAGAAGAGTTCTCAGACTTGTCACCAATATAAATCTAAATTCAACCCCTCTTGGGGTATTCAAGACAGTTATCATGCAACTCAGATGTATGTAAATTTCTCTATTAGCCTGTCTTTAATTTCTGTGATGGAATCAGATGTGCAGTTCCATTGCTTTCATCACCCAGTCTCTTTCTCTATTTTTATGTTGCCCTTGTGTTTCTCAGTATTTCCCATTAGATGTATATATATATTTTTCTTTTGCTGTAGCTGATCACAGTTGTGAAACATTTGCTGACCCCTCTTAGATTTCCCAAGAGACAGTGGCTTCATCTTAAGATGAAGCGGCTTCAGACTGTTAGAAGGAGTTGTCAGTTATTATTTCATCTGTTGTAAATTTTATTATTTAATTATTTTACATTCTAATTTAAAAATAATAATTTAACAATCGGGTTCATTGTTTTTGAGAGGTGTATCTTGTTTTTTTCAATTTGGATCAGTTTGATATAACAGTGATTTTTTTTATCTATTTTGATTATTGATTACCATTAATTGGAATGTATTAAGGACAAGTATAAGTTGTGCAGTAGCAGTTGTCTTGTTCAGTATAATAATTTGACTAGGTTAGACTGGACCTTAACCAATTTTCTTTTGATAGAAGAGGACTTGTAACAAAGAAATCATTAGCATTCTGTGGACCAGTGCTTCAGGGCACTGAAATGACACTGTGTTTATCTTTGAGATATGTCTTTGTGCATTCCTCATCTGTTAATAGTAGGCCAGAAGAGAAAGGGATTTTAAATTCCACTGAACTCTGATACTAAACCATCAAAATCCTTGTTTTTTGAAGGCATCTTTTAAAAACAATATACATGTATATGAAGCCTAGAATTTTAGTGAGCAAAATTGTGTGAATAATGGTAGCAAGTGACTTCTTGTTATCCTCCATTAAGCAACAAGAGAGCTGATAGAGTATGTTTGACAAAATAGGCAAAACCTTACAAGTTAAATATGGTTTTCTTAAATTCAGATTGTATTACTTGGTCACTACATTGTCAATTAAATCTAAATTCTTTTTGACTTGCAACGTTACTTGCTTCTATCAAGCAGTGAGGTAACGTTGCCTTTTTTTTTTTTTTTTTTTTTTTTCCTTATTTTCTTTTTCCTGAAGGACTTTGCCAGGCCAAGAATTGAGAAAAACATCTGCATTTTCCTTTAAGCTGATTTGTGTTAACTTAACTGTGCTTTTTGATCCTCACTGCTCTATAGCAGTAGCTAAATTCAGAGAAAAATTAGCGTGAACAGCTTATGAAAAGCAGCTGTTCTTCATTTGACATCATAAATCAGAACACTTTGCATTATTAGAGATTTGTTATGGTAAAGAGGAGTAAACAATGAGAAGTGACTGAGACTTTTTGTTATCTAGCTAAGAGATATGAAAACAGATATATAAATGGAGCATGTTTTGTCCATGTGCATCTGAACATTAGACACTATTTATTCACACAAGATAAATGGTAGGCAGAAAACCTGACTTGAGTAGTGAATTTGCTTTTTATTTAATTGTATCAGCTGAGGAGCAAGTATGCTGAGTTGAGACGTTGTGGTCTGGTGACTTTTTTTGTTGTCAGTATTCCACATCAGAACATCATGTGGGCCAGTTAAAGAGTTAATGTTCTGGTCCTGTTTACTGCCCTTTTATGGGCACTTTGAGTATCCTGAGGGGAGGGGAGGACGGCAACCTGGAGAACCTGGTGGGAAGAGAAGGTGGGGTGATGCTCCGGAGGAGCCCAGGGTGTGCCTCTCCTTCTTGTCCCGGCTCAGCTGTCTTAGCTTGCTGCAGAGAAGAGCACGTGCTTGCCCTTGCACTATCATGGTTTGACTCGCATTTTGGATACTCTTGTCTCTCTCATTTTGTTTGATTTGGTTAAATTCAGTAAATTATCGTTCCTCCTCCGGTCATTGCCACTGTGTTTTCTCTTTGTTAAAGCTATCTGCTAGCTGTCTGTCGTTCCCCCTCTCCTGGAGCACACGCGGCTCAGGGCCAGCTGGGTCACAGCAAACTGTTCGTACCCCTTCCTTGTTTTTTTGTTTTGTTTTGTTTTGTTTTTTCTTTTTCCCGGGGCCTGTGCCCCCCTGTCATGGACTTATACCTAGGGATAACCCCGTGACAAACATTTAACTGGAAGCCCCAGTGGAAAGTGAAGTTATTCTGACTGCAGCTAGAAGTAAACAGGTCAAAGAATATGTTCTTACAGTAGATCTTATTTAAGGAAAGTCACTAAATAAGTGCCTAGACCTTGTTTTTGAAGAAGGGAGAGAATGCCGAGCTAGGATTACCATTGAAAGATGATTAATGTACTTGTAAAAAGAGGGAAAAACTATCTACTCTCTCAGGAGTGAACTCAAGTCAAATTTTCGTTCTGCCCATAAAAGATTAGATTCACATTACAAATCTGCTGAGATAGATCCAATAACTTGGTATTTGAACAGCGAAGTCCCTTTATTTACAGTGATGTGTGAGACAAAGTGATTTCTGAAGTATTATTTCAACAATATTTTTCAAATTAGAAATTTACATTTCTTCTCATTAGGTCTGATCAGTCTCTTGTTAGAATCAATAGGAACTTTGATATGAGAGGAGGGACTCTGTGTGCCTTCTTTTACTGCAGCTGTGCCAGAAGCCATGTACATTACCCTCATTCCTTGGACTCAGGAGTTCAGTGATACGCATTAGTGCCCTTCCTAAAAACTACATTAGGAGTTTTTGTTACTAACACTGCTCAAGATTGTTTTTTTAATATTCCTGTATTTTCTTTGAGACTTGGTAGATGTCTCTTCTTGCTTTGGAATTTGTCCTGTTATAATGCATTTGTGCCGTTCTCCTTTTTATTCTTTTACACAAAATATTCTCTTATGTTGAGAAGTGAATTATGTACAGTGACTGTTGAATAAGTTGAAATTCAGTGTTAGTGAAATTTAGAGATCAAAACTAATCAGTTACCAGTAGAAAAACAAAAACAAACAAAGAAAAACAAAACACTGTGATCAATATTAAAAAGGAATCTGTACTTGTAACTGCTGAAACTCAGATTATGTAAAGTCTGTGCCAGTGCTGGGGGACTCTTTTAAACACTGTTAAGCAAAACAGAATTATAGTTGAAAAATGGCTTGAGGCAAAGAATTAATGAAAAAAAGTACCCTGTTATGAAATCCAACAAATTAGGACTATAAAAATGGGTATTATGTTTAGAAGTGTTAAAGCTGTTTTGAGTTTTTACATTTCAGGGGAAGAAGTAAGATGTACTCAACAGAATACATCTGTTACTAGTTAACTTAAAATAGTAAACACATTAATAACTTTGAAAAATATCCAAGGGGGAAAAAAAAAGGAATTACTACAGTGGTAAGGCAAGTGAAACTTCTGACTTGAATATAGTTAAATGAAAGAAGTTCCATTGTCTGATACATCTTTCAGTATCCTACAGACCTTTTCTCCTTAGATACCTTCAGAAAAGACATTGCTATTGCATAGAGAGATCGTATTCTCTAAAAATGACTAATAAACATATACTTTCAAAAACAGTTGAAACTGGTGACATTTAATGCTTGAATGCTGTCATCTATATAATTGATTTTTTTTCTGTTTTGTTATCTGTAGGTTTTGTATTTCCAAAAGAAAGGGATGCCCATTCCACATTTCTCTCTGTGGGCAGAAGCAAGGGAGAGTTCTGTGGCCACATTTTCAATGAGGAGACAGCATGATGAGAGCTAATAAATTGTTAGTGGCATGCAATTTCCAGAAGATAGGTGCCAGAAGCAATTAGGGGAAGAGGGCAAACATATCCTGGAAGAGAAAGGAGGAATCTACAACTGATAGGTGTAGGTAAAAACAGCATACACAGTTACAATGTTGAAAACAAAAATCTTGAATTCAAAACTGTTGATATTGAGTAGCATCAGGAAAAACATCACATTCGGTGAAAAATTAAATTTCCTGACAGTAGCTTTATAACTCCATGGATATAGCAAACAGAATGTAAATTTAAAACTTTACTTAAAACAAAAAACAAAAACAAAAACAAAAACATTACTTTTCTTAGGAAGGTAATCAGTGTGTACTTCAAAAGCAACAGTATTAATACATGTACATTGCAGATAAGCACTGATAGGTGGATATCGAGCTGATATAAGCTGCCATCCTTCAGTTTAAATCAATACAGACCACAGAACGCTGAAGTCACTTAGTCATGTCAATGAGAGTCTGTACTACTGTCCAGCTGTATATGCCCAAATGAATATAGTTAAATGTACCTACACTACTGAGGATTATGCCAACATTGTCAAGCAAGGAGGATTCATTATAATCACATGTACTACGGTGCTCAGTGAAAACAACATTGAAATATGCTGAAACATTTCAATTACATTTATACTTCCTACACTGAGCCCTTGAAGTTTCAGTACATTCAAGTCATTATTAAAAAAAAATCTAAATCAAACAATTTTTTTCTTAAGTTCTTAGAAGGCATCTAGGACAGTAAGTTATGTTTTCTTTTTATATAGTTTATTCTGAAATAGGTCCCTAGCAAGTGCTACAACATTAAAGAGTCTTTGGCAGGTTTACATCTCTTTTGAAAAAATGCTGACAGATATCATAAAATTGTTACTTTCATATGTAAATCTTAGTTTTTGAGCCTGGTTCCTATCAATAATACAGAAAATGAATTGCAGACTTTTCTTATTAAAATGTTTTAACAATAAAACCTTAGCAAAGCAACCCTGAGATCATTTTGATGTAATAGAAGATGAAATACAGTGATGATTTTGCTAATGGATGTGAAAGGGGGCCTTTTTTTTTCCTTTCCCTTTTTCCAATAATTGAGTTTAATGTCAAATCACAGATCAGTTCATTATCAATCAGTACTACAGGCAACAACACCCACTTGAATTATTTTAAACTGAGGTGTAAATCTGAGATTGAGTTGAATGGTCATGTTTTTCAGATAGTCTTGGGCTGTAAATCAGACACTTCACTTAGAAACAGATTTATTTAAATGGTGTAACAAGCAGACATTGATAAATAAACTTTTCTTTGTCAGGAAGAATAATTGCTGGCAACCTGAGTTTTAACACGACACAAGAGCTTGATCACACAACTAATTTATTTAATCAAGGAAAGTTCAGAAAGACAAAACTACTGAATTTTGAATAGATGAGCATCGGAAAAGATTACACAAGGATGCAAAAAAACTTGAGATATCTGCAGTGAAATGGCAGCAGCCCTCATAAGGGTTTTGACAATAAAATAATGCCACAATAATTTCGTGTGTTAACCTAATGTATACAAAATTTTTTTAGCTTCTGATGTACAAATGCTATTTGTCCCCATGAAGAGGGTTGGTAGATCAGTAAATTCTAGGAAAGGGAAAGCACACTGACAAGAAAGATTGTCTTACAGCTCCATACAAAATGTATATATGAGACAGGACTGGTGTTGTAAATATTTAGTTGTAGTTCCTTCCAGAAAAACATAAGATACAAAGTTAGCTCAAGGGATTTTACTGCCTGTGACAAATTTAAATTATATAACTTGTCCAGAGCTACTTAAAATTTTGATGCTTCTAATATACTCTGTGACCACACAAAGTAGTTACACAGAGCAGGATAGGGAAGCAACAGGTCTAAGCACAGTGTCATTGATTCCAGCTAAGTATTGTCTGAGATAATCAGTCAAGACAAGAAATATACGAAGTGATGGGAGGAAGACTAAAGCAAGCAAACAAAAAGATCAAAAATCCACTCATAAGATGTGAACACTGTAAAACAAGTGGAGTTTATTTCTGCCCTTTGCTTTTCCATTGTAAATCAAGAAGGTAAAACAGGAAGAATGGTTAATAGTTACTTTTTTTAGAGCTATGAACTCTGCACAGGACTTGTACGCAGCCTTCACCCCTGACCTGTTTGGATGTTTAATCATCAGTTGACATCTTTCTTATCTACTGTGTTTCCCAAAGATGGTGATGGCAGCTTTTCTCTGCAAAGGATCCAGTCAAGGAGAGGTGTAGTGAAATTTGCTCTCTCCACTACCTACACACTACCTTCACAAACTTTACCAAAGGTCAGTGCTCATTTACTGAGCCAGAACTATTCACTGGAATTGTCCTTCATTTCCCTCAGTATATGAGCACTTCTGTACTTCCTCTTATTTTTCAATAAAGCCTTTTTTTTCTGGGGTATAATATTTTCAGGGTAGTATAAATACCTGATTCAAAATAAAGAGCACCTTGTCACAATCACTTAAAGAGCTAGATATTAGAGAAATAAAAGTTAAGAAATTAAGAACGTGTTTGTTGACTTCAGCAAGTTTCAGTTCATTGTTCATCAGCTTCATTGCTCTATGTGCTCTACTTAATGTTTCATTTGGCTGAATTTAGGACCAGAACAACAAACAAAAGTGCAATGCAAAAAAGCAAACTGCAGGCCAGAAGCCCTAAGGTAATAGCCAGCAGTGGACTGTCTTACTTAAAATAAAAAGACAGAGAAAACTTTTATATCTTCAATATTGTGGTTGCATTTGTTTTACAGTATGGTTCTAAAAATCTCAAAAAGTAAATAGAAGAACAGATCTTATCATTAGCAGTTAAATTTTAGGTCTGAGCCTTTTCTGGTAGAGGTTTATTTATAAAGATGCTCTTTATTGTTAATAACAGGAATAAGCAAAAAAGCTGTATATATTTAAATTGACCACTGTACAGAACAGCTATGCTATAGAATCAGATTAAACATCCCTCTGGCATAATACCCTGTTTCTGATAGTCATCACTGGTAGACAATAAAGAAACAAACTCACTTGTAGCTAATCTTTGCCCTAATGTAACCCACCTTTCATTCATCAGATATTTGGGACTCATCTCTAGATCATCGAGTTTGTAAGGCCTTGATCATGTATTTACCCCCTGAAGCTGCCAGCCTCCTTCATTTCTTATCATACAGATGTTTTTCTTTCAACATTTCTGATAGTGAAAGTAAAATAGGAAATGAGTTTTCACTCTAGTTCTAGAGCTTATAATATTTTCCTTATTTTAATTTACTGAAGTCACCAGTCAGTTGAGGTCTGCTATCAGAATCAATTGAAAATGAGATCAAAGGTAGGTTCTCAAACTTTCTGATGCTGAAGAAAATTCAGTTACCTACTTCTGTTTTAAACACATAATCCGAATTTTCTATACCTCTGAACATCAATTTGGTTCTATCAGAAACAACAAACTACAGGAGGATCAGAGTTATCCAAGATTTGCAGCCTGATTAGACAAAGGATCCTGTGTAAATTCCAAATCAAGATTCATTCTCATGAGACATATGATTTTAATTCATGGGTCAACGAGACCTAAGACAGAAAGCTTAGCAGATGTCTACACAGATGAAATGAAACTATATCTTTGATTTCATTACTCTCTTTTGCTGTTCCTTTCTTCTACTAAATGAGTGCCATATCATTTGCCCATATTGTTCTAATCTAAAAATATATATTTTTATTAAAGAATTTGAAAATACTAAGTTTAGTTAGTGGAATAGATGATTCTGTAAGGCTTTCTGTGAGTTTTACTGAAATATAATTAATGTAGTTCTGTGAAGTCTGATGACAAGTATAATTTGGATTCAATTTGGACTCAATATTGTTCTGAAATTATTCAGATATGTATGTACTTATATCAGTGTAATAATCCTTAAAGGCTGATAGCTCAGCTGAAGTGCCTCCACATCAGTGTGCACAGCATGGGAAATAAGCAGGAGGAGTTGGAAGACATAGCACAATTGGATAACTGTGATCTAAATGATGTCACAGAAATCACAGAATGATAGAATGCCCTGGGTTGAACAGGACCACAATGATCATCTGGTTTCAACACCCCCTGCTATGTACAGGGTCACCAACCACAAAACCAGGCTGCCTAGAGCCACATCCCACCTGGCCTTGAATGCCTCCAGGCATCCACAACCTTTCCCCTACAACTGGAATGCTGTTGTCAAGGGCTGCATGTGGTTGATAAGAGAAGATAAGGAAGAGAAGGAGGAGTGGATAAATTGTTCTTTATTTATAGTGTAGATAGATAGTGAACAGCTGCCTCTAAGAAATAGCCATGCCCAAGCTGAGAGCTTGTGAACCTAGACAGTGGGATTAAGTGTACCCTCAGTAAGTTTATAGATGACAGTAGTTGTGTAGTTGACACAACAGAAAGAAAGAATACCATCCAGAGGAACCTGGACAGGTTTGAAAATTGGACCCATGTGAACCTAATGAAATTCAGCAAAGCATAGTGCAGAGTGTTGCATTCGGGTTGGGGCAGTCTTAGATGTGTGCACAGGGTAGGAGAAGAACTTGTGACCAACCCTGTGATGAAAGATTTGGGTGTGCTGGTGGATAGAAAGCTGGACATGAGCCAACACTGTGCATTTACAACATGAAGGGACAACAGTAGCCTAGGCTGCATCAAAATAAAGTGGTCAGTAGGGAGAAGAAGGTGTCTGTCTCACTCTACTCTGACCTTTTGAGACTCCATCTGGAGAACTGTATGCAGAACTGAAACCCCCATCACCAAACAAACAAACAAACAAAAAAAAAAAACCACAGAAATGTTGGAGTGGGTCCAGAGGAGGTCACAAAAACAATCAGAGGGTTGGAGAATCTCTCCTCGAAAGAAAGGCTGAGGGAGTTGGTGTGATTATCTTGGAGAAGAGGCTGCAAGGCCTAGGAGATAAATATTTTAACATGGCCTGATAATGATAGGACAAGGGAGAATGGTAAAATTAAAAGAGGGGATATTTAGATTAGATATTAGAGAAACTTCTTCTCTCAGAGGATGGTGAAATGCTGGAACATGTTGCCCAGAGCCATATCTTGGGAAGCAGTTCCTTAGTATATGTAGTGGCTGTTCAGGAGGGCAGACAGTTTATTCATAAAGAGCTGAGCTCAACATTGTCCTCCCAATTTCCACGCTTCTATAGTTGAGTGTAACATCACTACAAAATATCTCTTTGGTAATGTCTCCTCCTCACCTCTTGCCTACACCCAGACTATTGGATTTGGCAGGTTGAGGGAAGAGTATGGATGTTTCAGAGCACTGCTCAGATAAAAACATTGGTATGATATCTACCCTATTCTAGCTACAAGAACATAGCACAGCACTGTAGGAGCTGCTATGGGGAAAATGAACTCCATCACAGCTAAAGCCAGATCAGGAGTTTCCTCCTGGAAGCTGTGCCAAGGCACATAGATGGGAGGGATGTGATATGGGATAACCAGCTTCACCAATGATCCTGCCTTACCAAATTTGACGCTTTTTATGAAGCATAATTGCGATTGTGGAAATGGGAAAAGACATTGATGTAATCTATCCAGACTTCAGTGAGGCCTTTCCCCATAACATCCTTCTCTCCAAATTGGAAATATATGAATTTGATGGGTGGATTGTTTGATGGACAAGGCACTGGTTGCAAGATAGTACCCAGAGGATGGTGGTCAACGGCTTACTATCAGATGGAGATCAGTGAAAAGTGGTGTCTCTCAGTGATCAGTACTGGGACCAATGATTTTTTAACATCTTCATCAGTGACATTGATAGTGCAACCTCAGCAAGCCTGTGGATGACAACAAGCTATGTGGTACAGCTGACATGCCTAAAGTACAGGATGCCATTCAGAGAAACCTAGACAGGCTTGAGCACTGGGGCCAGGTGAACCTCAGCGAAGCCAAATGCAAGGTCCTGTGCCTGGGTTGTGGCAAACATTACTATCAGTACATGCTGGGGAATGTAAGGATAGAGCACAGCCCTGCCAAAAACAACTTGGGGGTACTGGTGGATGGCAAGCTGACATAAACCAACAATAAGCCCCTGCCACGCAGAAAGCCAACTGTATTCTTGGCTTCATTTAAAAAAGCATGCCAAGCAGGTCAAGGGAGGTGATCCTGCCCCTCTACTCTGCACTGGTGAGACTGCACCTGGAGTACTGTGTCCAGATGTGGAGTCCTCAGTACAGGAGAGATGTGGATCTGTTAGAGTGTGTCCAGATGAGGGCCGCAAAAATGATCCAGGTGGCAGAACTCCAAGTACATCTGATAGTGGCTTTTCAGTATCTAAAGGGGGTCTATAAGAAGGAAGGAGACAGAATCTTTAGCACCATCTGTTGTGATAGGAGAAGGAGAGTTAGTTTCAAAGTAAAAAAGGGAGGTATAGACTGTACGTAAATGAAGAAGTTTTTTATGGTAAGGATATTGAAGCACTGGAACAAGTTGCCCAGAGCTATAATGGATGCTCTGTCCTAGAAGACATTCTAGGTCAGACTGGACCAATCTCTGAGCAACCTGATCTAGCTTTAGGTGTCCCTGTTTGTTACAGAGGAGTAGACTAGATGACCTGCAAGTGTCTCTTCAACTTGAGCAATTCTGTGCTTGTATGGTATTTCTTTAGTGTCATTAACTTTGTTGCAGAGTTCCTTTTATTTTAAAGATGATTTATGTATGTCTGAGGAGACAAATTCCTGTCCTGTGCATTTGCAAAGGGAGATTACAGTGTACATGAAAAATGATGTTGTAAGGAAAATAATGGGAAAAAAAATCTCAGGTGGACTTAATTCAGTTGGAAATGTTATTAGGAATAACAACCCTTTACCTTAGAAAGGACACACATCATTTCACTCCCAGCTAGTATCTATGGAAAGAGTGGAATTAAACCTACTTCCTTAATCACACACTCTGTTCTTATCCTTTTAGCATCTTCTGTGGAATAACACATTGTTGCTATTCCCGGGGGCTTGGAGGGGGAGGAAGAAAAAAAAAAAGAAAAAAAATAATGAAATGAGATACTTTTGTTTCATAATTTTTTTGGAGTTGTATGAAATGTGTCTCATGTGAGTATCTGGCAGTCATGATGAAGGACTTGCCCTGTAATAAGTTGCTACTTTTGTTAAAGTCTTGTCAAATTCTTTCAAAACTGACAATCCTGGACTCATTCATTACAGGCAATGAACCTCCCAAATTTTTGTCCAAAGGATTTTTAGTCTTATGACTGAACTATGATGATGTACTTCCCAAGAGTGATAAGAAAATATGCCATAGTTAAATACGTAAAAGACACATGTAGGCAGAAATTTTTTAACACAGGATAATTAGTTAGATGGGTCTTAAATCACCATCATGTATGGCTCAGAATAGCTGTTATGTTTGGAAACCTAGGCAGAATGAGTGTTCAAATATGAGGCTGTAGTCTGATGCTACCTAAACACAAACTGTGCTTACGCTCTCTGCCATTTTGTCCTCTTTGTCACCCAAACCCTCACCTCCCCCAACAAGTATCCTTTGTGGTGAGCTAACATAGCTCACAAAGCACAAGAACTGTTATAGTTTTATCTTAATTTGCAAGACCAGATTAGAGTTTATATCATGAGAAAAAAAAAAAAAGGGAGGGGGGAGGAATGGCAACAGAGAACACTTAAATTGTTGTTATGTGTCAGAGGAACAGGAAAGATGTTATCATAGCTGAATGAAAACCCAATCCTGGGAAATTAAAATTTAAACAGAAGAAAGAATGCAGTGTAAATACACGGGAATTTATACTTGACATGTACTTTATTTGATTTTGGGGTTCTCTAATTCATTTTCCCAAGCCACTCTAATTTTATATAGTTTCAATCTTCAAACTTCCAATTAGACTAAACAAAAATCTCTGGGGGTTTGTTTCTAGTGATAGATTTGTAATATGAAAGATTTTAAGTAGAACGATAGGTCCTATGCTTGGGATGCACAAGAAAGAAAATGTAAAGAAATTGAGAACGTGAGCAAGTGTTGAGAAGATCTTGGCATTGAAAAGAGATCTGCAAGTTTCCTAGTAGAATAAAAAAGATAAAGGACATGAAAAAAAGAGGCCATGAGAGAAGAAATAGCACTATGTAGTAAGAGCTGAAAAGGGAACATCATTGAGCTATGGAAGCCACCAATATTACTAAGGCACTGTTTGTTGCAACACAAGTCAGCTGGAGTTCAAACATCAAGTGTCTTGATATCAGTTGTCCTCTTTTGAAATGCACTTTAAAAATTCACATTCATAACTGTCATCTACTGATTCAAATTGTTTAAATTCATCGGTGCTTAGAGTGGAAACTGTCAGTGTAACACCAGTACTCAGCTATTTAACAGCTATTCGGTGGCTGACAATGTTTAAATGATGTACTCTTCCTATTTATTCAAAAATGTGCTTTCCACAAAATGATTAACTATTTCAGGTAACTAGTTCATCAATCAAAGATAGGACAAACCTACATTTAAAGTCCTCACTAAAATTAGACAGATGGTTTTGTAAACTGTCTGTGTCTCTGGAAAATTCATGAATGGTTTCAATTTTCACTACAGTTTTAGATGAAATGATAGCTTAATATTATTCTGGAATCTCCACAGATGTTCCCTTACAGCCTGGAAGAGAGTGGGAGGCATATAATAGATGCTCATCTTTAATACCTCTTTCAGTGATACTAACAGGGGGACTCCTCAGGTAGTCAGGTGAGAACCCAAGTCTCTGATCCACTCTTGGGTTATAAAGCTTAAGAAAAGTGACTTCGAATAATTGATCCTGGCATTACCTTTCAATGGTATCCAGTGACTGGTTTCCTTTTGCAAAAAAAATAAATAAATAAATCTTGGGCTCAGTCACATACTAGGCATATTTTGTACATTATTTCGTTTTTAGGCTCAGTAGTTATTTTGGGAAAATCATTTTTGCTATTCTAGATCTGTTTGGATAAATATCTAGCCATTTTGAAACAATTTGTATGTCTACAATTCTGTTTTGGAGTAATAAAAAAATATCTTCTTGCACATTTCATAAACAAATGCAAGCATTTCAGATTATAATTGTGGTCTAAGCTGTTCTCTCAGAAGAAAATAGTAGGGTGAGGAATTCTCTGAAGATAAAGCATTACTAAAATCTCTTCAGAGAATCACTTCTTAATCACACTGCTTTGTGATCTATTCATCTTACTCTGTCTCAGAACAACAGTTTCCACATACAGACAGGAGGAGAAAATTAATATCTCTCCTTCCAATTTCATTCCAGCTGAGTTTTTTTTTTTTTTTTTTACCATTTATTAGAAATTGCATTATATGGACACTGCTAATCAGCCCTATATGTAACTATTTATCATTCTCTTCATATATTTTGATATGTTTTTGATAACTCTGCATCAACTTTCATTTTTGAAAAGCCGTAAGGTAAAGAAGTCACAAAAATAATATGCTTTTTTGATGTTTGATACAACTCAGGAAAGTATCTCTCAGAGCAGAAAGAACAGTTGGAGTTGCTAGTCTGACACAGTCACAATTTCTTCAGCACATTTTGAAGCAGTTAGAACTCATCCACCAAAAGAAACTCTTATCAGATTATCTACAAATTGTCTGCAATTAAAAAAAAAAAGAGAGAAGGAGAGAAAGAGATAATGAGACAGACAAGAAAAAAATAGCATGGTGGGCAGAAAAAATAAGCTTGTTCATCTGATTTTTGAGGATACATTAGAATTAAAAGATTTTGTCTTTGCTTTTTCCATAAGGAAATACATCAAAAAGATGGAATGAATTTCATGTCCAATATTTTTTTTTTTTTCTAGTTAATATTATGGCAACCCAATAAACAGAGGGAAATAGTTTTCAAAGGATTGCACTACAAAAATCCCATTAGAATCCCTGAATCTGGGAGACAAACCATCTCTGTTCCCCAGCTTTGAAAATGTACACCTAAACTATCAGTACTTTCCATTAATATGTGCTTGAATTAGTGGGTGGGAAATACAATGTGTGGTTCAATGTATTTCATTTCATAAACACAAGTTCTTCTCTTGTGCTCATTCCTAAACTGAGAATTAGCACCATCTACTTCTGGGACACAAGAGCTACTGGAGAATATTTGCCCAAAATATTTATTTTATTTAATCTTAGAATTCCTTAAAAAGGTTCTGTTGCTTCCATTCACTTGAAACAACACAAGAGTATTAGGATCACATTAGTGTGGAAGTGGAGTGTCCAAATTAGAGGAAAACAACATGTCACTGGGTCCTTTTTGTTTGTGTTATAATTCTCACGGACACAATGCTATGTAGCCACACCAACAGGCATCCTCACAAACGTGCTTGTATAGCACTTCTATAATATAAAGTAGATTATGAGCAGCTAAGGCTGTTAGTAAATTAAGATCTCCCTCATTCAGTTTTAACAATAACTTGACATTCGCTTCGGAAATACCAAAAAGTGCTACTTATTTATTCCTTTGTAGAGAAGGCCACCTTCTTGAAGGTATTATGAACAGATTTAAATAAAAGCTACGTACCTTGTTTAAAAATCTATCATTTCCTGCTCTGTATTTATGAATTTATAAAGTAAAAAAAAGTGCTGAGTGTTGTGCTGGTTCTGGTCCGGTCTGGATGTTTGCAGTATTTTTTTCCCATAATATGGGTCTTTCAGTAGCCTTAATAGACTGCATAGTGGAGCAACAGTCTGAAGTTAAGGAAACCTTTTTAATTATTCACTGAATAGTAGAGTCTCTTGTTACAGATGACTATCAGAATAATTTGCCTTTCCTTCTGTTTCATAACCTGTATGTCTACTGTTCAGCCATTGCTCACATACAGAATTCTTTTAGACAAAAGTTCTGTTACTAAAATGAAATGATTCTTCTCTATGTATTCACCATACTGCTGATGAAGGTTTATTTTGCTCAGGCTTGATGAATCTAGCTCATGCATAATACTTGTCAGCATGTCTCATCCCCTAATGGATCTTACATAACTTGCAGTATACATGCCAAGACGACAGTCCAGCAACAAGGAAGCAGAATTTACCTTCCTTCTGTGGACCTCAAGCTCAAATTTAATAATGCAGAAATTTTGGTAATGCTGTAGGAGCCAGCTGCTCTTTTAAATTATTTTCCCTAATTTCCCCTTGGACATCACTGAAAAAAGAAATATGTTGAGTTTAACATAGTTGAACAAGCTTCTTCTCCAAGACAGTATTTTTTTCTATAGGTCTTTATGCTCTTTCTTCCAGCTGCTATTTCTTTTTCTTGAGGATAAAAAACAGTTGATGACCTGGAGTTTACTGCCATCTGAAATAACGATTTTCATACTATGGAATGCTAAAATAAAATGTAAGATGAGTTAGAGTGTCTGTAGCTCAATTTTGTCACTCTGAAAACAAAAGTGAGCTTTTTTTTTTCTTGTCTGCTTCTAACATACTCAACTTTTCTCCTCTCTTCTCTGTTCAACAATGCGCCTTTTCACATTTTACTGACTAGCCATTTCTAGACTGTTGCCAAAATGCTCCTCCCTTTTAGACTATGACTTTCCCATTACTTTTTCTGAGATGTATTCTCTGTAAAACAAGTAAAATGTCTTCTCATTTCCCAGTTATTTTCTCTGCCTTCATCTCACATTCTCAACGTTTCTGTACCAGCTTTCTCTCTTCCATTACTATGCTTACAACTGCCCTCAACAGTATGAAGAACTTCTCAAAGACTGTATCATATGGTCTTCCTCTTGACTTCTCCTTCTAATATCGCATAGAAGTGAATATATTTATATTGGACAATCTGGAAGTCTTAATACACTTTTTTAATCTTATCTAGTTACAGTTTCCCATATTCTACCAAAGAAACACTTTAAATCTCTGAGATACCTTTATTTCACATCATCATTAGTTCGTATCATGACTGAGGAAGGGATGTGACGATGCACAGCAGAAGTTGTGTCAAAGATGCTCTCCTAACATTAAAGAAGGAAACAAAAGCACAAAACCAAATCCAAACCATTTATTCATATATATATTGAAAACTGGCACACTTCCAAGTTATTTTTATTTGTACCCAGGTGTTAACTAATTAATGTAATGATGTTGAAATCAGTAACATTTATTTGATCAACACATAGATAACACAAGATAGGTTGCTGGCAAATCCAAATAAAGATTTTCAAATATTATAAATATACAGTTTCTTAGGATGTAATGTCTGCTAGCAACACATTCTCCATTTCACATCTTCATACCATGGAAGACACATTTAAAATAATTTATGCCATTGTCTTTGTCCTGAATACGTACCCAGAGGTACTATGTATCAGATACTGAAATGTCAATTTTTGTAACGATCTCCCATTACATTAGCAAAAAAAAAAAAAAAAAAGAAACTAGGCAAAAAATATCCAAGGTATTCTGAGGTCCTTATATAGCTGAAACGTGAACAAGACAGAGTATGATCTTTACAGTTTGTATCTACACCTGCAAGCAAGCTTCTATGAATGTTTAGGCATAACTTGGGACACCTGCAATCTTTCATTTATTGCAGCAGAAAACCACACAAGTCAATGGCATATCTGCACTCCCAACCTATGAGAACCATCATAATTTATAAAAGGCTTCAGACTGCTGACTTATCTTTTATGAACTCTATTTCCCACTTGAATATTTAATTTGGTTGCTTTAATTTTAAATAACGTGAAATTGGCCAGGATGATCCTGTAGGTCTTTTCCAACCTTGGTGATTCTATGATTCTATGATTGTAAGTACTATATAAATCTATTAATCTGTTTTTTTTCTTACATACTGCATACTCAATATATTTTCAGAGACAAGAACTATGTTTGCTTGGAGTTGCAGCTCAGCTTTTCTTTAGATGAAGAAATATGTTTATTAGTGTGAGAAAGATTCTTTATTGCTAAGTGTCACAATTGCCCTGACAGTAATGCTCCTGCAAATTATGGAGAAGAATTTGCTTGTGTTGAAATGTAGAAAGGATGAAACAGCTGAGGGGAATTAGACACAACAGCCCAGTAATACTGGAATAGCATTCTTAGCTATTTCTTTGCTTTTATCAGTCAGTTTCTATTACAGAAATGCCATTAAAATAAATGTCCTCTTTTCTCTGGTTTTTGGGCACCAAATAGAATGATTATTCTCATACAAAAAGCCATGAACTCTCAGACTTTGAGCTGTATTTCCATCTCAAACTGTACCTTTTGTACACAAAAATCATGACTGAAAAGTTGTGAAGATAGATTTCTAAAATAGACATGGATTTAGCTTATGAAGTTCCTTTTACTATAATTCACTCACATCCCTTTACACATGGCATTCTTCTTGGAATCACAAGGTATGTGGTAGAAAACTTAGCTCTTTTCACAATAGGACATATCTGATTTGCCAAAATGACATGATAGTCTTGCATTAGTAAGATGAAAGGCTTTCATCTTGCTCAGAGACACACATACTATAGTCATTTCAATAGATGAATTGTCAAACTGCTTGAGAGTATCAGTTTTGACATACAGTCAAGTAATTGCCTTGGGAGACTCTAATACAGTGAGTCTGAGATACAGGAAGATGCAGAACTGACTAATGCAGATGCTGCATTTTAGACCTATTAGATGCAGAGACGGGAGAAGCCATAGTAGTTTCTGTGAGAAATAAAATAAGACTGCAGCTATTTTAAAACTAAAACCCCTTCACATTTAATCAGAGACCTTGCTCAAGCTCATCCTCATGAGATTGGTCCCACTGGTAAATATTTAATCAGTAACTATGGTTACATCAGCCTCCATTCCTGCATAGTCCTTTGACTGACCAAACGAATTCAGTTCTGTTACGTATGACTTGGACTAACCTATTACACTTTCATAAAATGAGTTTAAGATAGCATAAATTTTAAATTTAAATTATCCTAAAATATTACCTTACTATAGTTTTTCTGAAATAAAATTTTAAAGTTGAATATTTAAAATATAAAGGCTTATCTCCAAGGTATAAAAGTATTGAAGATACTTTCCAAAAGTGTAAAATGTACCAAATGTTTACATTAAAATTTGGACTGATGCACTGAGTTAAAATAAAAAGAATTCACCTCATATATATGCAGGTACAGCTGACAGTTGTATTGATAACTGTGATACATCCTTCTTGTCTAATTAGAATCTGTGTCTTTAGGTTGCCTTAATTTCTCCAATTTGGAGGCCTCATGCTATCCAGCATGGGAGAAATCAATACAATTTTGTAAACTGCCTGATTGATTAACTTTTGTTGACCTATGATAGAAATGTCAGGGTTTTTTTTCTTTTCCTTCTTTCCCTTTATAATCAACAGTTCTTAGAGAATGAGCATAGCAAATTCTAGGATGCCAGTACAAAAGATCATTTGTTTCAAACTTCTCAGATCAAAAGAGCTCTGAGCTGTTTAAATGCTATGGAAAAGGTTAATGACCTTTTGGTGACCTCTGACATGGTAGTAAAGGAAAAATAAAATATAAAGAAAACATATATATTTTTAAAATTCTTAGTAAACTGGAATATTAATATGTAAGTATTAGTCACTGACTCATCCTTTTGTTGGTATTTTGCGTGGAGTTTGCTTCTCATTAAGAAAAATATGTAGATAAAATATAATATTTATGATGTTACATCATTATAATTTAGAACTCTGTAGTGGCAAAGCTGTATATTCAGCTTCATTTAAGATATGAAGAACTTTTTAAATGTTTTTAAAATAGTCCTAGTCATGATCACAGCTGAGTTATAGCAGTTTCATTATATTCTTCAGCTGACTGTAATTATAACTCACATGAAAACCAACCCCGAGTAGTCTATTCTGAATATTAATCATCATAAATAATGCAAGTTTATAATTGATCTTTTTGCAAACAAACAGGGTTGTTGTTTTTTTTTGTTTTGTTTTGTTTTGTTTTGTTGTGGTTGTTTCTATGTTTTGTTTTGTTTTGTTTTTAAATTAATCTATTAAAGATTTTCAGACTAGAAGTAGATAACTTTGTAAGATGAATTAAAATCATCTACCTTCCCACTAGAGAAGATCTGACATCTGCAAAATGTGATTTTATTAAAGTTTATTATTTAAGTTTGCAACAGCTCTTACAGCCAAGCCACGCTAGAATGACCATCTTTTTTTTCATCATTAATTACCATTCAAGAGTATAAACAATTTTTTTATAAGGAAGAGATCTGAATATTTCTGTTTTTATTAGTTTAACTCTACTGAACTTTGTCTCATATACAGACAGCTCACTATAATCATTAATATAAACCAATATTTAGAAAGATTTCAAAATAATATTCTAAATATAACTATTGCAGAAGAAATTAATAATAATAAACTTTTCTACCCTTGATAATACAGCTAAAATAATTTTCAACTAGTCATACTAAGATTATCACAAATCTACTTCAGCTGAGCTGAAATTTCTTCAACTGCACAATTATAGGACTGAAATCTTTAGAAAGTACTACCTGAGTACTATTCCTCAAATTGTGCTCATTTATAACCCAAATCATCTAAGTTATGATGTCATATGAAGTAACCAGGATTTTATTGAATTAACTGTATGCCATTTATATAATCTTCATGCTGAACAATATTATTATTATTCCATTAGTTTAAAGATAAAGTTGCAATACACAGCCACATCTCCAAAAAAGTGTACTGAAATCTAGTTTAGCCTCACAAGTTTCTGCTCACTGTAAATATTTTAAGTGTGTCTCACAGAACAATATTGTAATCCAACAAGTCAACACATAACAATACTTTCTTGTTTATTTTCAGAGCACCAAAAGGTAATCATTTCTGCAACTTCTCCTTCATCAGTTCATAAGTGACATGCAGAATTTATGTATTGCTGTCACAGCTACCAAAGTCTTAGGATAGTGAATACCTGCAAAATATTCAAATTCCCTTCTACCTGATAATTATTAATGTTATCTCAAAACTCTAAAAGTCAACTCTTCAGGAAAAAAAAGAAAAAAAAAAAAGAAGGTTTTGTTTGAGAGGCATACCCTACGGTAGTTGACACTGTACTAGAAGGTAGTTTTAATTCTGATGACACTGCCACATAATGGAATGAGAATATTTTTCAATCATGTTATAGAAAGATGGTCTCTAGGCACACAAAGAAACACAGGGAGCCAAAGGCAGGAGAAAGGGTCCCAATAATCCCCTGCCCTGTTTTCTCCCAAGCTAAAAGCAGAATCCACCAGCCTCTGGCTATCGTGAGCAAGCAGAAACACTTTGCCAGTCACCTTTAAGGTGAGGGGAGTTACTATCTCTGGGTAGAGAACACATGATAGGACATAGGGAAAGAATCTTCTTGAGATTGTATGAAGTTTTTAATGAGCTCTTCAGAGGAACTGAAAGCAGGGAAAAGGATGGTTCAAGGTAGTCTGGGGAGGAACAAGCAAAGGAAATGATGGCCTTATGTTGTTTCATTTGTCTGACTTGCCCTTCAGATCGTCAGCACATCTCATCATCTTTATAAAATTTCCAATGCTTTTCTTGGATAAAAGCTTTCTATGCGCATTCGTATGTATACAGGACTCCAATTGATGGTCAGACCATTGGTCAGAGGACCAAGGAGTCCACAGTGCCTGCAAATGCTTGTGGGTGTATGATTATATGATCATTAGCAAAAATCAAGGATGGGCTAGCTGGTGTGTAGGTAAGCTGGCCTAAGAAGAAGGAAGAAAGCAGACCACTAACAGAAAAATCACAGGTAATCAGTTGGCTTCTTGAGCATCAATGGTGTCCCAGCCATCTCTATATACATGTGTGTGTGTGTGTACATGTGTGATTGTGTGCATCTGTGTAAGCCACTGTACTAGTTACAGGAGCAGGGCTTTGGTTCTGGGGCTTGATATGTACAGAAGCCAGCAGCAGAGGAAACCTGGATCCAAAGACCCTTACTGGGCACACTGAATGTCCAAGCCTTGCTAATGGTGGATTTGACACTGAATAAATACATGCATACATTTTCACTCGCAGATGGGTGCCCATAGTTGTACTCACAGTGTGGGCAGCCACACTGATTAAACAGACAAGCATAGCACTCACACAAACACAACAGCAGTGGTACCATAATGCTTTCTTCTTTGGACATGACAAAGGTCTTTTGGTAAAAATATGCATATACAACGGCTGCTCTGAAAGTAATGTTTTCAATTTCTTATGTTAGCCCACAGCGTCAGAGATTGACGTTGGTGCTACGGCAGTAGAGACTGAATCTCCCCCACCAACACTGTTTCATTTTGTTGCCATATGACAGATGACAGCAGACAGGCAGTCTGACAAAATAGCATCTGATATGTGAGTGTGTATGAAGCAAAGTTATAGAATCACAGACTCATGCTCTGTGGTGGTTTGGGTTGGAAAGGACACCAAAGATTGTCTAGTTTTACTCTCCCTCTAGCAGACAAGATTGCCAATCGATAGATCAAGTTCTAGATCAGATTGCCCAGGGCCTCATCCAACCTGATTTTGAACACTTCCAGGAATGGGGCACTCACAACCTCTCTGGGCACTCTGTTCCAACACTTCATCATCTTCTCAGTGAAAAACCACTCCCTGAAATTAAATCTAAATTTAACCTCTTTTAGTTTAAAACCATTCACCCTTGTCCTATCACTATCAACCCAAGCAAAAAGTTGATTTCCCTCCTGTTTAAAATCTCCCTTTAAATACTGGAAGGACGCAACAAGATCTTCCAAGAGCTTTCTCCAGGCTGAGCAAGCTCAGCTCCCTCAGCCTTTCTTTATGGGAGAGGTGCGACATCCATCTAATCATCTTCGTGGCACTCCTCTGGATCCTCTCAATGTCTTTCCTTCATTGGGGGTCCCAAACCTGTACAAAATACTCCAGATGGAACCTCATAAAAGTAGAGTAGTAGGGAACAATCCTGGTCCTTGCTGGCCACCTTTCTTTTGATTCTGCCCAGGATACAGTTGGCCTTCTACAATGCAAGTGCACACTGCTGACTTATGTTAAATCTTTCATCTGCCAGGACCTCTAAGTAGTTCTTGGCTGAATTACTCCCAGTGAGTTCTTCTCTCAGCCTGTATATGTACCCCAAACCAAGTGCAGTGTCTTGCATTTGGCCTTGTTTAACCTTGTTTATGTGTGAAAGTGGCAACTGTCAGAGATCCCTACTGGGACTGATATCCTGTGTAATATCTTCATGAATGACATAGTGTGTTTGATTGTACCCTCAGCAAGTTTGCAGATGACCCAAGATGAATGATTCAGCTGATACAATATAGAGAAGGGATTTCATCCAGGGGAACTTGGATGGGTCAGTCCACATAAAATTCAAGATGTTCAACAAGGCCCAAGTACACTTGGATTATAATAATTATAAGAAAATCAGGGAATGTAATGATATAGCAAAGAATATTGGTTTAAAATTAAAATAGTACAGATTTATATTAGGTATAAGGAAGAAATTCTATATCATGAGAGTAGTGAGGGAACCTGAAAAGATGTTACCTGAAAAGTTGTGGATGCTCAGTCACTAGGATTGTTCAAAGTTAAACAGGTCTTTGGGAAAACAGACCTAGTGAAAAATGTCCAGCTTCTGGCAGTGGTGTTAGATTAGATGATCTTTAAAGGTCCCGTCCAATCCAAATCATTCAATTATTTTATAATTATTCAGCTATAGTGTTACCACGCATACCAGATAAACATGATATCTCTATATACTAGTATCACAGTTGACTAAAGCCATACTTCAGAGTGCTCTATGGATTACGAATATCACCAGAAGAATTAAGCTGGTTCTCACACTCACTCTCTTTTCTACAAATTTGTCTTTCTAAATGACTGGTTTAAAGTGTAACACTTTCATAGAAACAACAGGCTTCTGTTCCTTCTTTATGATTTCTCTTTCTTAAAGCCTTCCTCTTACAATACTACAGCTTCTCAGAATTTGTCTACTAAGCTATTGCAATCAGATACTTCCTACTGTGTCATATGTCATACTAGTATTCTGAGATTGTTTTACAGGCTTTGAGAGCTTTGTATGTAGTGGATCTATAACACAAATTCAGTGAGATTCAAAATTCAATTTGCTTGAGTGGAAGTTCATATAGTCCTTGAAGGAGGGTATTTTAAATAATCTTTGTGAATATATACAATTTGTTTCATAGTAAGAAATAATGTTTAATAACAATAAAAAGTAGTAAATAAAAACAAAACTAGCTCATAGAGAGAGATAAAAGATATTCAGGTTCAATGAAGGCAGTACAGAAAGAAAATCCCAAACCAGAAGAAGTTTGACTGAAGGTTTTGCTGCATTTTAATTCTTTAGATTAAAGGTTTGTGTCTGGCAAACTGCAAGTGAACTTCAAAAAGTTGATATTGGGGGAAGTGAAAATCTTTCCAAATCATATTTCAAGGGAAAAGGGAGAGTCAAAGATAAGGAATGTTGTTGATACCTTAGACTAAATCACATTCTGATTTCTCTTGATTAAAACAGTACAAACCTAGCATATTAAAAATCTTCTCCTGTCATACATGGTTTGTTCTGTGCGTGGTATGTTATAGTTCAATAACATGCAAAAAAAAGAAAAAAGAAAAAAAAAAGATACATATGTTTTATTATGTTAATAAGTGAAAGAGATTATTAAATTATCTAAGTAAAAAGAAACCAAAAATCAGCAAAACAAACACAACTTTCCACTTTGAGTAAAACTTTCAAAAATTATAACTGTAATTTTGACAGACTATTTGTGTAGCAATTATTTCATTTGTTAACTTTCTCAATATCAATTATATCCTGAACAATTGTAAAGTGCCACATATTGGATGGCCATACTCAGCTGCTATATTGCAAAACGAAGTCTTGATCAGCTCATCCATGTGAATTGGTGAATTACAATCAAGTAACTTTGTATGGAGTTGAAAATCAGCTTCAATGAGTTGGAAATGATGGTGGCAATGTTGGAATATCACAAAGTCTCCAACAGGTGGGTCACATGAATGTTTACAAAGGAACAGAAAGAAACTGTATGCAATTTTGTTGAGGACCTATAGGACCAATACAATGCTGAAGGTGACATTTTCCTGGACTGCATCATTATTGGTGATATCACTACTGTGAGCTGGAATCAAAATGGCAGCCCATTGAGTGGCAACATGTAAATTCCTCATCAAAGAAAAATCAAGATGCAGCCCTCAGCAGGTAAAGTCCTGTGTACTGTGTTTTGCGATAGACATGAAAGGGATGATTCTTCTGGATTTCCTGGAACCTAGACAAACCATCAGCTCTGACCACTACATCGCAAAACTGCCTAAGCTGAAGCTTGAACTTGCAGAGTTAAGCCAGAGAAGAAGGCAACATTTCTCATGGCAACACTATAATGTCAGTTCACACACCCTCTGAAGACAATGAAGCACATTTCCAAACTTAGCTGAACTGTCCTACCACATCCATAGCATAGTCAGGATTTGGCATATTCTAACTTCCATTTGTTATGGCTGATGAAATGTGGACTGCATGGGCATCATTTTCCGAGTAATTATATAGTCATAGCAGCTGTGATACAGTAGGTCACCTCTGCTAGTGCAGTTTTATCAGCACAGTTTGTAGATTCTTGTTCAATACTAATGAAAATATACATCTAATGAGGGTGACAATATTGAAAAATAGTGTTTTGTGGTCAAGAATTTATTCTGTGAAACAGTGTTATGGTGCTCTTACATCTGTTGCTGTTTCCATGGAAATAAATAGGAGGCATTACTTTCAGAGTGACCTACACATATTTCTATCTAAAAGGAGAATTTATTAATTAGCTTAGATTTAAACAAATAATTTTTATTTGCTTAAATGTAATATAAATAAGACACCCTCTGTGGTAACGTGAAACTCAGAATGTAAGCTATTTTTCAAAAGATATAAATGTTTTTCTTTGCTCAATGCTATAAAGTCAGACACTAGAATATCCTGGATATTCCCTGTTTCCTCCTTTCTTTCTTTCTTCCTTTATTTTTTCCTTCCATCCTTTCTCCCTTTTTCACAAGACACCTAAATCTTTTCTCTTATATCAAAAGTACTGAATGCCTTCTCTAACATTTATCATTAAAGATAGCCTTCAGACAGAAGGCACCCTGAAATATTTATGAAAACAAGGAAGAAAAATATTCCCATCTTCCAGCCACTTCCCTCCTTTTGCCTTTAGTGAAAAATAAATGTAGGACATTGTCTCAGAGAAAACTCCTGATTGTAGTCTTGCATATAAAAGATCCAGCAGTATGTCAAAGGGCTTCCATTACTTTTAAATGAGTGGATTCTGCCTTTGTCTTAGAAGGACTGTAAGAGAAATGGACATTCATTTACTTAGTGGTTACACTCTATTATAAGACAGTATGGATTAGCAGTCAGGGCAAATGCCATTTTTGAGTATCTTCTCAATGCAGTTGACATTTACCTTGAATTCATAGAATTTAGAGATGAAAGTGGGAGAGAGAAAGGAAGACAAAAACTCCATTAGCTTCACCTGCTCACTTCCTGCACATGAATTGTGCTTCTTACAAACACATTTTATAGTATATAGTGCAGCCTAGTTTTAAATGTGCCAAAGCAGTGAGCTTCCATCACTCTGCTGGGATCCCTCAGTGCTGCTAATTGGCTTGCAAGAGCCAATACTGTGAAACTATAGAGTTGAAGGGGAAAATTTAATTTCTGACCTTTCATTTTATTTCTGTTATGTGAATTGATTTTACTGCAATAAGACTGTGAAATTTTTCAACTTTCATTCGATCTTCCTTGAATTACATCAACTTTCATTTGGCTGTGCTATAGCAAAATTGTGTCGGCCTCAAAATGTAAACATTAATTTCTTGGAAAGTTGTGCAAGCACTTTAGAAAATAAAGTCATCTCACAGACAAAAGGATCATAAAAAATATGGATAATTCTATCGTTGGAAAATAAGCCAAATGAATAAATGAAGATATGAGGAATCTTTTTAGGACTTCTGCAAAAAATTATCTCCATGTCTATATGCAATATATTAAGCTGATCAGTGTAACTGGAGAATTGTCCTGAGCTTTTCTCAATACAATTTATTTTACACTAAGTTTGAAATTATTTCGTAAATGACTTTATCATAAAAATTTGGGACCATGTTTTGTAATTGTACAAAAATTGTACAATAGCATACAAATGCTGTCATAAGAAGTTTACCAAATAAGGAGTGAAACAGAATCATAGGATCATAGAATCACCAAGGTTGGAAAAGATTTCCATGATCATCTGGTCCAGCTGTCCACCTACTACCAATATTTCCTCCCTAAGCTAACATCTAAACATTTCTTGAACAATTTCAGGGACAGTAACTCAACCATTTCCCTGGACTGTTCCAATACTTGACCACTCCTTCAGAGAATAAAAATAAGAGGCAGGCTCTCCTTTTAAGTTGTTCTTAGGACAACTTAAGAGTTGCCTTGGTATCTGTGCAAACAGCAGTTCAACTATGTAGACCATCTGTTTAGACACAGGTTCTGTCTTCCGCATAATAGACATCATATCTTACTAAATGTGCAAATTATGCACCCTTAGTGCAAAAGTGTATACTACATTAAAAATGGTGGTAATTACATGGCCAGCAAACTTATCAGTAAGTCTACTACAGTTTCATGGTAACATGACAGTTTCAACTAAGCAACTGTCTGAACACATACATACAACACAAATAAACCCTGCACATTTTAGTACATTATTTTCTCTTTTCCTATTTTAAAGAAAAGTAAGAAAAAAAATACAACGCTAAAGAAGTCTTTCATTATTCTTGATTTACCTCCAATGTTTTTCTTGACTTGTGTTTTCTTTCCAGTTCAAACTCTGCATATTTCAGATGATGGGGGAAAACAACCTTGTTCTAACTATAAATAAAAATGTTCTTATCAGCCTGTTTCACTTATTCTTGCTTGGTTTCTTGGATCTCTGATAGTGGGAAAAAACTGAATCAAAGCCAGAGCCTGCATGCAGAAGTCACTGTTTTCTTATGAAGGCAGAATTTTTAATTTGCTGCTCAGGGATATTCAAGATTGCTAAAGTTTTCTTTGAATCACATGTTTTTATCTGGATCCTTCTCAACAGCCTGGACGGCTAGCAGAAATACACAAGCATGTGGACACGCTGAACCCAAGATTTCTAGGTATTGCACTCCAGGCAAACATATGAGAGCCTTATTCTCGTGAGTAGGCTGTTTCTTGTTAACATCAACTGATATCAGGCATAGAAGGAAATTCATGTGAGAGTGGCAAGATGGAATGATTCTGTCCAAAATCAAATAAATACACATTCCTATATTTCAGTTCATTAGCTGTACTGAAGGGAATCATCTGGGTTTGGATTGTACTCAACACTTTATCTTCCATCTCCTGAACAATTAGCTTCAACTTCATCTTCTTTCATCCCCGCTAGGTGGGAGACAACATATTTTTTTCTGAGAGCATAAAACGTATTTGAGTCAACCCATTGAGGAATCTCAGTGGTCAAACATGGGATAAGGTTTTGTTCCTGTGGGTCAGCATGCCTAGCACAGAAAGAAGTCTAGCAACTTCTTATCTTTTAAACACTTGAATCTGCCTCACAAGTGCTTAGATTGTACTAACATTCACAAGAATATGTCTCCAAACGGAATTTACCTTCTATCTCTAAAAAGAGTTCAGTGTTTGTTAAGAAATAATTATTTTGGGAGAAGTTGTGCACAGTTATCTCTAGATTTTAGAGTAAAAACGAGGGAATTTGCATGATTTGCTGTACAGACCATGTTCCTCTTTTTAATACCATGGATTTGAGGCACATTAAAACCACATTAAAATTTATTATTGAGCTATATTTAAACATTACTGGCAAATCACTCAGTATTACCCTAATATCAGGTAATTAACATAAGCTTGGAAGTATTTGTTTATAAAGAAAGACACTATAAGTATTTGTAGAAAGTTATATCCTAAAAAAATCACAGAGCATCTAGAGGAAATAGTTACCTGTATATCAAGAAAAGTCAGAAGTAAAGAAATCTGGGAATATATGTATTTTTAAATGGCTACTGAGATCATTCTGTATTATACACTAATGAGTGAACTAGTCAAGGACAGAATAGACAGGGACGATATGCCCGTCTCTCTGTTTTTCCACCCATCAAAAAAAAGCATTTCCCATTGCATATGTGTGTACACACATGCATGCACATATCTCCATCTACTTGACCAGCCCTGAAGTGATTTAAAACACTACAACTGTAATAGAGTGTTAACAGTGCAGCTAAACCCTCAACCATATTTCAGTTAGTAAATACATGTCAAAAACACAACTGTGCATGAAGTAAAACCAAATACTGCCATATTAATATGGAGACCAACATAAGATAGAGGAAAAAAATAGTTTAGTTCCATGACCCTGAGTTCCATCAGTGGTAAAAAAAATAAAAATAAAAAATAATTTGAATTGTATAAACAACAAGTGCTGTTCTTAATCTGCTAAGAACAGAGAGTTTACTTATGGTATTCAATTGTGCATATGTATAGCTAGATAGTATCAGATATGTCCTAACAAGGATTATGAAATTATAAAAGTGAGTTTCTCTGTCTATCTGAAAAGAGATCCTTTAACTTAGAAAGCACTGGAAAAGCTTTCTGTGTTATAGTTTTATTTGTATAACCCTTTCCAGAATGGACAAGAGTAGGAATAATCACATAGTAAGTGTAGATCCAACCTCAATATTGTGATTAAAGAAAACCAAATCTGACTGTGGTTTGTGACTGAAGGGGTGACGCTGGTATTTAGTCATCCAGTTTTATACCTTCTGTTACTTCCAGGTCACAGCAACAAGCCATTACTTTCAGAGAGAAAAAGAATGGATATGCTAAAATTGTTCATAACCTTTGCTAAACTGTCTGTTCTTTTGCAATCTCCTACAGCATCAACGTTACCAAGGCATTTTCCAGAGCCTTTGACAGTCAAAACTGTATAAACCATATATATTCACTGGTGCACAAATAATTTATTACTCACTCTCTTCTCTCTGAGAATGCTGCTAACAATATGCTTCTGCTTATTTAATTCCTGCCCTTGTAGTAGCTTTGGGTTTCTTACTTTCCCCCTGTGTGTGTATAGTAGTTTAGTTAGTTACAAGGTTAAAAAGGCAGGTGTAGAATATTCGATCACTTATTACAGGAATTGCTAGCAAATCAGCAAGGAGTTCTGAGGAAAGAAATTGTGTCATTTCCACAAGACTAGCAGTTGATTTCATTATTAGGGAATCATTTGGATTTTTCAGTAGTCATAAACTACATGCTGTTGAATGTCTGCATAAAGACCTATTTATTTGCAGGTGATTGACCAGACATTTACCCCTTAAATAATCACTTCTACTATAATTAAAGGCATTGTTTGTCTATGCTTATATCTCCTACTAAATTTGCAGCATGCTGATTTTGTGCTCCAATAGTACAGGCATCACACCTATCCTGGAACCTAACATGTTTTCACCCCATTCGTATGTTACTATTAATACCCTTTTGATGTATGCTAAAAAAGCAGTTTGGACAGGTGACAGCACTAATACATAATGCATATGTAAGTTTTTCTGAGTATCATACTATATGCGGACTTCATTGACACAAAAGAATATGAAGAGAGACCACATCATGTGCTGTATTGTGACCACATACATTGATCATACATCATTACCTTATAGTAATTCTGAGTTGATAAATATACATATGTTTTTTTTTTAAGAAAGATGTAAGCTAAAAATGGTTGTACTCCAAATGAAATACAAATTTGTACTGACTCTTCTCATACAAACTCAAGGGCCACCTTTGACATCAATATTAAGCAGTTATCACTCTCAATTAGATGCTAATTTTCTTCTCCCTGGAGAATTAAAGACTTGGCTTTCAATGGTCATCCGACAGGACTTCAATTAAAGGAAAAATATAACTCTTTGTACTTTCTATCCTTTTCACTTACATTGTGCCAATGTGCTCACCTTCCTTCTAGGTCTGATTTCTGTAAAAGCACAAACTATTTATTAGGTGCTGAACAATCATCAGTACTGGGGCCTCCGTGTGTTAATTCTGTAGTACTACAGAGATAAAACAGAGTAAAACTGCTGGCTTTAACAATAAAAATCATTGTGCTTTCTCTACTGTGGAGTCCTATACAGTTGCCTATTGTTCCCGGAGCCATGGCAGTGAAAAATAGTAAAAAAGTCGAATGAAACACCACTGATTTCAGCAGGCCCTGTAATCATGTACTTGTCCCATTAGCTATTGCTTATGTAGGTTATCTATGCAACAGATAGGATAACTATTGAATGCTTTTTTTGTGTAAATGCAACTTTTAAATTTTAATTGTCTGATTATCCCAAAAGAAAGATGGTGAAGATGGTGGCAAAAAGGAAAAAAAAAAAAAACAATTGATTATGAATCATTAAGTTAAGATGGTTGAAATATCAGAAAAGACAAAACATCACAACAATCCAGATCCAAGTTCAAACTCAGGTTCCTTCTGGTCTTCAAATCAAGTTGTTATCTTGAGGTTCTCTTTGAGCTTTGTCTGTCCTCACTGGGAAAAGGAAATGCAATGTGAAGTTTCTCACTGCCACAAGACTCTCCCTATTCTTTCCTCTCCTTCTCATATTCAAAGAAATTATTTTTTGTGGGATTTCTGACTCATGGGAACTCTGCTCCTGAAGAGAGAACAATGATCCTATAGGGAATTTTTCTCTCCCACAGATATGACTTTAGGCAGCATTCTCCAAATTGCAAGAACCAAAAGTGCTGCAGTTTTGATTCTTTTAGATTTCATTAATCAGTGTCTTATTCCATTGTCCCTTCATATTAGCATTGCTCCCAAACTTTCTAAGTCAAGTTGCTAAATTTTTATTGCTGACATAGGATCAATGCAAAATGCATCAGACAGGAGATAACTCTCATCTGATTTAGAAATGGTCTAGAGTTCTGTTTTCCAGATGCTGTGCAACAGCTGATCCAGTGAATGAATAGAACAACTTTTCATTAAAGTTTCTTTTAAGAATCTTCAGAATAAAGAGCAAAAAGACTCTTTCAGATTAAACATAACTCAAAAATTAGGGGCTTGGGTAGACAAAAATAAAATAAAAAGAAGAAAAGTTAAAGCCACTTCAAAATACTCTGAAGATAATATATCGCTGTACAAAGACAGTGTACGAGAAAAGAGATGAAGTGTGAAAACTACTGCAAAAAAAGAAAGAGTCGAGTTAATAAGAAAATTACTAATAAGCACATAGGCTGGTATTTAAAATATCATTTTTTAGACTTTCTGGTAATTATTATTGTTGTTATTGAGTTATTAACTCAAATACTTAGGAATAAGGGTTGCAGAATTGTCTAAAAAGCGTGGTTCAATATATATATATATTAATTTACATGATTTTATTATTTTCTAGAAAGGTGAATGGCCTGTTTCACATGAAGCATTATTGCACTGGAGTTAGATGAAAAATCCTTTAACACATTCTATGTAAATAACTGTCAATGGCTTGACAATTGAGCACTAACCAGAATCGCAATTTCTGTAAAAAATATTTCTCAAGCAAAAGATATTAATCAGATTATTTTGGAAAATGATGTAAATAGGTATATATAACTAATTTATTGATAATTTTCTGAAATAAAAATAATAATAAAAACACATGGTTTTACTAAATTATTCCTGGATCTGAACCAATAAGCACAATGTTAGTAAGGTATTTAATTCTATGCAAAATCTGATACCTTCTCAACAAGATAATATTCTCAGTAAAGATCACTGACTTTTTCTTCTAGTCCATTTTAAGCTGTGTTTAACATTTTAACATTTTAACTAAGAATCATAGAATCACAGAATGGCTTAGGTTGATCTTTGAATTCCAATCCTCCCACCACTAGCAGGGCAGCCAATCACTAAATCAGGTGCTAGATCAGGTTGTCCAAGGTCCATTCAACCTGGCCCTGAAAACTGCCAGGGATGGGGCATCCACCTCTCTGGGCAGCCTGTTCTAGCACCTCACTACACCCTCTGTGAAAAATTTCACACTTACATCTAAATTAAATCTTTTTTCTTTTAGTTTAAAACCATTCCCCCTTGTCCTATCACTATCTATCTGTGTAAAAATTGATTTTCTTCTTGCTTATAATCTCCCTTTAAATACTGGAAAGATGCAATGAGGTCTCCCAAAGCATTCACTTTTCCTGACTGAAAAACCCCAGCACCTTTAGCCTACCTTTGTAGGTGAAGTGATCCAGTTCTCTGATCATCTTCATGGCACTCCTCTGAATCAGTTCCAAAAGTTCTATATCTTTTCTGAGCTAGGTACTCCAGACAGTGCTCTAAATGGGATCTCACAAGGACAGCAGAGAGGGAGAATAACTCCGTCTCTTTTGATGCTGCTCAGGATACTGCTGGCCCTTCAGGCTTCACGTCCACGCTGCTGGTTCATGCTGAGATTATCATCTACCAGGTCACCAAGTCTTCCTCTGCAGGGCAGCTTTAAATGAGTTTTTCTCCCAGTCCATACAGATATCCTAGATTGCCAGTTTGCACTTGTTGAACTTCGTTAGGTACACAAGCACTCACCTTTCAAGTCTTTCCAGGTCTCTCTGGATGGCATGTCTTCTTCCTTCTGTCTTATCACCAGCATCAAAAAGTACTAAACTCAGTGTATAGTTAGAGAAAGCACAGACATATACATATAGACCAGTCTAAAAGTGATGGTTCCTATTTATTTTTTGAAAACTACAACAGATACAAAGAGCACAATAACACTGTTTCATAGAACAAATTGGGAGCTACAACACATTAGTTTTCAGTATGGACACCATCGTTACAAATACATTTTCACCAGCACTGAACAAGAGCACACATGATCTTGTAGCTGTTTGTAGCAGCTAGGTACAAGTTTAACAGAGGAACACTTTCCTGTTGAAAGATCAGTAAAGAGATAACAAGTTAACTTTTTGGTTGTGACGAGGAAAGTAATATTTACAACAGAGACAAATACCCCATGTGTAATTACTTGTAGTAATTAGAATGTTTCTGAATGCTTCACAACATTCGTTGGTGTTTTTGAATTTGTATTAGGTTCAATAATATTTGTCTACTTCATTTGCAGTATTATACTTCGCAAGTGCTAGTGAGCGGACCCATATTCTTATGCCTTGGTTTATAGTTTTTTTGTTTTTTTTTTTTAAAGCCACAAAAAAAACAACAACATGACTTTAAGACAGCTCAGGTAGAAAAATGGAACTCATGCAGCCCTACAGACTCATGACGTTCTTTCTGGTTAATTGGTTAATTAATTGACTAATGCCCCCAAATAGATAGCATCACTGGTCTGACTAGGGGATAAGACAAAATGACCTCTATGTGTCCCATCCAACCTAAGTTTCTTTATTTACTTCTGGAAAACAATTAAAAGTACTTGAACTTAACTTTGAGCCTTTGGGATCAGAAAAATCACTTTCTTCACAGGAGCAGATCCACTAGATAAGTCTGTTTTCCAGTAGCCTACTACAAAACTATGTGGTTACTGTTCAAGGCCATGTGGTGAATTAAACATTATGTAAAAAATCAAATCTGTACTTATTTAACGAAGCTGTCCTAGTTTCAGCCATAATAGCATTAGCAGCACATTATTACAGCACGTATTAATAGCATTAATAGCTGTAGTTGAGTGACAGGAGCATACCAATAGCTGCAGGCTTTATAGTGTGACAGAAGTGGGAGGGGCAGAGCCAGGACAGGTGGCTTGAATTAGATTGAGATTGATTCCATAGCATGTGACAGCATGTGGAAGACCATAAAGATGTGAGGAGCTAGCTGAAGATATCTGTAGTTTGGGTGTTGCTGTTGTTGTGTGTTGGTTTCTGGCAGGTAGGTTATCATATTTTTGTTGTATATTGGTGGGCAGGTGGTGAGTAATTGTATTGTCTCTATATGTTGTTATTATTGCATTTGTGTTTTCATTTTACTCTTCTGATTTAATAAGTTTTTATTTCAATACACAAGTTTTTATTTCAACAACTTGTTCTTCGTTTTCTTTCTCATTGTCATTCCAACTGTTGATGAGTTAAGCCAATATAGAAGCTTTCCTGTCTAAGTTCTTTTGGAAGTTACAGAAAAATAATTCAAGGGGGATGGGGAGTTAATAGTAGGCTATTGTTAAGCTGACAGGAGTTTAATGGCTAAATCACTGACAAAGACTTTATAAATGTAAATTCACTATATCTGGTTTAGTGATCGTCTGCTCACGATCACTGCTTTGAGAAACATTCACTATAGCTCCATTCAATCCTCAAGGTGACTTAACATTCAAAATGAGTCAGCACTCAGGATGACGTCAAATTTTATTACTAAAGCTGTGCCTTTTTTGGACAGATAAATTGTTTATAAGGAATATGAAGTTTCTTAAGATTAATAATAAAATAATTTTAAAAGATTTACATCATTGCATGTGCTCATCATTCAGGGCTTTAAATAACTAAGCCACTTTAGTAATTTGGACAGGGACAAAAAAGTTAGACTTACGGCATTTGTTTTGGGGAAAGAATCGGGGAATAAAAAGAAGGAAAAAATAATTAAAAAAAAAAAAATAGTCATTGGCTCAGTGACTGAGCCAGTCCAGTGGATGTTATGTACTGTGACTTCAACAAGGCTTTTAAAACAATCTCCAACAGCATCTTTGTAAGTAATCTTAATAAGTGTAGGATGGATGTGCAGATAGTGAGGTGGACTGAGATCTGTCTGTCTGCCAGAGGGTTGTGACAGTGGTGCAGACTGGATGGAGAGGAACGTTATGAGAGTAGAGCCTTGCACTTGGGGAAGAATAGCTGCATAGATCAGTACAGGTTAGGAGATGACTTTCTGGAAAGGAGATCTAGAAGAAAGACCTGGGTGTCTTAATGGACAACAGGTTGATATTGAACCAGCAGTGTTCCCTTGTGTCTAAAAAGGCCAATGGTATCCTGGAGTGCATTGAAAATAACATGGCCAGCTGGTCAACTGAAGTTCTCCTCCACTTCTTCTCTGTCCCTGTCAGGCCAGAACCGTATCCAGTTGTATCCAGTTCTGGGTTCCCTAATACAAGAAAAACAGGCACCTACTGGAAAGAATCAGGTGTAGGGCTACAAAGATGATTAGATATTGGGAGCATCTCTCCTCTAAGGAAAGGTTGAGACATCTGGTACTGTTCAACCTGGAGAAGACTGAGAGGGGTCTTAATGCTTATAAATGTCTAAAGGATGGAAGTCCAGAGGCCAGGCTCTTTTCAGCAGAACCCAATGACATGACAAGGAGAAATGAACACAAACCTGGAACACAGGACATAACATCTGAATGTGAGAGAGAATTTCTTTGAAAGTGTGATGGAGCACTGGGACAGGCTGCCTAGAGAGGTTGTGGGGTCTTTTCTCTGGAGATAATAAAAATCTGCCTGAATGCTTTCCTGTGTAACCTAGTCTAGGGAATTTTAGCAGAGGGTTTGCACTGTATGATCTCCATAGGTGCCTTCCATCCTCTGTAATTCTGTGGTCCTCCATCTTTTTGTAAGCACAGAAAATTCTTCTGTATTTCCTTTTAAATGCAACTCAAGATAACTTCCCTAGATGTAGCAGGATGAAAATATTGATAATACCCTCTGTTACATCCTAGGAAGTACTACAAAAAAAAAAAAGCAAGAATAGAATTCTTCAAACCAGAATTAAATAAGTCTTGTTTTATCTCATCTATTCAGTCCTGATGTTTTAGTTTCAGGCTAAGACTGTACTGTGTGTAATGTGCATCATCTTAATGCATAGATCTCTTTTTCTCTTTTCCTACCAGACCATTCTCTAATGGTCAATAAGTCATACCTATTCTAAATCATATTTGTGTAAAGTCAGGAGGATGACAGGCAGGTGTGAAAGCATGCAAAAAATTTCTGGAGTTCATATCAATTAGTCTGCCCCCATTTACAGTTCTAAAGAAGAAACAATGAATTTTCTCTGAAGTCAAATAAAGTGTAACCTCCAAAATTCTGATTTTATTCTTTTATTCTTTTAACTAATACACTCTTATATTTCTTAACTGTAATTTCTCTTTGACATGTAATTACTTTTTAAAGTCAGTACTGGAAAGTTAGCATTTTCTCTGCCTGTATTGAAATTTCAAACTCTTTCATAACAGTTTTTATTGGAGTAGAAAAATCAATTTTTGTCTTATGCAGTGTACACCTGTGTATGCTCTTTAAATAGTACCATTTTTTTTTTATTTTTTTTTTACCTTTTCAGTAGGGCAAATCTTTATTTTACTAATTCAGATGCTATAGAAGATATGCTTCTGTGGTACCAAGTGTGCTGGGAAAGTCTGTATTTTGCCTTAACACGTCATCAAAGAATTCAAGAGAGGAAAGACGCAATTTATTTTAAGCGTCCACAAACACCTATGGAGAAACATATGACATCTTTGAATACCAAATGAAACCATTATGATCAGTGATACTCTGAATTCCAAATTACTCTGTAATGAGAGGACTCTAAGTGTTATTTTGATCTATTATGTCACATACTGTGGAAATATATCAACAAGTATTTGTAGGCTGTGAGTTCTTGTCTGATTTTTTTACCTGTATAATTAATACACATATCATTTTCTTCCATAACTTAAGAGTTGTGAAGAAATCACTATATTATACCAGAATTCAAGAAATCCTTAGTTCTTAGCCATCTTTCACTTGCTCAGAAAAATCGTCCTTTTTCACCCTTTAAAACAAAAGAAGAAAAAGAAAAATAGCATAAAGTGTAATATATTTTTCCATCAGAAGGCAGCAGAAGATCTTCCATAGGATAAAAACACGATAACTGTCAAAAACAGTAGAAAAATAACCTGTTAGTACACATTTCTGTCATCTGAAAAATTCAGGATAAGTCTTTAACTAGAAACAAAGCTGGTGGCTTTTATCTTTATTAAAGTAAGATCTTCGTGTATACTTTCTTACCAGCTCCATTCTATGTTTTCAAAGAAAATTATGATATGAGTGAAAGTTAAACATCTAACACAGATTCACACTTTTTTTTGCATAATCCTTGAAGAATTGAGATTACAATAAGTAAACCTACATACCAATACAATAAGAGAATGTCTGCCATGTTGTTGAAGAAATCATGTATCTTTTCAACTGTGCTCTGATCGGCTTAGCTAATGGAAAGAACATATTTTAGTGGAATTAACTAGAGTTAACAGAATTTTTCTAATGGAATTACTTGAAATCATATTTCATTCTTTATTAAGGTGAGGAGGGAAGTGATGTTTTATGTCATTATTTATGTGAAGCTGAGACTTAAATTCATGGTGCTGTATATCTTCAGGATCTACCTTCTTGATTAATACTTGAGTACTCTCAGCTTCTGAAAATGAAGCTTTTTAGAAAATTAAGAAAAAAGGCCTTAAAAATGCAAATTCTTCTAAATTATGCAATCAGACCTTTCTGGTCTATTTGAAAAGGCTGGGAGTGCAGAGAAAAGGATAGGACCTTGGCAGTATTCAGTAAGCTTAGTGTTGCAACAAAGCAAAACACAGTAGAGTCAAACTATCCCTAGTGGCCATTTGGTAGCTGTTAGGATTGTCCAATACAGATGGTGTCTGACATGGATGTGTGTATAAAGCAAAGGTGTGTGACTGAATTTCTTCATGAGGAAAAATTTGCAACCACTGACATTCATTGATGCTTGCTGAGCATTCATGGAGATGAAAGAGTGCACAGTGAGTTGGCAAAGAGTGCATTTCAGCAGTGGTTGCAGGAATGTGAAAGTTAAGCCATATTTGGAATGGCCGTGTGGATTTTTATGAGCACAGCATGTAGGCACTTTCTCATTGCTAGTGAAAGTACATAGCTAATGGTGATGATTATGTTGAAAAATAGCATTTTGTAGCTGAGACCTTTCTCTGTGTGTTATTGTGCTTGTTGTATCTGCTGTATCCTTGTACCTAGTTTCTATGGAAAGAATGGCTTGGGTTGGAAGGAACCTCAAACATCATCAAATTCCAACCCCTCCTGCCACAGTCAGGGATGATAGCTGCTAAATTAAGTACTGGACCAGACTGCCCAGGGCCCCATCCAATTTGGCCTTAAACTTCTAAAGAAATGGCATCTGGGCATCCTGTTCCAGTGCCTTACATTTCTCACCATAAAAAAAACTTCCCCCTGAAATCTAATCTAAATCACCCCTCCTTTATTTTAAAACCATTCCCACTTGCCTGTCCCACTATTTATCAAGATACAAGTGCAATTTCTCTCATGTTTATAAACTCTCTTTAAATACCGGAAGGCTGCAAAACTTTTAATCCTTAAAAATAAATAAAATAAGCGGCATTACTCTCTGAGCAACCAACATAAATGTATTCTCTCCTACTATTATAAGAGGAACAGGATATTGAGGAAAACAAATGCATGACAGAGTGAAAAAGCATATATGAAAGCAAATATTTCATGCCGGAACTGCTGCCCTTGTCTGAGTCTCACTCTGAATCTTGTCTTAAATTTTTATTATTTTCTGAAGGGCTAGTCCTCTAAATCCATATACAATGCGATAGAATCCAAAAACCCCTCAAGTTATTCAGCAAATTATCAAAATCAGTCAATCAGAATCAGTTATAATCTGCAACTAGAAACCACTTCAGGAATTAATGTTATTCTCCATAAATTGGAAGTATTTCAATTACTGTCCTTGAATAACCTTCTGGAGGAGAGAGTCTTGTTTTTATTCATTGTTTTCTTGGCAATTTTGCTCTTCCTAAGAGCAAAATTTATTACACATGCATATAAGCCTCCAGCTTGAGGTAGGAAATGAGAGAGCTGGTTTCATTTCAGATTTTTTTTCTTACTGTTATTTTAAAATTAAATTTATTTATTAAGATTTTTAAAAAATAACCAATTGAATCATTTGAAGTTCACAACAACAATAAAAAAAAAAATCACACTTCACATTTTGTGTAGCAGTGTACTATGACTGACTGAATCTTTTACCTTTTAGTGATCCCATGCCATGTTTTTGAGGAACTCTTAAAACAGAGGCTTTCCTGAATCTACACAGCAGACAGAATTTTGATGACCTTAACCTTAATGAGGAACAAGTTCTACAAACATGCAAAGTGGTCATAAGATACAAGTTCTTATGGAGGTGCCAATACTACTTACCTCCAATTTTTTTTATGTTAATATCTTTTTATTTAAATGTAGTCTTTGGGTTTTAAAGTACATTGCCACATGCAGTTTGTGATGGAATTTGGTTTTGAAATGGATGAAAATGGGGAGAAAAAAAAAAAGCAACAAAACAAACAAACAAAAAAAACCAAAAAAAAACCCACCACCACAACAAAAAACAAGGAAAGGCTGAACTGACAGTTTCCTCCATGCCCAGAAGTAATATGACATACTTCTGCAGAAAGATGCTGATCAGTTACTGATTTCTACCAGTTTCCCCATCAGGCAGCCAGTCTCTTTCCAATTTGTGCAGTCATTGCATTCCCATCCATGAACTCTGCAGGACATGGGTCAGGCCATAAGCAGTCAAACCACATTTCTCTCTTCTCCCCAAGACATAGACAGCTATGACGAGCTGAAAGTACCTGCTTGCCATTCACAAAGACTGTATTGTAGCTGTGTTATCGTTTCCCTCCTTTTAGTTTATTCAATCACTCAATTCACCAGGTGCATCGCTCCCCCTCTGGGCCAGTGCAATGGATAGATTAATTATGCTAATCATCCACTCTAGGCAGGAAAAGCACAAAACACCCGTCCCTTCTATTCCTCCAGCCAATTCTTTTCCACCTACACTTCTTACCTCTGAGTCTCCCAGTGTGCCTGAATTTTCACAGGGCTGGGATTTGGAGACAGAATCCAAGACTTTCCTTTAGTCATCCTCTACTACCAAGCCATGTTAAGAAGCTCTGCTTCTTCTGACTACTGTGGATATCTGCACATTTGTTAGTTTTCAAATTTTAATTCCATAAATAATAATACTCCTACATCACTTTTTTTCAAACCAGTTCCTAACTGTGTTCCTTTTCCAAACCTACAGTTATATCAAAATTCAAGGTTTTGATGCTTTCTACAATCTTTTTTTAAATTTTTATTTATCATATATGTTTTATTTCCCTCCTGGTAATCCACAGACCATTTTGTTCATGTTTAGGAAGTTTAGCTAGGGTCTCTTTCTGCGGTTTTTCTTATTCATTTTTTTCCTTTTTTTTTTTATATATATATACAGCACTAAGTTAAATAGCACAGGACATTTTCAATTAACTTCATAAAGTACAACATTGCTTGGGATTTTAAATATCATAATGCATAAAGTAACATGGGTAAGAATGAGTTCAAATGTTTAGTTGTTTGGTTTTTTTGTGCATGCTTTTTCATTTGTTCCAATCTTTCAACATAGTTTTACAGCAGATTTTTCCAGAGATCCCTTTCTCTATTGCAAAATTTTGAACTAAAATTTATTTCTCTGTTAAAAATAAAGAGATTTCTGTCTCTCAATTCTGTGATTCTATGATTCAATGCTGGAAGGAAATCCACAGTAAACTGAAAAAAAATTACTGGAATCACTAGGACTGTGACCATTTAAATGTCAATGTAATTGATTACCTCTATAGAGATTTAAAAAAAAAAAAAAAAAAAATTCAATTTCTCAGTTCTGACAGTTTTCCAGTTATCTGATGTTTCATTTGCCGCCTACTCAATTTATGATGTATTCCTATCTCTTTGAGTGTTTACATGTGGTCATTGTACACTTTTTCAGGATACTAAAAAAAAGTATGGGAAAAATGTTGGGAAAATATAATAACTAGATTTTAAGCACGTCCAAAATAACACCAGGCCTAATCTATAGATGATATCATTAATTTTCATGTCTGACTGAGAATCACTCCTTTTTTAGATGTGAAACTGATGGAGAAATGCCAGTTTGTCACACGACAGCATCACAGAAAGCTAGGCATCTTGCCATCAAAATTGTCCTGTTTGCCAGGGCATTGTCCAGAATAGATTTTTGAATATACATAATGTTAAATAGACTTAATTGAGACTATACAGGGAATGTGTTTAAATACAAAATCTGAACTTGTGCAATCTTTTTTTTAACACTAGCATGTGAATACACTTCACTAATACACAGCAGAATAAATGATGTGTTGCACATCATTTTGTTGGTGTTTGTTAGGATGCAATATTGGCAGATTTTGAATCAAGTGACCTTCCCTAACCCTCAGAGTCTGCTAAGCCAGGGACAAAGTGAAAAATCAAGGTCATTTTTCAGCCTGTGTTAACTAGAATGTCAATTACTCTTTTGCTCTGCCACAAAGCAGTCACAGAGAGTTAGTGCACAGGCTTAGACATGAGCATGTAGAGAGGGACAGCCTCAAGATATATTCAGTCTGTTGCTGTCAACGTATGCCTTTCTAACTCTGTTGGCAGTCAATATGCTACTCAAGGTTTGGTTCAGTTTTTTAGGCTCTCAGTAGTTAATTCAAATGCACTTATCTGTAATTCCTGGTTAATTGGAAGGAATATTTCCCAAATTCTGTGCAGTTTAAATGTATTTCACTTTTCTGAAAATCACAGAACCATAGCTGGTTGAATTTGGAAAGGACCTCTGGTCATCTGGTCCAATCTCTCTGCGTTAACAAGGTCACCTTGAACAGGTTGACAGGAACTTTATTCAGAAAGCTTTTGAGTAACTCCAAGAAAGAAGGTTTCACAGCCCCTCTGGTCAACATATTTCTTTTCAGTGCTCTATCACCACACAGTAAAAAGTAAAAAAGTGTTTCCTGATGTTCAGGCAGAATTTTCTGTGTTTCAGTTTGTGCTCATTGCCTTTTGTCCTGATACAAGAGCCCGCTCTATCTTACTTAGATAGTCCCTTCAGATATTAGAACACAATGGTAAGATCTCCTTTGTCATTTCCCTGCTGCAGGCTGAAAAAAAAATCCCAGCTTCCTCAACTTTTCCTCATATCCACTATCCTCACTATTCCATTGGATTAGAATTCTTAATGCTCCTAATTACAGAGATGTTTAGATCCTTTTTCAAAGGCAATATTCTACTGTGCAGCCATGGCTGAATTAACATAGTGAAAACTTATATTGCAAGATGGACATGGCTACAAAAAGCCATTCACATTCAGGAAAAGATATGTAGGCAGATTTAGCAGTGGTGACAGCAACGTGAAAGACAAACCACATCCTGGATGGCCATACACAGCTGTCACATAACAAAATGAAGAATCTCAATCAACTCATCTTTGTGAATTGGCAGAAGATGACCACAGAACTGTGTACAGAGCTGAATATCAGCTTTGATGCGCTGGAAATGATGGTGACAATGTTGGAACATCAGAGAGATAGGTCCCATGAATACTCACAGAGAAATAGAAAGAATACTGCGTGCAGATTTGTCAGGACCTATAGAACAAATATGAGGCTGAATGTGACCTCTTCCTGGATTGCATCATTATCAGTGAAGAGACATCACCATTGTGACCTGGAGTCAAAACAGCAGTCTGTGGAGTGGCAACTCTGAATTCCACATCAAAGAGAAAGATCGAGACACATCTCACAACAGGTAAAGTAATGTATATTGCCTTTTGGGATAGATGAGAAAGGTGTGATCCTTCTGGATTTCCTGGAACACAGACAAACTATTATCTCTGACCACTACATTGCTGTGCTTTCTAAGCTGAAGGCTCAAACTTGCAGAATCAGGACAGAGAAGAAAACAGTATTTCTCTTGCAATGGTATAACACCAGGCCCCATGCCAGTCTGAAGACTGTGGAACACGTTGCTAAACTTTGCTGAACTGTCCTTCCACGCTCACTCTATAGTGCATATTTTGTGCATTCTGACTTCCATTTTTTTTGAGTCAATAAAAGATTGACTCTGTGGGCAACATTTTCTGAGTAACAAAGCCATTGTAAAGGTTGTGAACTCATGGGTCACCTCTGCTCGTGCAGCTTTTTTATGAGTGCAACATGTGTGCTCTTGTTCAGTGCTGGTGAAAATGTACTTGTAACGATGGTGTCCATATTGAAAACTAATGTGTTGTAGCTCCCAATTTGTTCTATGAAACAGTGTTATTGTGCTCTTTGTATCTGTTGTAGTTTCTGCAAAAATAAATAGGAATCATCACTTTCAGATTGACTTACATAACTGATTTCTGAAAATGTGCTGTAGAGCTCTGCTTTACCCCCATTCAGTCCCATACAGGCTTGCTGGACAACCACAGCTAAAAGAAACATTTTCAAAGTATCCAAAGAAGTCAAAAAAATGACTTTTACATGCTAGAGCCCTGTTCAAGAACATGCCTTATATTAATCCTTTCTGACTAGGTACAAACTTGACTGGAGTCACTTTTACTGCTTTGTGAATCTTCCCGTTGTAAGCTGAACTAATGAAAACATGCCCCTTTAGCTGTGGTAATGAAAGGTAAAGAAAATCACTTGCTGAAGCAACTGACATTTCTGACCAGGAACTGAGGACTTAGTACTAGAATTATACAAAATGCGTGATTTGAGGCACAGCAAAGAAAAACATAAAAAGTCTGTTGTGGGTCACTTCCACTTGCATCTAGTCACCAAGAATGGCTTATTACTGCTATTTTTATATCTATATGTATTAAGGTAATCAGTTAATAGCTTTCATGGGTCTATTTTCTCTGTCTAAATAGCCACATCATTCTAAAGGAGAAGGTAGTTGCTAAATTAGAGTGTCTGAACTGTCTCTCAGGAAATTTAAATATTTTTGTTACCCAGACACAATCACCCCTCCCTTCAGTGTTTATTGGCCTCAGTAAGTAGCACATTGCCATTTCTAGACTCCCACAGGCTCTGTTTGAACTTTGCAGTGTTTCTTAGACACTTGGTCCAAGTTTGTGCTCCATTTCAAGCTTGCCACCATTTCAGGATGAAGCCTGTAATACTCTGTAGTTGAGATTTGATTTTCCTGGAGAGTAAGCCTTGGCACATGAACTAGAAGAAATATATTCTGCTTTATGTACTCCTTCTGGACAATCAGGTTTAGAAACCACCCAGATCTACAAATACTATATCCATGGAATCTAATCATGAAGACTATTCCTGGTGAAGTCCAGTTTACTCAAAATTAAAGTCCTGGAGTCTGATTCTGACACATTGAATCCATTCGAAATGACTACAGAAGAACATGGCTGAATAAAGATTTTAAATTCATCTTTTAAATGTTGTGAAGAGCCTTTGAAGACATAGTTTTGTACCAAATTTTAAAAAGCTGAAACAAGAAACAGTCATATGCACCCATGACACCCTCAGGGAACTCTCTTGAGTTTTTATTAGAAATATTTTCAAATTATGTTTACTGTGTATGTTTTACAACTTTACTTTTGCGTTGGATGTGTCACTTTCCATTACAGTCTAAACGTAACATATTCATGTGTAACAGCATTGCTGTTCTTTGAAATGGCATTTTGTAAGAAAAAAGTTGTCCAAAAGAGATGCCAGTTTATATACCACCTTATTGCATAAACATTGTATACATGTAATATTAATAATTTGTTACTTACGTAAAATTCAAATGAAATGACCAATGACTTTGAAAAATACTTAGGATGAAATGGAATTTAAGTGGAATTAAGTATTCTACATAAAACAGTTACTGGACAAAAGAAATAAATGAATGTTTGTTTTAACATCTGAAATATATATTTTCTTTTGGTGTCAGTCTTTGAGCTAGTATCACTTTACTTTCTGTGTGTTCTGCTTACCCCTCAGAAAGTATCTAGAGTATAACACTTCAATGAGACAATGGTTTCAGGCATACTTATCAGAATTTAAATAGATAAGTAATAATTAGTCTTCCACATTCTAGATACACTGAATAAGATTTTGAAGAAGGGGAAAACAATCAGCTAGCGATACTGTAAAATACAAGAGTTGCTCTCTTCTTGAGATAAATGAGACAAGAGAGTGTCAGAGTAGCTTCATGGCTTCTTGACCTGAGGATACACCTCCCAAATTCAGAAATCAGAATCCTGGTCTCAGTGACAAGACATACAACAATCACCTTCTGCCTCTTCCCCCATTGGGAAGGCTGTCTGCACTGTAGACTGAGTTTCAGATACTCACTCTTCTACAGGCTAGTTTGGAGATGGCTTGGGGTACCTAGCTTCCCGCAGGCAAAATAAAGGTCTGCACTAATTTTTAGACTACAATGTGGGAGACACAGCATCCTAAGTAACTTACTTCACTATATATCATCCTTGTTGATTTTCTCATTTTGTCTTGAGATCTTTTCTTCTCTGGAGGTCTGTCTTCATCTACAGATAAATTTGTGAGCTGACTCCTGATTTATCTGTTTTACTGAGACAAACCACATCTTTCCCAGGAAGTTGCAGTTTCAGTTTCCTGCAGGTATGATAGGTGGCTACTGAGAGGAGCTGAGAACTGAATTTTACATACATTTCCCTGGTCTTACTAAGACCTGAAATAGTCCTTACACATTGAAGTGTCTCTCTGAATATCTTGAAAATTTCCATCATACATATATCCCACCAGCAATCTTGAGTTGTGTCCCAGTATTAGTTCTTAAAGCATCTCTAAAAACCAGCATTTTGTATTCCTCCATTTAAATAGTAAATAATAATTATTATGTTGTCCAAAAATTGCTTCTCCCTTAAGTCTAGAAGGAAGTTGATAGTCAGAATCTGTTTTCTAATTCAGTGCACTTCATTTATGATTATTATATGCCTTTTGTTTTTAACAATTTCTTACCATATCCCATAAGGTAATGATTAAAACTTGAAAGCTTTAAAAGTGAAAACAACTGCTCAAGAAAAATATCAACCAGTTTAGTCAAATGCTTTGGGCTCTAACTGTCTCATTTTCCCCCTCCCTGTCTTCCCTCGGGTCTTTTTCTCAAAGCCTGTTCTTCCTCAAGACCAACTATTCCTGTCAGATTGTCTTAAAAGACAAACTTCATTCAAAACAGGGATAACACAAATAAAATGTGCGTGTATATTGTAAGAATTTTTACTCTGCCTTCTTTGCACACTTTTTGTAGTAATGCCATAATAACCTCTGGGAGAATTCACTACAGCATAGGTGAAATTATGAGGGTAAAACTTTCATTGGCTTCCACAAGTGCAGATATGCACTGCAGACAATAGCACTGATTCTACAAATGCTCTGATCCTTGAACAGATTCACTGAATTTGGTTGAAGTGAATACAGGGCATATGTGAGAAGTCATTTGCATGCATAAATGTTTACAAGATGGGAGGGGGGGGGAGGGGGGGGAGAGGAGGAGGAGATGGGTTGTCTGAATTTCAAGTGCTGAAGTTCAAAGAAAACATAATTAACAACAAAGCCATTCCCAAGAGCTGCTTAGTAGTTCCTACAAAGTACTGGATATCCTCAACCCTCATTAACTTCAATAGAAGTTGAAGCCAAGTGACATGAAGCAAGATCAGGTCTCAAAATTCCAGCTAATATACATTTCTTCTTGACAGCAACAAAAAGGGGGTCTGATACAGTCTGCTCAGCTCAGTACTTGTGTGAAGGCCAAATCTGTTTTTGTCTTTTTGCAAGTAATGGTCTCATTAATTCAGCAGATCTTTGGATCTGCTGAAATACAGTTATTGAATAATGATATATAGTATATTAAGATCATTCCAAAGCAACTTTTCAACGTCAGAGATAAAATAGATACCAAAGGCATTTTTTAGAAAATTCATTTTTGTATCTTAAAAAGTCCCCCTTGTATATATTTAAGAGAAGAGAGAAAAAAAACTATACATGTGTGCATGTTTGTATGTATGTGTCTATATACATTTCTGAGTTTGTATGAATTTAGAAGCATGCATATATATATATACATTTTTTTTTACCTCACTTTCACTTCACCTATAATTAATTATACATAGCAGACTTCCCATTACAAAGGACTATGCACTTAAATCTTAGTAATAAATTCAAAAATCTAATACCAATCAAGTACTTAATTTTTTCAAATTATGCAAATAACAAAAAGATTACCTGGGCTGAATTCAGATTCTCAAAGCTTTATCTACTTCAGTTTCAGGTCATTTTCAAAATCAGAATGGGCCTATTTTCTATATCTAATTTGCATGCAGACAAAATCCTAAGGGAACAGCTGAACTTAGAAGAATTCACTTCCAAATTGCAGAAATTATCATTATTATCATTATTATTGCTGTCATTTACACACCCATCAATGTACAATCTGGAAGTACTTTAAATGGTTGAAAATGTGATAAATTGACATTAACCAAATAGGATAATCAAATACTTAATATTTCAATCCTTACATGCATGCCCACACATACATGTGCATACACACACAATGTCATTTTGAAAGTAAAATGAAAAAAGATAATTATCATAATATTAAAATTGAGTAACTGTGGTCAGAGAAAATCTAGCAACAAGAAATGTATACCTTGATCCAGGTCTCAGAAGTGACTAAACTAGATCTTAAATAGGCATCTGGTAGAAAATAATTCTAAAATTGAGGGATGCAGTAATGATAAAGTTCTGCTTTTGGCAGCACATGAAGAGGTAGGACATAAACACTACTGATAAATGGAGTTGGCAAATAGGCAGTAAAACCTTTACTAACAATGTAACTCAAATGTGCTTGATGTGATTGTGGATGATCTTTGGCCATCAAACATCCTAATCCAAAGCTATTTGAATGCTTACACAGTCTGGGTATCTGAATGTAATAAGAACGAATTTCAAATCCCTGCTACTTCTGCTGTCAGTCAATCTCATGCTTATTATATTTATTATATATCCATTGCAGACTTTTAAAGAAATGTGTTTTTATAGAAAAAAATAAAATAAAATTTTAAAAATATAGTAAGCACAAAGAATACATTGAAGACATGACAGAAGAGACAGATTAAGCTTATCATTATGTGAGTAGTGATGAAGTACACCTCATTAGTTTACAGATAGCTTTACTCAAATTGTAAACAAAGAGTAGACCAGGCCAGGGTTTTCTTAACAAGGTGCTGAAAAATGATCAGGGAAAATCTACTTTTTTTCCTAACTTGATTAATTTTTTGCATATGCTTATTGCTATCCATTATGGGATGTGCTGTATTGGTACAAAACAACATTTTATGGAAGTGTTTTCTGGGCAGAGACATCAGCTAGAAAACACACTTTTAGATTGTTTATCTCACTTTGTACGCAGCCTGAAATTTTATGCCTACTTCAAAATGAAAAGTATTTGTAAATTTGTTAAGTTTATCTAGCTAGAAGAAGTGCCAACTCCAGTGTAAAGACTGTTGTACAGCATTTAGGTATATTTAGATTTTAATGTTTGAATTTAGGCATCTTCACTGCCCTTGCTAACACAATCTAAAGAAAAATCATCATCCTGACTGTTGAGAAACAGCCTAGTGGGGAGCCCATATGCTACTTCATTCACATTTGTTCAGTGATGTGGCAGTGATATCTATATCTATATCCAAGTTCCTGATTATTTAGGCTGTGGGATAACTACATGCAGGGAATCTTTTCTGTACAGAAAATAGTATTTTGCTTTTGTTTTTAAAGACAAAATAGCACTGCTGTACACTTAGAATGTGACCATAATTTCACATCACAAAATATTTAGTACCTTAAATGTTAATGATATCTGCATTCAGATATTTATTAATGTATTTCAGTATCCCCAATATGCAATCTTTTGTGTTTGATGTAAAATTGTTCTTGCAGAACATGTAACATTTTATTTAATTGATGGTTAAGATTTATGAAACTGACAGGTTAAATAGGGCAGCCTGGAGCCTGTTACTGGATCCAGAGATTTGATAGCTGAATCACACTGAAAATTCCCACTGTGATTTGCAAGTTTTTTGGAGGAGAGTGAATTTTATTACAAGGGGGAAAATCATTTCTTTTTTGCACAATCTTAATAAAAAGGATTTATTCTAATGAAATTCCCCACCTGTCTTGTGAGTTCCCCACCCATGACTAACAGTGGAGAAGTTGACTGCTTACGAATTTCTTTGTTAGCCCAGAGGGGTTTGTACCAGCAGGGAACACTTGAAGAACAAGACATGCTTCTCCTTTCACTTGCTGCAGCATCCCTGGAGGCCCTGTGTGTTAAAGTACCTTACTCTAGAAGAGAAGGAGTTGAAGTGCTCCTTCAGCTCTGTAGACAGGGACCCCCATGAACATAATTTGGACTATAATTAGTGGTTGCAATGTTCAGGCTCCATTACCCGGTACAATTCCATGTTATAGTTACTGTCTCCTCTGACTTTTAGATTCACTTTGAGTCAATTGTCTTCTGTCTTCCACACGTTGTGTTTCAGAAAAAAAGGATTTGATTTTTGCCTGCATTGCACAAATGCTGCTAAGCAACATTCCTGGATTTAAAAGTAAATTTAATCCTTTTGAAAAAAAGATGACACGACACTGATTCTATTTCTGACAAAGTGTTAAATGGCATCTTTAGAGATACTGTAAACATCAAGGGCAAATTTAAGCCTTATTACATGCACGTAATTGAGGGCACAGTTCTCATTGTTCTGTCCTTAGGACTACACTTTTCCTGAAGTTCCTGATTATTTTAATAGGATTATATCTATAAAGTGAGCAAGAATAAATTCATACAAATCAAATGTATTGTAAAGGAAAATATGTGTTTTTACCTCATACTTAGTTTAAAAATAAATGTCTAAAATTTTACTCTTTACTCCTACTGTTCAAATTTATTTATGTATATATAAATATGTATATCTAAATGCCATAAATATTGGAAAAAATCTATTTCTTATATGTTAATTATGACAAAAGTTAACAAATTTGAAAGTGGAAAGGAAAAAAAGGAAACGATTTCTGAGACACAGCTCTGTGCCATGAAGATTAAACAGAACTAAAGAGGGAACACTTTTTTTTCTTCTCTTAAACTGAGGTCAGTATTAAAAGCCACTTTTCAAGCTCTTTTAGAACATTCTACTTTAAGAAAATTTCTATTTTAAGAGAATATTGTGCTACAAGGCCCAGGCTCAATTAAAATGATTTTTTGGCTTTTTTGTGAATTTCTATTTAATCTCTGTGGCACTGTGCTGACCTGCATAAAGATGGCAAAGCTACCTCTTAGCTTCAACATCTATTCCTGTAACACAGCCTCAGCAGTCAGTTTCTAACAGTTCTTCTGACAAAAAGACTTCTTATAGAACACTTTATCATTTAATAGCCAAAATAGAAAAGAAGAAAGGACATTCTCTAAGTCCAAACCTCACCGCAGTAATTCTAAGTGGTTCCTACACTAGTGTCCTTGGTACTAGGAAGAGGGATTTTTAGAGGGAAGTAAACCTGTAGCATGTTTTCATTAGCCAAAGAAAGCTTGCATAGCATTGCTCTCCGTAGCTGTTATTGGTATTGATGTTTGTGTATAAATAATAGCTTTCTATATCAAATCCAATTTTACTAATATTTTCAGTGAAACTGCTGTTGCAATAGTTACAAGAAGCTTAGAACTGGACTGGCTATCTAAAAATATATTTTCTACTTGGGGAAATTTTGTCTAGTTAAGTCATATTTTAGAGGATGGCAATTCTGAAGCTATTCTATAGGATTCAGCACTGGAAGGATTCTCCTGGGTCCTCCACCTGTCTCCTGCTATTACAAACAGGCATGTCTCATAATCTTTTTGATTAACTGTATTTCACCTAAAAATAGTTAAGTCTTCTGTCTGTGCTGTTTTAAAAGTAAAAGCATTCTAAAATCCACTGACCTGAGTATATGGTACAAAAACTTTCTGCTCTCTTGAATAAATTCATAGCCAGCCACCTGCTCGTGTTTGTGACATCCAAGCACATTTGTATTAGTTTCCTCAATGACAGTCTTTCTGTTCACTTGATTTTTCTTATTTTTCTGCAAATTTTCAGTGAAACTATTATTTTACTTATTTCCCCTTTAGAAACTGCACAATCAGCAGATATACTTCCTTTTGCTTTTTTTTTTTTTTTTTTCTTTTCCTTTCCTAATGTAATTGATGCACATATTAAAATGTTTGTCTCAAATTTCAACTTTGAAAAGACTTTATGCTGGTATATGCCATTTCAGTGTCATTACTTATGTAGAATCATAGAATTGTAGAATATCCTGAGTTGGAGGTAATGCACGAGGATCACTGGGTTCAACACATGGCTTCACACAAGATAGCCCAGAATTCAAACCTGATGTTGGAGAGTGTTGTCCAAACACTGATGGAACTCTGGCAACTCAGTTGTGTGCCCACTGCCCTGGGTAGGCCGTTCAGTGCCCACCATCCTCTGATGTAGAACCCGTCCCTAACCCCCAGCTGCCCCTCCCCTGACACAGCTGCATGCCGTGCCCTTGGGCCCTGTCACTGTCACAGAGAGCAGAGCTCAGCACTCGTAGTAGTGAGATAGTAGCTTCCATTTTCAGAGAACAAATTCCACTTGCCATCCCAGCTTCATTTGTTCCTCTTCATGCTGTCGTGTTCACTGAAAACTGTGGATGTTTTATATTTAACAGAGGTCATTTTACATACACTTTCTTGATTTCCGAGGCTTTGTTTTTAATCTCTACCACATCCTCACTTCATTGCACCATTCTTTTCTTTTGTTATTTTTATCTGAGGAACATTTTGCTTATGATTTTTGTTCAAATCATAATTCTGTTACACTTTCAGCAATTCTTTCTTTCAATTCTTGAATTTTAAGACGACTGTCTTTCCTGCCTTTACTTTATGCGTGTTTATTATCTCTTTCCGTTTTTAAAGGGTTGTAGATATAACTTCAGTTAAGAAGTTAGTCTTCGGAAGATATCTAGACTTATTTTCTACACTTTTATTTTTCTTGTTTGGTAGACAAGTTCAAGATATTTTTTGCGGTTTAAATTTAAATAAATATTAACCTAACTTTACATTTGAACTCCACTCATCAACTCATTAGTTCTTGTTGGAAATATTGTTAATCATTAAAGCTATGGTAATAGTTCTGCATTTTATCTAACTTTGACTTTTAATTTATCTAAATAAATACATCACATGTCACTCACGGAGACTAAAAAAGTGCAGATTAATATATATTTGGGAAGTCCTTATGTGCGATAGACACCACAATCTCCTCAGGGAAGTAAGACTGGCAAGACTGACTTATGTCTTGAACTAAAATTATCATAATGATCTTTGATAAACATTTGCATAGAGTTAGCTACCACTGAATGCAGGAAACTTGACTCAATACCTAACTTAATTATTCCTGCAGCACTGAGATCCTCTTTGAACTACTTAGACTGTATTTGTTCACTTTTTTGTTTTAAACTTACCAAGTATACTTGTTCTAAACCTACTGCATATTATTTCTAAATTCAAAGCTTTTTTCAAAACTTCCTACCTCCCTTTTATTTCTGATGATGAAATTGGAGGATACGATATAGTTGCTGAGTATTAGATTTTCCCACCGCTGCAGTGAGTATGTTTTTGATTATACTGAGATGTATGCCTTCGCACATTTCTAATCAAGGAAATAGATACTAATAGAAATGTTTCAAAAGTAACAGAACAATCCCTCAAAACAGTTTCTGCTAACTTCTCCTGCTTCAAAATATAATCTCTCCTAAAAGTTGTGAAAAAAAAATATTCAAAGCACACACAAGAACTCAAGTTAGTATTGAATATATGATCGCTTATCTCACTCCACTCAACTAGTAGCAAGATAATAAAAAATAGTGATTTGTGTTATCTTTGCAGCTTAGAAAATCTTATATGAAGATCATAATTATGAAAAAAAAGACGTTCATAATAAGAAAAATAATAGATTAATAAATTAATCACTAAACTTTAACTTCTAGGGTAAAACTGTCCATGCTAACCAAAGAAGAGATCATAAGTGGAATGAATAGTAGCTTCTCATCAGTCAGCAGTAAATAAGATTTTTGGAAAAAAAAAACAAAAAAACAAAAAAACACCTATCTCTTGAACAAATCAGTCGAATAGGAAATCCCTGAAACTTTTGATGGGAATACAAGGAACAAAATCCCCCCCACTGTAAGGGCAGAACAACTCTGAGACTGACTCATGCAACTGAATGCGTACAGGTCTATGGAGCTGGACAGCATGCATCCCAGCATACTAAACAAGATGGCTGATGTGGTTCTCAAGCCATTCTCCATCATCTTTGAAAAGACTTGACTCTCAGGTGAAATTTCTGGTGGCTGGAAAAAGAAGCATCACTCCTGTTTATACGAAAAGGAGGAAGGCCTGGGCAGCTGCAGGCCTGTGAGCCCCACTGCCTGGGAAGATCATGGAACAGAGTCTCCTGGATGTTAAGAGATGTTAAGGCAGACAAGGAATGAGCAGGTGATCCAAGGCAGCCAGCATGGCTTCACCAAGGGAAGTTTGTGCCTCACAATCGGGGGGCCTTCTGTGAAAGAGTGGTGGCATCAATAGAAAAAGCGACGGCAACTGATGTCATCTACCTGGACTTGTGCAAGGGCTTTGACAAAGTCCCTCACCACTTCCTTATCCCTGAATGGGAGACATATGAATTTGAACGTTGGACTGTTCTGTGGATAAGGAACTGGTTGGAAGATCACAGCCAGAGGGTTGCGGTCAATGGCTTTCTGCCAGATGGAGGCCAGTGATGACAGGTGTCACTCAGGAGTCTGTCTTGGGCCTGTTGCCTCTTTAATATCTTTATCAATGACATAGATGATGAAGTGGGTTGCACCCTCAGCAAGTTTGCTGATGACACCAAGGTGAGGGGTGCAGCTGATACAGCAGAAGGAAGGGATGCCTTACAGAGGGGTCTTGATAAACTCAAAAGGTGGGCCATGTGAACCTGATGAGTGCAAGTTTCTGCACTTGGCTTGAAGTAATCCCAGATATGTATGCAAAATGGCAGAACTCCTTGAGAGCTGCCCTGCCAAGAAGGACTGAGGTATCCTGGTATGTAAAAGACTTAATGTGAGCCAGCAGTGTATGCTTGCAGCCCAGGAGGCCAGCTGTGTCCTGGACTGCATCAAAAGAAGGGCGGCCAGCAGGAACGGGGAGGTGATTGTCCTCCACTACTTTACTCTTGTGAGGCCTCTTCTGGAGTACTGCATCCACGTCTGAGGCCCCCAGAGATGTTTTGCATATGGTCTAGAGGAGTGCCATGAAGATTATTAGAAGGATAGAGCAGCTCTCCTATGAAGACTGGCTGAATTATTAATTTAAGGATGTTTGCTGATGATGAAGTACGGTGTACAGCTAATAGAAACACACAGGAAAAAACTGATGGGACATTATGGAACCAAGGTGAGACTGTTTAAACACACCACATACCCATGCATAAAATCATTATCAATTTGCATTCATTAGCATAGCTAAATAGCGTATTAACACAAAATACCAGCTTATTTCTGGTTTTGCGGATTACAAACTGATTTTTTTTGCCTTTGAGCACTAATTTATTGACCCCGTAAGTGAAGTTGTTAAATAAATGTATACTTCTATAAAGAGAGAAAGGCTTTAATTGGAAAAGGTGCATTACTCATGCATTTTCAAAATTAAGTTCTTCAGGTACCTCTTCCTATAGCATCCAACTTCAGAGATTTAAAATCAAGTAGAAACATCTAGGAGGGCTCACAGTCATTTTATATTTTGTATTTTAATAAAAACGAGGCTCAGGGGGGAAAAATGATTAAAATCAGTATCAAATAAAACAACACAGTGATTAAAATCTCATTTTTTCAGGGTCTTGTCTTTTCTTGTCTTTAGATAACTAGAGTAATAGCCGCCTTCAGCAAAGTGGTAATAACCATTTCAGAAGTAGTATTCCCAACAGCAGCAGCTGTGCCTTGACAAAGGAATATGGAGATATGAGCACAACCTTATTCAGATCTTAAAAAGAGCATTGTAGGATGGCAAGAAAATGGCTGCCAGGCTTCTATTTTCCCCACTCTGTCTTCCCATTCCCCCCTTACCCTGAAAACTGAAGACAAATAAATGTAATTGGCACTAGAACTGCTAAAATGCTCATTTCTGAACCAGGACTGTCTCTGAGCTAAATAAAGAATTCCGATGCTCAAACACTGACTCCACCATTTCAGAGTGAAAAGCAGCAGTAATTCCTGTCTTTACCATTCTCAATTTCTTAACTAGTGAAAAATGTTGCATTTTAGTTTCTTAAATGTTATCTCTGAATAGAGATTGGTATTTACAGCCTCAAAGTAAAGATTCCTTTACAACATTATTATTTTCTACATTAAATAAGTTTACTTTTTTTTTTTTTTTTTTTTTGTATTAAATGGTAATAACATTGATACATCTAAAATGATAAATGTAAGTAATAATGTCTTAATTTCAATTCAGCTTCTTTGTGGCCTGCTCAGGACATTAATGCAGGGTGTAGAAGTTTATATCCCCTTGCTGATTGAAGGAATAAAGTAGAAATAATGGATTTATGCAGTACAAACCTTGAAAAATACACTACATGTTCAGGTAGAATTTAAGACATGGAAAAAAAGTAGGAGAGCTGTATATATGATGACCTGTGAAGCATCCAGGTAATGTGATAATGGATATTGTATGAGTAATACAGACTATAAATGCTCTCACTCCATCTAAAGAAAAATAAAGTAAAAAATAGGAAGAACAATAACATTTAGAGCAATTTGTATGAAAAAAATGAAGTTACAGATTTTTATCTTTTCTTCCTCCACACAGTTTTGTGTTTGGATGAAGAGAAAGAGCAAGAAAGAAAAAAAAAGATCAACTGAAATACACTCCCACATTGGTTGCTCCAAAACTAATGCCTCCTATTTATTTCCACAGGAACTACAACAGATACAAAGAACAGAATAGCACTATTTGATTAAAAAAAAAATTCTTAGGTACAAAACATTAATTGCCAACACAGTCACCACCATGACTTATGCATTTTCCCCAGCAATGAATAAATGCTTTCATGCCACACTCCTAAAAATCTGCACCAGTGGAGTTGAACAACTGTTGCTCTCACTGCTGCTGAAACACAGCACCCACCACCTCACAGTGTTCACATCCACTGTTGTTTTCAGCAAGTGCTGATAAATATCAATAGATGCAACTTTTTGCTCGTGGATGAATTTAGGTACACATCTTTGCTTCATCCCACTTCCATGTCAGACGCCATTGTGTCAGACTGCCCTTCTGCTACCATCTATCACATGACAACATGTAATGGAATACTGGCAAGAAGGTTCAACTTCAACTGCCATACCAAGAACATCCATCTCTGATTTTATAGTCCAATATAAGAAATGGAAAACATTGCTTGTATTTCTTTCTCAGATTGCTCACAATCTGCTTGAACTTTCTTATTCACTTAGTGCTATAAGGAAGGTCATTATTTTCCTCTTATTGTATAACCATCCACTTATCCTCCTATGAGCAGAATCAGAATTTCACTGAGTACCTACCCTGCAATAGGAAAAAGACAAAATGAGTGTGCAAGATTAGATGTGATTAAAACAGGGATATAGAAATTGTAAGCAGACAATTCAGGTAGATAGAAAGTAAACTTCAAAGAAAAAAAGATGTAATCATCATTGAAGGCATTCCAGAAGAACTACCAGACAGTTATACTGAAGTTGTTACCCTTGTTCCTTCTATTTTAAACAGGAATCATCTTTAGAATCTCATGAAATTCAGCATCTGCTACTAGACACTGCATGATTTATTGTTAATCACTCTGTGATTTATTTCCCCTTGTACACTCAGGGAAACAAGGCCAGATTTGACTCTTTAATCATGCCTTTTTACTCCAAGTACAGCTGGCTGTGTGCATACAGATGGTATCGATCACTATCTAATTTTACTGTTGAATCTGGGACAGGAAGGAATAAAGCTGTAACTGGATAGCAACAGAGAATACCCACTTTCTCTGCTCAAGAGATAGTGAGATCAGGGCAAGAGATTTTTACTTTTAACCTGCTATGTCTCTGACTGGCAACCTCAATAAAATCAGTCAAGAAAGCTATTCACTGTGCATTGTTGTTACTTGATTTGGAGTACAAGAGGGAAGGCTACAGCAGCCATACTGAGACTAAAAGTAATAAATGGATACCTAAATGAGTTATCTCCTTGACTCTGAATCGAGTCTAATCAGTCACTTTCCTTGTGAAAACATTTCCCATATACATCTTACTAGCTAATGGTAAGTTAGCAGCTATAGCTGCTCACACTGTCTGTGCAGGAAAAATAATTAGAGAAAGAACTCTAAGATGGATAATCAGTAGGCTTTCAGGAATATTTACTGAAGTTGTAAAAAGAGATACATCTCACTTATTCTAAACATCTTCCAAGTGAACATCCAGCTATAAACATTTGTTTATATATTCTTTGTTATTAATGAGGAACAACATGAATTTTATAATGAGTTCATCTACATTATTACAGGTCAGATTTAAGGGCCAACATCCCCTTACATTGCATGTCACTAAGAAGCACTATTCACTTCAAAATTACATTACCTTTTGCACAGTTAACAAGTTCTGCTCAAGAAAGAACAACAGCTTCACGATCTTGCCCATGGACAGGAGAATCTCTGCACCAGTGCCTGGAGTACCTCCTCTCCCTTATCCTCCTCTGATCTTGGTGTCTTCAGGGCTGTTTCTCTCACATTTTCTTCTCTTTGCTCAACGGTGTTTTTTTTTTCCCTTCCTTAAACACATTTTACCAGTGATACTACCATCTTTCTGCTTTCCTCTATATGGGTTGCCCAGCAGCAGACCAATAGTGAAAGTGTCTGGAGCTGGCTGGAACTGCAGTGTTCCTTACGGGTCAACCCTACGTTTCCTCACAGAGGCACTCCATACAGCCTCACCATTGCCAACACTGCCACATAAATCTGAAGCAGTAAGTATAGACTATTTTTATTTAGAGAGATCAGAAATAAATCGAACACTTTATTAAACACATGGGGGCATAGCCAAAAAAAGAAAAAAACAACCACAAAAACAGTCAACCAATACATGCACAACTAAAAAAACCTAGAAAAAAAAACCAAACAAATAAGGTGGAAAGCACCTCTCTGCTATGGATTGGGGAGACTCATCATGCCTTCAGCAATTCCTAGATCATTTGTAGCTCCTCATAGCAGTAAATTTTTTAGAAAAAATAATGATGAAAATCCTGTAAAACTTCCTCAGCAGAGGACCAGAAAATTGGGGACCTCGTGATAAATCAAGGATGTGGTACAAAGTTGCAATCAGCAGATTTCTGGGAGTGTCAATGTCGTAAGGTAGATTTCATTCTGTTTTACTTGTGCTCTAATCACAGGAGGAGATGGGGACAGACACAAACTGGGCTTGTTTCACTCTTTTCAAAGATAGCCCTCAGGTTATACATTTGAAAAAGCAGCACTGTGCCAAATGGAATCGGTCTTAAAAGATTTGTGTGCAATTCTGCTGTGTGCAGTGCCTACAATCAAGACAGACTTCAAACAATGGACTTTCAGAAGAAACTCTAATGTGTCATCCCAGTTTTGGGCATATTTGTTATGCATGAACAAGTAAAGCCAGGACTATGATTAGTTGCATCTCCTCTGAAAATACTTAAGGAGTGCAGTTATGCTGCACATTTAAAAATGTGTCACATTTTTTAAAGTTCTATTGGCATGCACAGATGAGAATTTATCATTAGATAAATGGTAGAATCCATCATAATGGACTGAAACCCCATTCACTCATAGATCGTTTTACATATAATTTGGGAGGAACAACAGAGTTATGGATAGGAATTAAACATGACGTGACATACTGCAGTCCCTTTAATATCTTACAGCTAAGATGTACACCCATTCAGCATGCCCCTGCCATTTCACTGCCCCTTGTTTCATAGAATCATAGAATCCTTAGAGTTGGAAGGAAACTCTGAAGGCCACCTAGTCCAACTCCCCTGCAATGAATAGGGACACCACAGCTAGATCAAGTAGTTCAGGGCCTGATCCAACCTCACCTTGAAAGTGTCCAGGGATGGGACATCAACCACATCACTAGGCAACGAGTTCCAGTGCCTTACCACCCTCACTGTAAAAGATTTTTCTTTCCTGTCATTTTACTTCAATCTGTCGAGCACCTGACATAGTCATGGTGAGCTATCACATATTATGCACCTATATGGGCAAAAGTATTTTTAATATCAGATATCAAAGCACACTTAACATCTCCAGGGACATAGGTATGAAAACTGTATTACTGGTCAATACAATTTAAGTTCTGTTAGGCAGCCCTGGAGATGTGACAATGCTCGTCAATTCAGTTGTGAGATACCATGATGTAATGCAAATCACTCTGGCATTCAGGAAGCATCACTACTTTGTACCAGGTTTTTGTTGTTGTTGCTGTTTTTCTTTTTTTTGCATATGGTAATGATTTTGCTTTATTCTAACATACAGTTGTGTAACTCAAGTCCATCAACAAGGCCTTTTCGTTCTAATTATGTATACCTTAGTTACTAGCATAAGTAAGTAACTCAGAATTTTGCAAGATACTTCTAAATGGTTTGTTGTTATCTTTGATTGTGAGGTGGTCACTTCTCTCTTGCTGGTTTTTTTTTTTTTTTTTGTACTAATTTTCCTTACTGTTACTCTTGGGTTTTCTCAGCACATTAAATTCTAGTGAATTTTGGTGCTGAAATGTTTTGTAATACAAAAGCTATGATTACCTATGAATACAGGCATGAGTCACTGGGATTGACCGCTTATATTCAGAAAAAAAGAAATCCGTATCAGAGTTGGTTGAGGAAAAACATCAGTTATACGATTTCTGAAACACTACTGTAAGTGTACTAGTCTCTCAAAATCCTTATGTCTGAGAACATGGTTTTAATCTGAATTTGGTTAGTAACATCAGTCAGTGCTTCAGCCTTCCATGGAAAGTAACTCAGTGCAGTACTCAGTGTAATATACAGGCGGCTCTGAGATTTAAGACGCTGAATTCTGGAAAGGAATTCATGAAAAATTAATTTACTTCTTTTTCAATTTTTATGTTTTAGGAAATTTGCTGACAAGAGAAATTGTTCTGGTTCTCCTTTTAGTCCCCTCCCTGCTTCTTTATTTCTTTACTGTTATTGTTAAGAGAGTTGTCAGAACTGGCAGGCCTGAGAAAGTAATAGACAATTAACTAACTATTTCCTTTCTTACCTCACACTTATACTCACTAAGAAAGAACTGATACATAGGGGAGTAACAACATTATGTCAGTAATTTAAGGCATGAGAATAGATATTATCAAGGAATTCTTTGATGCTAGTTGTACTGCTAGACAGGATTATTTTATCCAAAAAGAGGCATAAAATGCAATTAGATGTTCAGTCCACGGGAAAGCAATGAACGTTGGTTGCCTATCTCTATTCTGTTCCTTTGAAAATTACCCTCAGGCTGTCTAAAAGAAGAATGTTGTCTTTGATTTTTGTTTATAAAATGTGTTGTGATACAGCACATCAGCAAATGGCCATCCAGTTAGAATAGAAAGATCAATAGAATGGAATCAAAAAATGCACCCCCTTTGTTAGGAGAAAAAAATATGCAGATTGCTCCTATCTAAATGAGGCATCTCTGATTCTTATACACACACACACATATATATATATTTAATAGTGGTTTGTATGTTCTTTCAAGGTAGTGAAAAATAAAATGAAATAAAAATACTGAAATAAAATTAAAATAAAATTAAAATAAAATGAAATAAAATGAAATAAAATGAAATAAAATAAAATAAAATAAAATAAAATAAAATAAAATAAAATAAAATAAAATAAAATAAAATAAAATTTAGCTTCTGCCTTTTTCTTGAAAGGAACTGACAATGGGCAGAGTGCAGAGCTCTGGGCAGAGGAGCTGCTGTTTAAAACTACAATACTGCAAACTCGGAGAGTAAAGCACAGGGACAACAGCACATATATACACCTGTACACACCATCTGGGGTGGAACTGATAGCAGCCACCAAACCTTGGCATGACTCAATCTCTTTGGAGATACTTTGTTTGATCCTTCTCTCCCTGTAGACGGAGATTAAGCAATGAGTAACAGGAAACAAAGAGAAGAATAAACAGAATCATGTTTCATTCACCATCCATCTCAACAGAAATGTCTGACTTTGTCTGATTGCACCCAACAGGAATTTAATTAATGGTAAAGAAGCACTGTAACAAGGCAGCTCAGCTGCGTTTCCAACTGTGTCCAGAATGTATTCTTTAGCCTTAAATAATCAATATTTAGTAATATTTTCTTGTCATACACAAGTCATTGTCTCACCACTAGCGAAGGCTGACACGATTCTGGCTGTGTTGCCTTGCTGTGTTGTAAGGCTGAGGGAATAGTTGCACCTCCTGTTTTGCAAGCATTTAAGTATAGCTAGAAATGTTTATGTTGAGGAAGAAAAAAAAAAAAAAAAGATAAAGTATGTAGTTAAGAATTACAATACAATGTTTATCTTTACAAAAATTATTGTTGCTTACTAACCACAGAAAAAAATATACCGGTAAAATGGAACCTGTCAGATAAAAACACCACATGGGTCCCAATATATAAAGCAGTAACTGAAATTGTTTCCTGACTCCCAGGAGGATGATTGAGATGGAAATCAGCCAAACTAGGAAAGCCTATTTGAATGGCACAAAGGAAATGAGTCCTACTTTCTGAGGTTCAAAACATGTTCTTTTCTTTTTCACACCTACACAAAACTATTAATTT